>NC_091291.1:71237947-71560169 GCF_032444005.1 Ranitomeya imitator | reverse complement strand
AAATTTTGCAGATACACACTACTGACATTAGTAGTGTGGAATCTGCAAAAAAAATGGAGAGAAGACATGGTTTACTGTATGTAAACCATGTCTCAAATCATGTCGGGTTTTATGAAGGAGAAAGAAAAAGCCGGTAATTGAATTACCGGCTTTCAAGCTGTATAGCGCTGGAATAAGTATTAATATATATACATATATGTGTCTACTGACATATATATATATATATATATATATATATATATATATATATATATATATATATATATATATATATATATATTCTTTTCTTTTTGGGACACATGGATCACTTCTATAGCGGTATGTTGGTTTTGCAAGCCTGCGAGAAAACCACGCAGTACGGATGCCATACGGATTACATACGGAGGATGCCATGCGCAAAAAACGCTGACACAGCCTGCCTACGGAGGAGCAACGGACCATTTTTTGGGGGACTTTTCAGCGTATTACGGCCGTAATATACGGACCGTATTGTTTTACGCTGTGTGTGACGCCGGCCTTATACTTTTCCTCTATTTGTTTCTCTCCTGGTTTTGGCTAACAAATACTGATGTTAAATACTGACCAAACACTGCTAGTGTGACGGCAGCCTAAAACTATCCTGCTAGTTAACCCCTTCAGTGAACGCGGTAAAAAAAAAAAAGGCAAAAAACAACGCTTTATTATCATACAGCTGAACAAAAAGTGGAATAACACGCGATCAAAAAGACGGATATAAATAACCATGGTACCACTGAAAACATCATCTTGTCCCGCAAAAAACTAGCTGCCATACAGCATCATCAGCGAAAAAATAAAAAAGTTATAGTCCTCAAAATAAAGCGATGCAAAAATAATTATTTTTTCTATAAAATAGTTTTTATCGTATAAAAGCGCTAAAACATAAAAAATGATATAAATGAGGTATAGCTGTAATCCTACTGACCCGAAGAATAAAACTGCTTTATCAATTTTACCAAACGTGGAACGGTATAAATGCCCCCCAAAAGAATTTCATGAATAGCTGGTTTTTGGTCGTTCTGCCTCACAAAAATCGGAATAAAAAGCGATCAAAAAATGTAACGTGCCCAAAAATGTTACCAATAAAAATGTCAACTCGTCCTGCAAAAAACAAGACCTCACATAACTCTGTGGACCAAAATATGGATAAATTATAGCTCTCAAAATGTGGAGATGCAAAATCTATTTTTTGCAATAAAAAGCGTCTTTCAGTGTGTGACGGCTGCCAATCATAAAAATCCGCTAAAAAACCCGCTATAAAAGTAAATCAAACCCCCCTTCATCACCCCCTTAGTTAGGGAAAAATAATAAAATTAAAAAAATGTATTTATTTTCTTTTTCCCATTAGGGGTAGGGTTAGGGCTAGGGTTAGGGTTTCAGTTAGAATTGGGAATTTCCACTGTTTAGGCACATCAGGGGCTCTCCAAACACGACATGGCGTCCGATCTCAATTCCAGCCAATTCTGCGTTGAAAAAGTAAAACAGTGCTTCTTCCCTTCCGAGCTCTCCCGTGTGCCCAAACAGTGGTTTACCCCAACATATGGGGTATCAGCGTACTCAGGACAAATTGGACAACGACTTTTGGGGTCCAATTTCTCTTGTTACCCTTGGAAAAATAAAAATTTGGTGGGCTAAAAAAACATTTTTGTGGGAAAAAAATCATTTTTTATTTTCACGGCTCTGCATTATAAACTATAGTGAAACACTTGGGGGTTCAAAGTTCTCACAACACATCTAGATAAGTTCCTTTGGGGGTCTAGTTTCTAATATAGGTCACTTGTGGGGGATTTCTACTATTTAGGTGCATCAGGGGCTCTGCAAACGCAATGTGAAGTCTGCAGACCAATCCATCTAAGTCTGCATTCCAAATGGCGCTCCTTCCCTTCCGAGCTCTGCCATGCACCCAAACGGTGGTTCCCCCCACATATGGGGAATCAGCGTACTCAGGACAAATTGGACAAGAATTTTTGGGGTCCAATTTCTCCTGTTACCCTTGGGAAAATACAAAACTGGGGGCTAAAAATTATTTTTGTGGGAAAAAAAATAAATTTTATTTTCACGGCTCTGCGTTATAAACTGTAGTGAAACACTTGGGGGTTCAAAGCTCTCACAACACATCTAGATAAGTTCCTTAGGGGTCTACGTTCCAAAATTGTGTCAATTTTGGGGGTTTCAATGTTTAGGCACATCAGGGGCTCTCCAAACGCAACATGGCGTCCCATCTCAATTCCAGTCAATTTTGCATTGAAAAGTCAAATGGCGCTCCTTCCTTTCCGAGCTCTGCCATGCGCCCAAACAGTGGTTTACCCCCACATATGGGGTATCGGCATACTCAGAACAAATGGCACAACAACTTTTGGGGTCCGTTTTCTCCTGTTACCCTTGGTAAAATAAAACAAATTGGAGCTGAAGTAAATTTTGTGTGGAAAAAAAAGTTAAATGTTCATTTTTATTTAAACATTCCAAAAATCCCTGTGAAACACCTGAAGGGTTAATAAACTTCTTGAATGTGGTTTTGAGTACCTTGAGGGGTGCAGTTTTTAGAATGGTGTCACACTTGGTTATTTTCTATCATATAGACCTCTCAAAATTACTTCAAATGAGATGTGGTCCCTAAAAAACAAAATGGTGTTGTAAAAATGAGAAATTGCTGGTTAACTTTTAACCCTTATAACTCCCTAACAAAAAAAATGTTGGTTCCAAAATTGTGCTGATGTAAAGTAAAATAAGTAAAAATGTTACTTATTAAGTATTTTGTGTGACATATCTCTGTGATTTAAGGGCATAAAAATTCAAAGTTGGAAAATTGCAAAATTTTCTAAATTTTTGCCAAATTTCTGTTTTTTTCACAAATAAACACAAGTCTTATCGAATAAATGTTACCACTATCATGAAGTACAATATGTCACGAGAAAATAATGTCAGAATCATCAGGATCCGTTGAAGCGTTCCAGAGTTATAACCTCATAAAGGGACAGTGGTCAGAATTGTAAAAATTGGCCCGGTCATTAATGTGCAAACCCCCCTTAGGGGTAAAGGGGTTAAGGGATTACATGTTCACATAGTAAGTGACACATCCCTGTAATCAGGATATTATGCTTCTCTCAGATTAAATAGCAGAAATCTGCTGACAGATTCCCTTTAATTGTTTAACACAAGTTTCCCTTCTTGAGAAACATTCTGTGCTCAAGTAATCAGTAATCGTTGGAGCTCCCAAAGAAATACACGAGGAGAACTAGGCATGCTTGGCCCCTCTCTATTCCCTGTCGAGCCCACTCTCCCTAAATACACAGGTCCCAGCAGTGAAGCCTGTTGATATGCCAGAAAAGTCCCAGGTAGGACATCTCTTAATGGAGAGGCAGATACAGTTAGGGCCAGAAATATTTGGACAGTGACACAATTTTCGCGAGTTGGGCTCTGCATGCCACCACATTGGATTTGAAATGAAACCTCTACAACAGAATTCAAGTGCAGATTGTAACGTTTAATTTGAAGGGTTGAACAAAAATATCTGATAGAAAATGTAGGAATTGTACACATTTCTTTACAAACACTCCACATTTTAGGAGGTAAAAAGTGATTGGACAAATAAACATAACCCAAACAAAATATTTTTATTTTCAATATTTTGTTGCAAATCCTTTGGAGGCAATCACTGCCTTAAGTCTGGAACCCATGGACATCACCAAACGCTGGGTTTCCTCCTTCTTAATGCTTTGCCAGGCCTTTACAGCCGCAGCCTTCAGGTCTTGCTTGTTTGTGGGTCTTTCCGTCTTAAGTCTGGATTTGAGCAAGTGAAATGCATGCTCAATTGGGTTTAGATCTGGAGATTGACTTGGCCATTGCAGAATGTTCCACTTTTTGGCACTCATGAACTCCTGGGTAGCTTTGGCTGTATGCTTGGGGTCATTGTCCATCTGTACTATGAAGCGCCGTCCAATCAACTTTGCAGCATTTGGCTGAATCTGGGCTGAAAGTATATCCCGGTACACTTCAGAATTCATCCGGCTACTCTTGTCTGCTCTTATGTCATCAATAAACACAAGTGACCCAGTGCCATTGAAAGCCATGCATGCCCATGCCATCACGTTGCCTCCACCATGTTTTACAGAGGATGTGGTGTGCCTTGGATCATGTGCCGTTCCCTTTCTTCTCCAAACTTTTTTCTTCCCATCATTCTGGTACAGGTTGATCTTTGTCTCATCTGTCCATAGAATACTTTTCCAGAACTGAGCTGGCTTCTTGAGGTGTTTTTCTGCAAATTTAACTCTGGCCTGTCTATTTTTGGTATTGATGAATGGTTTGCATCTAGATGTGAACCCTTTGTATTTACTGGCATGGAGTCTTCTCTTTACTGTTGACTTAGAGACAGATACACCTACTTCACTGAGAGTGTTCTGGACTTCAGTTGATGTTGTGAACGGGTTCTTCTTCACCAAATTAAGTATACGGCGATCATCCACCACTGTTGTCATCCGTGGACGCCCAGGCCTTTTTGAGTTCCCAAGCTCACCAGTCAATTCCTTTTTTCTCAGAATGTACCCAACTGTTGATTTTGCTACTCCAAGCATGTCTGCTATCTTTCTGATGGATTTTTTCTTTTTTTTCAGCCTCAGGATGTTCTGCTTCACCTCAATTGAGAGTTCCTTTGACCGCATGTTGTCTGCTCACAGCAACAGCTTCCAAATGCAAAACCACACACCTGGAATCCACCCCTGACCTTTTAACTACTTCATTGATTACAGGTTAACGAGGGAGACGCCTTCAGAGTTAATTGCAGCCCTTAGAGTCCATTGTCCAATTACTTTTGGTCCCTTGAAAAAGAGGACGCTATGCATTACAGAGCTATGATTCCTAAACCCTTTCTCTGATTTGGATGTGGAAACTATCATATTGCAGCTGGGAGTGTGCACTTTCAGCCCATATTATATATATAATTGTATTTCTGAACATGTTTTTGTAAACAGCTAAAATAACAAAACTTGTGTTACTGTCCATATATTTCTGGCCCTAACTGTATTTCACTGGTTCAGCCTGTACAGCCACACTGGGGCCCAGGAGGTAATGGGGGCCACATCCAGCTCCAAATGAGCTTCTGGACGGCAAAGGACCCATATGCTGTTCTTGCAGAGGGACCCTCTTCTGTCATTGATGAGTAAAAGTATACACGTTCAATGTCCCAAACCTAATTGTAAAATATGATTGTATAGTGGTTTCCACACAGAGGAGTCATCTGCTGGATGTGTCCTCGATCCCACATTAGTATAATCAGACGTTTAGCAATGTGTCGATAATCTGTTTTCTTACTTTAGGAGTGGACATGTTCATGGAGAATATAAGGACACACAAAGAGGAAATAATGTGGCAGATGAAACAGTCATTGGAGAAGTTTGCTGATTTAGGTAAAATGGAAACTCTCCTGTTATTTAAGGGGTTGTCCAGGGCTTGTGATTGATGGGGGTCCACACCCGGCACTAGTGATGATGAGCAAAGCTAGTGAGAATTTCTTATTTACTTCTTTACCGATATTCTACAAATCAATAACATTTTTTTTGCTGGATTAGTACCAGGTCCATGACTAGTACCAGGTCCATGACAAAGACCAGGTAAAAGTAGGCCGTCATTCAACTATAAATATTAATTGTAAGGGAGCGCAGTTTATTGAGGAAAATAAGTCTCTCTACATTTCTCATCCTGCTCCTCTGCCCAGTACTGAGCAGCTAGTCATATAGTGAAAACGTGGCTGATGTTATGAGAGTTTCCTTTGCACTAACAAGAAGCGCTCATTGGTTGTAGAGGAGTCTGTAACTTGTGACAGGCACCTCCTAAAACCAATCAGATTCTTCTCCTTTAAAGAAGAGGGAGGAGCCTAGTCTGCAAATAAAGGAGCCAATCCTTGTTGAATACAGTGTACACATCTCACATATTACACACATAACACACACTGCTCGCATATTACACTGCTCACATATTACACACATAACACACACTGCTCGCATATTACACTGCTCACATATTACACACATAACACACACTGCTCGCATATTACACTGCTCACATATTACACACATAACACACACTGCTCGCATATTACACTGCTCGCATATTACACACATAACACACACTGCTCGCATATTACACTGCTCACATATTACACACATAACACACACTGCTCGCATATTACACTGCTCACATATTACACTGCTCACATATTACACACATAACACACACTGCTCACATATTACACACATAACACACTGCTCACATATTACACACAACACACTGCTCACATATTACACACAACACACTGCTCACATATTACACACAACACACTGCTCACATATTACACACAACACACACTGCTCACATATTACACACATAACACACTGCTCACATATTACACACATAACACACTGCTCACATATTACACACATAACACACTGCTCACATATTACACACAACACACTGCTCACATATTACACACAACACACTGCTCACATATTACACACAACACACACTGCTCGCATATTACACACAACACACACTGCTCGCATATTACACACAACACACTGCTCACATATTACACACATAACACACTGCTCACATATTACACACATAACACACTGCTCACATATTACACACATAACACACTGCTCACATATTACACACAACACACTGCTCACATATTACACACATAACACACTGCTCACATATTACACACAACACACTGCTCACATATTACACACAACACACTGCTCACATATTACACACAACACACACTGCTCGCATATTACACACATAACACACTGCTCACATATTACACACAACACACTGCTCACATATTACACACAACACACTGCTCACATATTACACACAACACACACTGCTCACATATTACACACAACACACTGCTCACATATTACACACAACACACACTGCTCACATATTACACACATAACACACTGCTCACATATTACACACAACACACTGCTCACATATTACACACAACACACTGCTCACATATTACACACAACACACTGCTCACATATTACACACAACACACTGCTCACATATTACACACATAACACACACTGCTCACATATTACACTGCTCGCATATTACACACAACACACACACTACTCGCATATTACACACAACACACACTGCTCACATATTACACTGCTCACATATTACACACAACACACACTGCTCACATATTACACACATAACACACACTGCTCACATATTACACTGCTCGCATATTACACACAACACACACACTACTCGCATATTACACACAACACACACTGCTCACATATTACACTGCACATATTACACACAACACACACTACTCACATATTACACTGCTCACATATTACACACATAACACACACACTGCTCGCATATTACACACACAACACACACTGCTCACATATTACACTGCTCACATATTACACACAACACACACACTGCTTGCATATTACACTGCTCACATATTACACACAACACACTGCTCACATATTACACACAACACACTGCTCACATATTACACACAACACACTGCTCACATATTACACACAACACACTGCTCACATATTACACACAACACACTGCTCACATATTACACACAACACACACTGCTCGCATATTACACACATAACACACACTGCTCGCATATTACACACATAACACACATAACACACACTGCTCGCATATTACCCACATAACACACACTACTCGCATATTACACACATAACACACACTGCTCGCATATTACACACATAACACACACTGCTCACATATTACACACATAACACACACATTACACACATAACACACACTGCTCACATATTACACACATACACATATTACACACATAACACACACTGCTCACATATTACACACATAACACACACTGCTCGCATATTACACACATAACACACATAACACACACTGCTCGCATATTACCCACATAACACACACTACTCGCATATTACACACATAACACACACTGCTCGCATATTACACACATAACACACACTGCTCGCATATTACACACATAACACACACTGCTCACATATTACACACATAACACACACTGCTCACATATTACACACATACACATATTACACACATAACACACACTGCTCACATATTACACACATAACACACACTACTCGCATATTACACACATAACACACACTGCTCGCATATTACACACATAACACACACTGCTCACATATTACACACAATACACACTGCTCACATATTACACACATACACATATTACACACATAACACACACTGCTCGCATATTACACACATAACACACACTGCTCACATATTACACACATAACACACACTGCTCACATATTACACACATAACACACACTGCTCACATATTACACACATACACATATTACACACATAACACACACTGCTCACATATTACACACAACACACACTGCTCACATATTACACACATAACACACACTGCTCACATATTACACACATAACACACACTGCTCACATATTACACACATACACACTGCTCGCATATTACACACATAACACACACTGCTCGCATATTACACACATAACACACACTGCTCGCATATTACACACATAACACACACTGCTCGCATATTACACACAACACACACTGCTCGCATATTACACACATAACACACACTGCTCACATATTACACACATACACACTGCTCACATATTACACACATAACACATACACTGCTCGCATATTACACACATAACACACACTGCTCACATATTACACACATAACACACACTGCTCGCATATTACACACATAACACACTGCTCTCATATTGCACACACACCGCTCACATATTAGATGAAAACAGTACACATACCTCTCACATATTACACACATAGCACACAAACTGCTTATGTATTAGATTAATATATTGCACACACCTTTCACATATTAGATTAATACAGTACACATACCTCTCACATATTACATCTATACCACACACTGCTCACATATTAGATATACACAGTACACACCTCTCACATATTACACACAGCGCACAAACTGCTCGCGTATTAAATGAATACAGTACACACCTCTCACCTATTACACACAGCATTCACACCGCTCACATATTAGATAAATACAGTACACACACTTTTCACATATTACACACAGCACACAAACCGCTCACGTATTAGATTAATACAGTACACACCACTCACATATTACACATAGAGCACACCATTCACATATTAGATGAATACAGTACACACACCTCTCACACATTATTCACATAGCACACACACCGCTCACACATCAGATGAATACAGTGCACACACCGCTCACATATTACACACACAGCACACACACCGCTAACATCTTGGACAAATATAGTGCACTCATAACTCACATATTGGACACATACAGTACCCTCACTGCTCACATATTATATACATACAGTACCCTCACTGCTCACATATTATATACATACAGTACCCTCACTGCTCACATATTGGACACATACAGTACCCTCACTGCTCACATATTATATACATACAGTACCCTCACTGCTCACATATTATATACATACAGTACACTCACTGTTCACATGTTGGATGAATACAGTACATGCACCAATCACATCACACACAGCACACACTGCGTACATATTAGACATATACAGTACACGATGCATTGTATGATCACATATTAGATATATACTCACATTTTAGATAAATACTACACTCCTATATTACACACAACACTCACATATTAGATGACTGCAGTACACTCACTGCTCACATATTACACATATACCGCTCACATATTCAACAAATACAGTATACACTGCTGATATATTAGATGTATACAATGCTTACATAGTATACATATATGAAAACCACAACTTCATGAGAAGCATGCCCATATAACAGTTGAAAAATAAATAAAATGTAATCCAAAATTATGAATGGGCCAAAAAGGACATATCTATGGGATAATCGCTACCAAAAGATAAACAACCATAGAAAACAAACGAAAAACCACCCAACAAAATAATCATAGAAAATATAAATACTTTATTAAACATGAATAAAAAACGATATTAAATGAGGCCAGGGAGGGAAGAAGGAAAAAACTCAGGTCACTATGTGCACCATGAAACGGCCAGGGGTACAGGCATGCAGACCATATAAGTAATACCAGTCAATGGCTGAGTCCTAAATGGGAATTACTAGAGATGGCCATAGCAGGAAAACAATATCCAAATTGAAAGTGCATCTGGACATTACAACAGCAATAATTGCTATACGGATCCATCATAATTACCTGCACAGGCACAACAAATACCCTGGTCCACAGCGTGTACCCACCCCCACCCAGGGTGTGCACGCTGTGGACCAGGGTATTTGTTGTGCCTGTGCAGGTAATTATGATGGATCCGTATAGCAATTATTGCTGTTGTAATGTCCAGATGCACTTTCAATTTGGATATTGTTTTCCTGCTATGGCCATCTCTAGTAATTCCCATTTAGGACTCAGCCATTGACTGGTATTACTTATATGGTCTGCATGCCTGTACCCCTGGCCGTTTCATGGTGCACATAGTGACCTGAGTTTTTTCCTTCTTCCCTCCCTGGCCTCATTTAATATCGTTTTTTATTCATGTTTAATAAAGTATTTATATTTTCTATGATTATTTTGTTGGGTGGTTTTTCGTTTGTTTTCTATGGTTGTTTATAGTATACATATAGCATACATACTGCTGATACATAAGCCACATGGTGACCACCAAAACACTTTTGCCCAGGTTTGCATTAGAAGCATCTTGCACTCCATCATAACTATTTCCTAATACTACCCCTAACCATTGGGTCCATGATGGAAGCTACTGCTCTGATACTTTTTTCTTGCAGCTAATAATGGCATTATGTTTCTAACCTGGTTTTATCGATATACCTTGTATATATTTTCATTAATTTGTGTTTTCCCTAATTTGACCCCAACCAAACTAGTCCCAGAATGGGAGTCAATGCTCCCTTGGGAGTTATTGCTCCACTTAATTTAGAATATATTTTCTACTCATATTTTTCATATGACCCTTTTGGTGCAATCCATTTTAATTACTGCTATGTATCTATTCAATATCAGTATCCTGCAAATGAGTGCAATAACCATTTGTATCACTTGTCTCAGTACCCCTGAACCTAACAGAATCCCTAAACCTAAAGAAAGTGCAGCACTCTAAATCATAATTTAAAGGGATTATGCACCACATGGACAATCATTTTTTAAATGCTATAGTCCCCCAAATAAAATGTAAAAAAATGTCCTCGTTGCCTGCTGCATTGGCGCAGTTCCAGTGATGTCAGAGCAGGAACTGCTAGCGCTCATATAACATTGTTACAGGTTCTTCTCACAATATTAAAATATCAAAAAGTTAATTAATTTCAGTTCTTCAATACAAAAGTGAAACTCATATATTATATAGAGTCATTACACACAGAGTGATTTATTTCATGTGTTCATTTATGTTAATCTTGATGAATATGGCTTACAGCCAATGAAAACCCAAAAGTCATTATCTCAGTAAATTAGATTAATTCACGAAAAACACCTGCAAAGGATTCAGAAATGTTTAAAAAGGTCCCTTAGTCTGTGTCAGTAGCTCCACAATCATGGGGAAGACTGCTGACTTGACAGATGTCCACAAGGCAGTCACTGACACACTCCACAAGGAAAGTAAATTTTGCTTTTCATTTGGAAATCAAGGTCCCAGAGTCTGGAGGAACAGTGGAGGCCACAATCCAAGCTGCTTGAGATCTAGTGTGAAGTTTCCACAATCAGTGATGGTTTGGGGAGCCATGTCATCTGCTGGTGTAGGCCCACTGTGTTTTATCAAGACCAAAGCCAGCGCAGCCGTATACCAGGAAACTTTAGAGCACTTCATGCTTCCCTCTGCCGACAAGCTTTTTGGAGATGGAAATTTCATCCTCCAGCAGGACTTGGCACCTGTCCACACTGCCAAAAGTACCAATACCTGGTTTACAAACAACAGTATCACTGTGCTTGATTGGCCAGCAAACTCACCTGACCTTAACCTCATAGAGAATCTATGGGGTATTGTCAAGGGGAAGATGAGAGACACCAAACCCAACAATGCAGACAAGGTGAAGGCTGCTATCAAAGCAACCTGGGCTTCCATAACACCTCAGCAGTGCCACAGACTGATCGCCTCCATGCCACTCCTCATTGATGCAGTAATTGATGCAAAAGGAGCCCCAACCAAGGATTGAGTGCATTTACTGAACATACATTTCAGTAGGCCAACATTTCAGAGTTTACAATCATTTTTTAAGCTAGTGTTATAAAGTATTCTAATTTACTGAGATAATGACTTTGGGGTTTTCATTGGCTGTAAGCCATAATCATCATCATGAACAGAAATAAACACTTGAAATAGATCACTCTGTGTGTAATGACTATATAATAGATGAGTTTCACTTTTTGTAGTGAAGAACTGAAATAAATTAACTTTTCGATGATGTTCTAATTTTGTGAGAAGTACCTGTATGTCACGTGAGTGCTTGCATGTGTAGATCCTCAATCAGTAAATCCCAGACAACCCATTTAATTACCAATGTTGCTGTCTAATCCTCCTTGTATTGGTCTCATTATGCTTTCTCTCTCATTCCTAATTGTCTATTAATTTTTCTGTTTTGGATACTGATTACCTATATTTCCCTATCTATGATAACGTCTGCATGTCTCCTTTAGGTCACAGTAAAAACTGCCGCAGTGCTTCCAACACAGCATGATGCTACCAGAATGGTCCCAACATAGAATGATGCCCACACAGTGTCCCCAATACAGTATAGTGTGCACGCAGTAATAACCACCCATTATAACAGTGCCACAATACCCTCAACACAGTGTGATGTCCTCACAGCACCCCTAGCAAGTATAATGCCTCCTGTAGATCTCCAACACAGTATAATGTCCATAAAGTATACCCCCACAGTATGATGTCCCCATAGTGCCCCGAGCACAGTATAATGCCACCCATAGCCCCCAGCGCAATATAATGTCCCTAAACTACCCTTAAGCTGCATGATGTCCCTACAGTGCCCCCAGCACAGTATAATGCCCCTTTTGCGCTACACAGACAGGCTGGTTTCTTACATAGACTTTTCTGTAATATCTGCCAGTGGTTTGGAAAGTGAGTGCTTTTAGATTTGATTTAGTTTGTTGTACGATGAAGCTTAATGTCACATATGTTCTCTTGCAGCTTGTTCTGAGGATTGCTGTAAGTAACCGTTTTTATATATTGTTTCTGTGTAGACTTTCTTTTCTGACTTAAGAGATGAATGATACCCGGGCATACTTATCCAGCTAAAATGAATGTAGAGTTATGTAGTCACATATATATTCATAGAACTAATAAGTCAGGACATAATGTGCATCAAAGATTACCTACTGTAAAGGACAGGACAAGCAAACATGTTTCCAGTATCAACCAATACATATATTGTCACGTAGTGACAAGGGACTGTGGTCACCTACCCAGTCCTTCAAACTAAAGGTTCCCTAGTCTATCCCTGTCCCCCACATTACCCTAAATGGTGGAGACGCCGGGGTCTCGTACATAGCTATGCTTCTAATTTAACCCTTATCTAATCCCTCCACCACCCAGGGAGGTGAGGGCCCGAAGTGTATTCGAAAATACTAACCAGACAGACAGGGGTAAACAGACAAAGATAAAAGAAAACTACAATCACACAAATACACTCACAAAACAGAGTGGGAAACAGGAGAGGTATAGGAAGGGGAAACAAAATGTGAGAGGATAAGGATAAACACCCAAACCAACTCCATGCAGCAGTCTCCAGAAAAACTCTGAAACCGCCTGCTCCAAACAATGAACTTAATCATTCACCACCAAACCACGAAGTAGAACTATCACTGGCAAATCCCATATACTAGTGACCAGCATATATACCAGAGGGGAGTGACCTACACAGAACAGCTGAGATAATTCAGGATGGAGAGCTCCAGTAGATCAACTGAACTGATTTACCCTTGCCATGGCAGAGCAAGGAAAACCTGCACTGTTTAATAGGATAGTGAAGCAGTTCTAATACGTGCAGGAGTTTGTGTAACCAGACGCCGTGATCTTCTGGCCCCTCTCTGTTGCTATATTCCATACAGATGTGTGTTTTTCACATAAGAGTTTTATCTTTGTTCTTCTTGGATAGAATGTGTACCCATTATACACTATGGGGCTGTAAACATGTCTGAGAATTATGCCGACAGAGGAGCACCGAGATGCCATCCTACTTGCATCCTAGTGCTGTTCGTCTGTCATGATTGTGTTAAATATGCTTATTTCGCACATTTATTTAATCAGGACTCTTTACCAGATGTCTCATATATAATGTAGTGATTTATTGGATTGTCCACCAAAAAGCATCATTGCAGCAAAACATAAAAATAGGTGAAATAGTTACAAAGAGATTGTCCATTTGTCCATATCAAAGTTTATTCCCCATCTTTCCTGAGATTCTGAGTGATAAATGGCATCTGTCTCTGTCATGGAGTAGATGTCATCAAGAAGCACATGGCTACCAGCTGTTCATCCTATCTGTGTGAAATCTGTAGTCCATAGAGAGTGAAAGAGGAGGCCCAAAGTGACAGCCCCCAAGTGAAAGCCCCCCCCAAGAGCCGTGGCTATGTATGTCCCATAGAGCACGTGTTCTCTCTATATGGTGTTAACTTTTACTCTGAGCTAAATATACAGGAATAGCTTTTTATGTCAGCGAAAGGCAATGTGCTCAGTACAAAATTCAGTATAATAATAATTGAATAATTTATATTTAAGAGATTGTTTGTTAGAAGTTTGGAAATCTCTATAAGTTTTTAGTTTTGTAAGAGTAAAAAATTGATGAAACATCAATTGTAAAAACAGACTCTGACCAAACTCTGCTGAAATCACAATCCAAACCCTGATGATAAGCTGTCTATTTTTTTGGTTTGAAGAAAACTTCTTGACGTCTGAATGAAGTCTTGACATGAACGTATTTCTGGAGTGTTCATGTGGAGTAGTAATAATTGGTCACAGCCGTTATCTGCCATGATATCGCTATGAATGGCGCATGTCAGAGTGGGTGTCTGCCGTAACACATACATAATGATTAGCTGCAATATTATAGATTCAGAGCTTGGATCCAAGACATCTAAACCTTTTAAGACTTGGTCAATCCAAGTGGTTATTACAGAGATAAAAGGCTTTCTCAGTGGCTAGCAATCGGTTGCCATGTCTATATGCCTAATAGATTGCATAATACATTAAATTAGTTGATCGATTGCTTAATTCCATGGTCTTCTAGTGGTACTTAAAAATGTGTCCAAATTGTATATTTTCCTAATATCCGCTTACAATGCAAACTTGTAAAAATATTTAACTCAAAATAGTGCAGCGCAAAGATCTAATACATTTGGCAAAAACATACACCTTTATGTAGCTACATTGCCTTGGAAAATAAAGCTACAGCTTTGAAATGATAAAAATTCACATCTGTAAAAATGACACGTGCACTACCACTTCATCCACACAGAGGACTCTTGTGATCAGGGGAACCCGGAAGTCAGAACCCCAGAAATGATATATTTATCATAATAATAAATACACTTAATGTGTAAATGCAGTTAAAGGGTCAAAAAATTAAGAAAACCGTTTCTTAAATCAAAATAAATTTGGATTATACAAATAAAAAAGAATTTTCCCTTTATATAAAAAAATCATCTATAAAATGGAATGTGCTGTACAGGCACATATTAGCTAAGAAGATGTGAAACTGTTAGTATGTGTTTGTGAAATGTACCAACTGTGTTTCTAGCTGTAATCGAGGGACCGGTCCTTGACAGTAAGACGTGTCTTCGAATCAGAGCTCAGTGCTTCAAGGGATCTGTATGTGGAGGTAAGCTTCATTTTTTTTACTAGTTTTGGGTTATTCAGGTAATACATTATTGTTCCTTACATACAAATGCCCCGTTTTAGTAAAATGTTATTACTCACCAATTTACCATTAATAAAATGATGCTGAAGGCACATGATCTGGAAGTTCACATGACTACCGTGGGCATGAAAAGGTAATACTTGTTCAGCTCATCCTATCTCACCATGAACATGTACATTTATAGGGTTATTTACAAAATAACAAGTTATCCCCTACTTATGCATGCTGATCTCTTGGAGTCTGAGCACTGGGACCACCAGCATATACATCACACCAGTAATAATAATAATAATAATATTTTTTATTTATATAGCGCCAACAAATTCCGCAGCACTTTACAATTAAGCGGGGACATGTACAGACAACAAATTCAGTACAAGTTAAGACAAATTAAACAGTGACATTAGGGGTGAGGTCCCTGCTCGCAAGCTTACAATCTACAAGGAAATGGGGGGACACAATAGGTGAAAAGCGCTTGTTATTTCAGGTCTGGCAATTATAATAAATAGGGATTTTCATATGAAGCTGCATGATCCGGACATCAGCTCATGTGTTTAAGTGCAATAGTCAAGTATCAAGTGCAGTTATCATGTGCATGGAGGGTGTGGAGACAGATGAATAGTAGGGTGCAGATTCACATACAGATAATATTTGGAAGGAGGGAACAGGACAAAGTTAGTTTACGGAGTAGTTGATGTGGTAGGCTTGTTTGAAGAGATGGGTTTTTAAAGCGTGCTTGAATAGGTCGGGGTTAAGTATCAGTCTCATCGTCTGGGGAAGTGCATTCCAGAGAGCTGGCGCAGCACGAGAGAAGTCTTGGAGACGGAGGTGCGAGATTCGGATTATGGGGGATATTAGTCTTAGGTCATTTGTAGAACGGAGGGCACGTGTAGGGCGATAGACAGAGCTGAGAGAGGAGATACAAGGCGGTGCAGAACTGTGGAGAGCTTTGTGGGTGAGAGAGATGAGTTTATACTGGACCCTGTAGCGAATGGGTGGGTAGCCAGTGTAATGACTGACACAAGATGGAGGCATCGGTGAAGCAGCTGGACAGAAATATGACCCTGGCTGCCGCATTCAAGATGGATTGGAGAGGAGAAAGTTTGGAAAGAGGGAGACCAGAAGAGAGTTGCAGTAGTCCAGATGAGAATGAATAAGAGCGACAATAAGAGTCTTAGCAGTTTCAAAGGTGAGAAAAGGTCGAATTCTGGAGATGTTTTTAAGATGCAGATGACAGGAGCGAGTGAGTGATCGGATATAGGGAGTAAAGGAAAGTTCGGTGTCGAATTTGACCCCAAGACAGCGGGCATGCTGCTGGGGAGTTATGGTTGAACCCTCCAGGGTAATTTCGATGTTGGGTAGAGTGAGGTTAGTAGAAGGGAGAAACACAAGAAGTTCAGTTTTGGAGAGATTGTTTCAGATAGAGGGAGGATGTGATGTTAGAGACAGCAGACAGACAATCCTTGGTATTTTGAATTAGGGTAGGGGTGATGTCGGGGGAAGAAGTGTATAATTGGGTGTCATCAGCATAGAGATGAGACTGGAACCCAAATCTGCTGATTGTTTGTCCAATAGGGGCAGTGTATAGAGAGAAGAAGAGGGGGCCCAGGACTGAGCCCTGCGGAACCCTGATAGTAGGGGGACGAGGAGAGGAAGAGGAGCCGGCGAAAGATACAGTGAAGGAGCGGTCAGAGAGGTAGGAGGAGAACCAGGAGAGGGCTGTGTCCTTGAGGCCTATGGAGCGGAGCATGGTGAGAAGGAGCTGGTGATCCACAGTGTCAAATGCGGCAGAGAGATCCAGGAGAATCAGCAGGGAGCAATGAGTAGGGAGTACTATCCATTGTGTTATCAGATAGTACACCACCGGGGCGAGTGCTATGGGGTGGTGCTGATCTGATTTTTTTTTCCATGCCTATTCAGTATGAGAAAATAATCATAGCTGCTGAGAGTGGATCCACTAATCACATGACTCGCACCCATACAAGTCTATGGGTGCGTGTAAAAAATTGGACTGTACTCAGAAGTCATTCAGACTGATTTCCACAGACTCAGACAGTCTGCCAGACATCATCTCCTCAATGTGCTCTAGTTTTATCTTCCAAGAGAATCGGGTCAAAAATTGACACTTTGATTAACCCCTTCATGACCGTGGGATTTTTCGTTTTTCCGTGTTCGTTTTTCACTCCCCTCCTTCCCAGAGCCATAACTTTTTTATTTTTCCGTCAATTTGGCCATGTGAGGGCTTATTTTTTGCGGGACGAGTTGTACTTTTGAACGACATCATTGGTTTTAGCATGTCGTGTACTAGAAAACGGCAAAAAAATTCCAAGTGCGGTGAAATTGCAAAAAAAGTGCAGTTTTTGTTGGCTTTTTTGCTAGGTTCACTAAATGCTAAAACTGACCTGACATTATGATTCTCCAGGTCAGTACGAGTTCGTAGACACCTAACATGACTAGGTTATTTTTTATCTAAGTGGTGAAAAAAAATTCCAAACTTTGCTAAAAAAAAACAAAAAAAAAAACAAATTGCGCCATTTTCCGATACTCGTAGCGTCTCCATTTTTCGTGATCTGGGGTCGGTTAAGGGCTTTTTTTTTGCGTGTTGAGATGACGTTTTTAATGATAGCATTTCGGTGCAGATACGTTCTTTTGATCGCCCGTTATTGCATTTTAATGCAATGTCGCGGCGACCAAAAAAACGTAATTGTGGTGTTTCGAATTTTTTTCCCGCTACACTGTTTAGCGATCAGGTTAATGCTTTTTTTTAATTGATAGATCGGGTGATTCTGAGCGCGGCGATACCAAATATGTGTAGATTTGATATTTTTTTTATTGATTTATTTTGATTGGGGCGAAAGGGGGGTGACTTAAACTTTTACATTTTTTTTATTTTTTTTAACATTTTTTTCAACTTTTTTTTTTTACTTTTGCCATGCTTCAATAGCCTTCATGGGAGGCTACAAGCAGGCACAGCACGATCGGCTCTGCTACATAGCAGCGATCTGCTGATCACTGCTATGTAGCAGAAATGCAGGTGTGCTGTGACCGCCGACCACAGGGTGGCGCTCACAGCCACCGGCGATCAGTAACCATAGAGGTCTCAAGGACCTCTATGGCTACAATGGAGACGCATCGCCGACCCCCGATCATGTGACGGGGGTCGGCGATGACGTCATTTCCGGCCGCCCGGCCAGAAGCGGTAGTTAAATGCCGCTGTCTGCGTTTGACAGCGGCATTTAACTAGTTAATAGGTGCGGGCAGATCGCGATTCTGCTCACGCCTATTACGGGCACATGTCAGCTGTTCAAAACAGCTGACATGTCCCGGCTTTGGTGCGGGCTCACCGCGGAGCCCTGCATCAAAGCAGGGGATCTGACCTCGGACGTACTATCCCGTCCAAGGTCAGAAAGGGGTTAAACTCTGATCAGAGTTTAATCAAAGTGTCAGTAACATAATCAATCTGGTTCTGTCACATGAGAGAAAATACCGCCATGTGATCCGGCCTAAGAATTGCACTCAGCAGAGCTAGCTGACACTGGAGAAGATGTGCATGCTTCATTCCTTGTGTAAGGTATTGCCAGAAATCGCCAAGTGCTATACTTGACTTTCTCTTGCAGTCCGATGGACAATGAAAAAAGCATAGCTCCATTTGAAATGGGATTGCAGAGCCCCGTTCTTGGGGATCCAATGCTGTGGGTCACATTAAGGGGTTACCTACCTCATCTTGTGAAATGGGTACAATTGCACACTGTAAAAACAAGCAACTGTGCAATTTACCTCTTCTTAATAATCCCCTCAAAGAACAGAGGGATTTTTACTTCGCTAGTTTACTGCTGGTTGCCAAGGTTACCAGAAACCTTTGCAGTGTATCCATGGAATATGGCTGCTGTGATGCTGGCAGGATTGCTTCTAGCACAGTAGCGTTTACCAGCATCACTGCCATGTCAGTCTTCATGAGGGAATTATCCACCAGCAGGCAGGAAACAGGGAGGCAGAGGAGCGGCACGTTCCTCAAGACAGAGAATTAGAAAACTCCTTTAAATGTGGGACAGGAAATAAATAGGGTTTACATGTGGAGAGTCTTTACTCACCTTTAGGTCACAGGTAAATATACTTAGAGCCGGGGTTGGTAATGGCCCATCATACTTGGCCTACTTCTTTCTACATGCAGCGATGTGAATACTTTTCTGCCCAATGATGACAGAAGTATTCTAGGAGTGCTACCTTTATTGGCTAACCAGAAAATAATGTTTGCAAGCTTCCAGAGCACAGTGGCTCCTTCTTCAGGCAAGATTACAAATAGATTAATAAGAAAAAGGCACAACATTTAAGGGATATTACAGTAGGACATTTGTTCATGAGGTGGGAGGTGTAATGCCCCCTAAAGATAAGCCAAGGAAATCACATTAGGCATTTTCTTATCTGCAGTCCTTCTGGTGGAGGTGTGAGTTGTATCAGGTAGTGAGTCATAAATCCAGGTGAAATTTCTGCTGTATGCAGATGACCTCGTGCTGTTATCACCAACTGAGAAAGGCCTCCAAGATCATCTGAAAATCCTAGAGACCTTCAGCAGCACATGGGCACTGCCAATCAACGAGAAAAAAACTAATATCATGGTGTTCCAGAAAAGAAAGCAGAAACCCACTGGCAATCCTACCTTTATGATAGACAACCGTCCACTTACTGAAACCAACAGGTACACCTACCTGGGCCTAGAACTCAGCCAGTCAGGGAGCTTCAAGCTAGCCATAGAGTCACTAAAAGACAAGGCATCCAAAGCCTTTTATGCCATCAGAAGGCGTCTGTACCACCTCAAGGCACCAGTAACCGTATGGCTAAAAATTTTTGACTCCATCATTGCCCCAATTCTTCTATACGGTAGTGAGGTCTGGGGCCCAGTCTCATACCCAAACTGGTCAAAGTGGGACGCTGGGCCGACAGAAATATTCCACCTAGAGTTCTGCAAGCATCTTCTCCAAGTCCATCGGAGCACATCAAATAGCGCCTGCCGAGCAGAGCTGGGCAGATTCCCACTACACATCGCAATAAAGAAGAAGGCGCTGTCATTCAAGGCTCATCTACAAAGTAGCAGTCCCAGCTCCTACCATCACAAAGCCTTCCTACACCAGGAAGCCTCAGGAAGCCTCCCAAGGAAAAGTACCCAAAGCCAGTCTGACCAAGCCATCAACCCCCATGGCCTGACAAAAGGTGAAATCCAGAAAATGGTACACAAAGTCAAAGAGGAATATCTCAGCATCTGGAGGAACGACATAAACAAATCCCAGAAACTGACAATATACCGGAATCTACAGAGGGAGTACAAACTGGCCCCATATCTAGAGAAACTAGAAAACCCCAAAGATCGACAGATCCTGAGCCGGTACAGACTGAGCGCCCACAGCCTACTCATCGAATCCGGGCGGCACCGACAGAACTACAAGCCTCGAGAGAACAGACTCTGCCAGCAGTGCCCCCAGGAGGCCGTGGAGGATGAGGCCCACTTCCTGCTGAGGTGCCCCAAATACTCCGCAGTGAGGGACACTCACTTCAAGAGGCTGTCTGATCTCCTCCCAGATTTCACCTCCAAGGAGGAGGAAGAGAAACTGCTGATAATACTGGGGGAAGAGGAAAGTGCAGTGGCCGTAGCAGCGGAATATGTCAGTGCCTGCCACAGACTAAGAGGAGCCTGATATGTCATGGACTCCAGTACCCCAACACTGGACATATCCCTATCCCCCGACTAAAGAGCCCGATATGTCATGGACTCCTATACCCCACCCTGGAAACATCCCCTATCCTCTAAAAGGAATTTGATATTCCCTGGACCTCTATATGCCCCCCCTCCCCCACCCCCGTATTTTTACCATATGCTTTGGCAATGCTAACATGTACTTAGTCCTGCCAATAAAGCTCATTTGAATTTGAATTTGAATTTGAAAAAATCCAGGTGTTAAATGGAGTCCTAGTATCAAAGAATTGAACATCTTAATCAGTTTGAATTCCCAAATTCTTCTCTCTCTCTCTCTCTCTGTCGTCCTTAAAATTACCTTTTCGTATTAAGTATTATTTAGTAATATGCAACAGTGGGAATACCGCCACTTGTAGCGCGGTATTCTCACTGTTGCATATTGTTTTTTTTGTTTTTTTGTCGGATTGGGCACATTATCCGATTGGAATACCAGCGGCACTTGTGGAGCCCACACGTAGAGTTTTAGCGCCAGTGTATTTTATCGTTAAGTATTATTTAGTATTTTAAATCCGTCATACAATGTCCAGGTCCAGAGAAATGTTTTCCCACAGGCGTGTCCATTTCATTCCTGAATGTGTCTGTGTAGGTTCATCCTAGTTTGTAGTTTTTGCATGGTTTCCCCAATATAGATGCTTCCAGGGCACCTCGTACATTGTATTATGTACACCACGTTGGAGGATGTACATGAAAAAGAGTCCATGACCTTATAGTCCTGATTTGTGTTTGGTATGCAAACTGTATTTCTTGATTCTATGTGGGTACAAGTTTTGCATTTTTTGTTACATGAGAATGTGCCCATCACTGATTAATGTGTGTCAAACAGAAATCTGTCCCAGGAGCGCTGAAGGAAACTCAGACACCTGAAGAAGATGGTGTTTACCATTGAAACGCGTTGTGGCAAACGACATATGTTGTCTGAGTTTCCTTCAGCGCTCCTGGGACTGATTTCTGTTTGACACACATTCTTATCCTCCTTTGGAGGTATTCAGCTGGAGCTGCGGTGGTGCTCGACAACTCCCTTTCATCTCCCCTTCCCTGGGTCAATTCCTCTGCGCTCCCCTCTGACTGCTTTCACTTATCTTGCATCACTGATTAATGGACACTTCTGAGGGAGATTCCTTAAGTTAGGGGGCTGTTTGTAGGAGAGAAGTGGTAGTTCTGGGAATATTTTTCAGTGCATTGTCTCTGTGGAATATGGGTTGGATATCAGCACCAATTTGCCTTCAGATACTCATGTGGGGGTTGTATGTGACCACAAGAGGCACCCTGTTGTTGTCTGTTGTGAATTCTGTTGTCGGGCTCCCTCCTGTGGTCATGAATGGTACTTCTGTCCAGCTTGCTATTTTTATTGTTGTCTTGCTTGCTGGAAGCTCTGGGACGCAGAGGGAGCGCCTCCGCACCGTGAGTCGGTGCGGAGGGTCTTTTTGCGCCCTCTGTGTGGTCTTTTTGTAGGTTTTTGTGCTGACCGCAAAGTAACCTTTCCTATCCTCGGTCTGTTCAGTAAGTCGGGCCTCACTTTGCTAAATCTATTTCATCTCTGTGTTTGTATTTTCATCTTTACTCACAGTCATTATATGTGGGGGGCTGCCTTTTCCTTTGGGGAATTTCTCTGAGGCAAGGTAGGCTTTATTTTTCTATCTTCAGGGCTAGCTAGTTCCTTAGGCTGTGCCGAGTTGCATTGGGAGCGTTAGGCGCAATCCACGGCTATTTCTAGTGTGTTTGATAGGATTAGGGATTGCAGTCAGCAGAGTTCCCACGTCCCAGAGCTCGTCCTTTATTATCAGTAACTATCAGGTCATTCCGTGTGCTCTTAACCACCAGGTCCATTATTGTCCTGACCACCAGGTCATAACAGTACAGGTGGCCCAAAGTACTAATGCATCTCAATAGAGGGATAAGAGAAGTTCTGAGACCATTTTTTTTTCTTTGCACTGTGTTTTGTCTCTCTTTTCCCCTTTACCTCTGGGTGGTTCAGGACACTGGTGTAAACATGGACATTCAAGGTCTGTCCTCTTGGATGGATAATCTCACTACAAGGGTACAAAACATTCAAGATTTAGTGGTTCTGAATCCGATGTCAGAGCCTAGGATTCCAATTCCTGATTTGTTTTTTGGTGATAGATCTAAGTTCTTGAATTTCAAAAATAATTGTAAATTGTTTCTTGCCTTGAAACCTCGCTCCTCAGGTGACCCTGTTCAACAAGTAAAGATCATTATTTCCTTGTTACGTGGTGACCCTCAAGACTGGGCATTTTCCCTTGCGCCCGGAGATCCGGCATTGCGTGATGTTGATGCGTTTTTTTCTGGCGCTTGGATTGCTTTATGACGAACCTAATTCAGTGGATCAGGCAGAGAAAATCTTGCTGGCTCTGTGTCAGGGTCAGGATGAAGCGGAGATATATTGTCAGAAGTTTAGAAAGTGGTCTGTGCTCACTCAGTGGAATGAATGTGCCCTGGCAGCAATCTTCAGAAAGGGTCTCTCTGAAGCCCTTAAGGATGTTATGGTGGGATTTCCCATGCCTGCTGGTCTGAATGAGTCTATGTCCTTGGCCATTCAGATCGATCGACGCTTGCGTGAGCATAAAGCTGTGCACCATTTGGCGGTACTATCTGAGCATGGGCCTGAGCCTATGCAATGTGATAGGACTTTGACCAGAGCTGAACGGCAAGAACACAGACGTCGGAATGGGCTATGTTTTTACTGTGGTGATTCCACTCATGCTATCTCCGATTGTCCTAAGCGCACTAAGCGGTTCGCTAGGTCTGCCACCATTGGTACGGTACAGTCTAAATTTCTATTGTCCGTTACTCTGATTTGCTCTTTGTCATCCTATTCTGTTATGGCATTTGTGGATTCAGGCGCTGCCCTGAATTTGATGGACTTGGAGTATGCTAGGCGCTGTGGTTTTTTCTTGGAGCCCTTGCAGTATCCTATTCCATTGAGAGGAATTGATGCTACGCCTTTGGCCAAGAATAATCCTCAGTACTGGACCCAATTGACCATGTGCATGGCTCCTGCACATCAGGAGGATATCCGCTTTCTGGTGTTGCATAATCTGCATGATGTGGTCGTTTTGGGGTTGCCATGGCTACAGGTTCATAATCCAGTATTGGACTGGAAATCTATGTCTGTGTCGAGCTGGGGTTGCCAGGGGGTACATGGTGATGTTCCATTTTTGTCTATTTCGTCTTCCACTCCTTCTGAAGTTCCAGAGTTTTTGTCGGATTATCGGGATGTATTTGATGAGCCCAAAGCCAGTGCCCTACCTCCTCATAGGGATTGCGATTGTGCAATTAATTTGATTCCTGGTAGTAAGTTTCCTAAGGGTCGATTGTTCAATTTATCTGTGCCAGAACACGCCGCTATGCGGAGTTATATAAAGAAATCCTAGGAGAAGGGTCATATTCGCCCGTCGTCATCACCGTTAGCAGCAGGGTTCTTTTTTGTGGCCAAGAAGGATGGTTCTTTGAGACCTTGTATTGATTACCGCCTTCTTAATAAAATTACAGTCAAATTTCAGTATCCTTTGCCGTTGCTGTCTGATTTGTTTGCTCGTATTAAAGGGGCTAGTTGGTTCACCAAGATAGATCTTCGAAGGGCGTATAATCTTGTGCGTATTAAACAAGGCGATGAATGGAAAACAGCATTTAATATGCCCGGGGGCCATTTTGAGTACCTGGTTATGCCATTCGGGCTTTCCAATGCTCCATCAGTATTTAAGTCCTTTATGCATGACATCTTCCGAGAGTACCTGGATAAATTCCTGATTGTGTATTTGGATGATATTTTGGGCTTTTCGGATGATTGGGAGTCTCATGTGAAGCAGGTCAGAATGGTGTTCCTGAGCCGGCGGGTATTCTCAATGAGGGGGTAATTTTGTCTGCCATCACCCCTGATTTGCGGCGGGTGCTGCAAAAGTTTCAGGCTGATAGACCTGACCGTTGCCCAGCGGAGAAACTGTTTGTCCCTGATAGATGGACTAGTAGAGTTATCTCTGAGATTCATTGTTCAGTGTTGGCTGGGCATCCTGGAATCTTTGGTACCAGAGATTTGGTGGCTAGATCCTTTTGGTGGCCGTCTTTGTCACGGGATGTGCGTTCTTTTGTGCAGTCCTGTGGGACTTGTGCTCGGGCTAAGCCCTGCTGTTCTCGTGCCAGTGGGTTGCTTTTGCCCTTGCCGGTCCCGAAGAGGCCCTGGACGCATATTTCTATGGATTTTATTTCGGATCTCCCCGTCTCTCAAAAGATGTCGGTCATTTGGGTGGTTTGTGATCGCTTTTCTAAGATGGTCCATTTGGTACCTTTGTCTAAATTGCCTTCCTCCTCTGATTTGGTGCCATTATTTTTCCAGCATGTGGTTCGTTTACATGGTATCCCGGAGAACATAGTTTCTGACAGAGGTTCCCAGTTTGTTTCGAGGTTTTGGCGATCCTTTTGTGCAAGGATGGGCATTGATTTGTCTTTTTCCTCGGCTTTCCATCCTCAGACAAATGGCCAAACCGAACGAACTAATCAAACTTTGGAAACATATCTGAGATGCTTTGTTTCTACTGATCAGGATGATTGGGTGTCCTTTTTGCCGTTGGCTGAGTTCGCCCTTAATAATCGGGCCAGCTCGGCTACTTTGGTTTCGCCGTTTTTCTGCAATTCTGGTTTCCATCCTCGTTTCTCTTCAGGGCAGGTTGAGTCTTCGGACTGTCCTGGTGTAGATACTGTGGTGGATAGGTTGCAGCAGATTTGGACTCATGTGGTGGACAATTTGACATTGTCCCAGGAGAAGGCTCAACGTTTCGCTAACCGCCGGCGCTGTGTGGGTCCCCGACTTCGTGTTGGGGATTTGGTTTGGTTGTCGTCTCGTTATGTTCCTATGAAGGTTTCCTCTCCTAAGTTTAAGCCTCGTTTCATTGGTCCGTATAAGATTTCTGAGGTTATCAATCCTGTGTCATTTCGTTTGGCCCTTCCTGCTTCTTTTGCCATCCATAATGTGTTCCATAAGTCGTTATTGCGGAGATACGTGGCGCCTGTGGTTCCATCCGTTGATCCTCCTGCCCCGGTGTTGGTTGAGGGGGAGTTGGAGTATGTGGTGGAGAAGATTTTGGATTCTCGTGTTTCGAGACGGAAACTCCAGTACCTGGTCAAGTGGAAGGGTTATGGTCAGGAAGATAATTCCTGGGTTTTTGCCTCTGATGTTCATGCTGCCGATCTGGTTCGTGCCTTTCATTTGGCTCATCCTGGTCGGCCTGGGGGCTCTGGTGAGGGTTCGGTGACCCCTCCTCAAGGGGGGGGTACTGTTGTGAATTCTGTTGTCGGGCTCCCTCCTGTGGTCATGAATGGTACTTCGGCTGGTTCTGTCCATGGACTTCCTCTGGTGGGTGTTTCTGAGTTTCCTTCCACAGGTGACGAGGTTAATTCGTTAGCAGGCTGCTCTATTTAACTCCACTTAGATCTTTGCTCCATGCCACCTGTCAATGTTCCAGTATTGGTCTAGTTCACTCCTGAATCGTTCTTGTGACCTGTCTTCCCAGCAGAAGCTAAGTTCTAGCTTGTATTTCTTTGGTTTGCTATTTTTCTGTCCAGCTTGCTATTTTTATTGTTGTCTTGCTTGCTGGAAGCTCTGGGACGCAGAGGGAGCGCCTCCGCACCGTGAGTCGGTGCGGAGGGTCTTTTTGCGCCCTCTGCGTGGTCTTTTTGTAGGTTTTTGTGCTGACTGCAAAGTAACCTTTCCTATCCTCGGTCTGTTCAGTAAGTCGGGCCTCACTTTGCTAAATCTATTTCATCTCTGTGTTTGTATTTTCATCTTTACTCACAAGCATTATATGTGGGGGGCTGCCTTTTCCTTTGGGGAATTTCTCTGAGGCAAGGTAGGCTTTATTTTTCTATCTTCAGGGCTAGCTAGTTCCTTAGGCTGTGCCGAGTTGCATAGGGAGCGTTAGGCGCAATCCACGGCTATTTCTAGTGTGTTGGATAGGATTAGGGATTGCGGTCAGCAGAGTTCCCACATCCCAGAGCTCGTCCTTTATTATCAGTAACTATCAGGTCATTCCGTGTGCTCTTAACCACCAGGTCCATTATTGTCCTGACCACCAGGTCATAACAGTTGTCCTCCCTTGCTCCGCTCTCAATCCAGGAGGCTGCTTCTTGCGATCCTCGTAGCTTTGAGGATCTGTTCATTTATTACCAGTGGTCTGGATGGTATCCTTGTTGTAGGAATGTATTCCTCAGTGATAGCAGCTGTAGTAGTAAAGATGTTCAGAAGTAAAGATGTAAAGAAACCTATTTCCAGAACATTTGAATTGCAACAAATATGCACCATATGCATTTGTATAACTTATATCCTGGCTGCTGCATTCACTCACATCCACCGTCGTTGCACAAACTCTTTACACTCCATCCTTATCAGCCCCTCTATGTGCAGCACTCTCTTCACAATGCAAACTGCACAGATCCCTTTAGTCCTACTATGCTACACAATAGATGCTTTCACAAATCACTTAACCATCTGCTCACTCTATCTATCCTTCTTCTAGTCGCAGGAGATATCTCTCCCAACCCTGGCCCTTAATGTTATAGTCAATTAAACCCCTCAGCTACTACACTTAGAAACCCCTCAAATCTCATTAATATTCCTTGCATACCTTCTGTCTCTTTTAACTGTGCCCTCTGGAATTCTCACTCCGTGTGTAATAAACTCTCCTTCATCTTTGACTTCTTCCTTTCTGATTATCTTAACTTTCTGGCTCTTACTGAAATCTGGATCCAGCAATCAGACACCACAGACTCTCCTGCTCTCTCATATGGTGGACTACATTTCTCTCATACCCCAAGATCAGACAACAGACCAGGTGGAGATGTTGGTCTGCTCCTATCAACCAAATGTACCTTTCAGGTTATCCTCCTAGTATCCTCACTTATCTTACCTTCTTTTGAGGTACACGCTGTCACTCTACAGCCCTTTGTCCCTGTGAGTGGCTGTTGTGTATCGCCCTCCAGGCCCCTCCAATCAGTTTCTTGATCACTTTGCCCCCTGGCTTCCCCATTTTCTATCCTGTGACATCCCCACCCTTATCATGGGAGACTTGAACATCCCCATTGGTTTTCTCATCTCCCCTTCTCCCACTCACCTTTTATCTCTAACCTCCTCCTTTTGGCCTTTCACAGCTTACTAACTCTCCTACGCATGAAGATGGAAATTCCTCTTACCTGGTCTCCTCCCGGCTCTGCTCGTTGCATGATTTTACCAACTACCCTCTTCCACACTTATAGAAATATACATGTCATTAGCAACCAGAAACTTATGAAGAATTTGCAGTCATCATTGGCCTCAATCTCCTCCCTCTCAGTACTGACTCTGAACTGAAACATTATAATGAAACACTGCAAAGTGCCCTAGATAAAACTGCACCCTCCTATACATAGAACAGCTCGGCACAGACGGCGACAACCCTGGCACATGCTGCAAACACCTTTCCTACAGCAGTGCTCTAGGTGTGCCTAAAGTCTGTGGGGAAAATCTAACCTGGCCAAAGATTTCATCCATTCTAAGTTTCTGCTTAAAACATACAACTCTGCTTTTCACCTCTCCAAACAAAACATACTTCAACCCCCTCATTACCTCACTATCCAACAATCCTAAATGTGTCTTTGACACTTTTAATTCTCTCCTCAATCCAAGAGTGCAGGCCCCAACCACAGATCTCAGCGCTGACAATCTAGCAATTTTTTTGCTTTTTAAATTGACCATGTTCGACAAGATATTTTCTCCCAATCCCCTCATACTGTGCACTGTCCTCCCTCCTCCACTGCATCTACTGTAGCTTACTCTCTCTTTGAACCAGTCACAGAAGAAGTGATCAGACTCCTTGCATCTTCTCGCCCTACTACTTGCACCAGTAACCCTATTCCCTCACATCTCCTCCAGTCCATTTCCCCAGCTGTCACCACTCACTTAACAAAAATATTCAACCTCTCTTTCTCTACTGGTATCTTCCCTTCTTATTTAAACACACCATCATACATCCATTACTGAAAAAAACATCCCTGGACCAGAACTGTTCTGCAAACCATAGACCTGTCTCTAATCTTCCCTTCATCTCTAAACTCCTGAAATGCTTGGTCCTCACCCGTCTAATCCACTATGTCTTAGATCATTCTCTTCTTGACCATCTACAATCCGGTTTGCACTCTTTACACTCTACAGAAACTGCCCTCACTAAAGTTTCTAATGATCTACTAGCAGCTAAATCTAATGGTCACAACTCCTTGCTGATTCTCCTGGATCTTTCTGCAGCATTCAACACTGTGGATCATCAGCTCCTCCTCACTATGCTCCGCTCCTTTGGCCTCAAGGACACCGTTCTCTCTTGGTTCTCCTCCTATCTCTCTGACCGATCTTTCACTGTATCTTTTGCTGGTTCCTCCTTCTCTCACCTTCCCCTTACTGTCAGGGTTCCTCAAGGATCAGTCCTAGGCCCCTCCTCTTCTCATTTTAAACTGCCCCTATTAGACACAATCAGTAGATTTGGTTTCCAGTATCTCTATGTTGATGACACCTAATTATACACATCTACTCCTGACATCACACCTGCAAAACACCGGTGATTCTTACCGCTGTCTCTAACATCATGTCCTTTCTCTGTCTGAAACTGAACCTGCCAAAAACTGAACTCCTTGTGTTTCCTCTCTCCACTAGCCTACCTTTGCCTGACATTGGATTTCCGTGTGTGGTTCTACCATTACTCCCCAGCAACACGCCCGCTGTCTTGGGGCCATACTTTATTCAGAGGTTTCATTCACCCCCCACATCCGATCACTGGCTCGCTCTTGTCATCTACACCTCAAAAACATTTCTAGAATTCAATGTTTGTTTGTTTTTTACTTTCAACTTTGCAAAAACTCTTAGTGTAGCTCTTATTCATTCTCATCTGGACTATTGTAACTCTTTACTAATTGGCCTCCCTCTTACTAAACTCTCCCCTCTCCAATCTGTCTTGAATGCTGCAGCCAGGATCATATTCCTCACCAACATTACACTGATGCCTCTACCCCGTGCTATAGAAATAAAATTATTATTCAATTATTTGACAGTAGGACTTAATTTAACACTTGGATTTATGACTCACTACATGGATACAACTCACAACTCCACCAGACAGACTCCAGATAACTAAGAAGAACATTCCCACTACCTCTCTATTCATAACAAAATGCATAATTTGATTTCCTTGGCTTATCTTTAAGAGGCATCACCCCTTCCACATCATGAAGAAATGTCCTGCGGTAATATCTCTTAAATGTGTGCTTTTGTCTTATTGATTCATTTGTAATCTTGCCTGAAGAAGGAGCCCCTGTGCTCTGAAAGCTTGCAAACATATATTATTTTCTGGTAAGCCAAGAAAGGTATCACTCCGAGAATACTTTTGTCATCGTTGGGCATAAAAGAATTGACATTGATTTTTCTGGCTAACACGTTACCACATTATAATTTGTAATTGTACAGTACAGACCAAAAGTTTGGACTCCCCTTCTCATTTAAAGATTTTTCTGTACTTTCATGACTATGAAAATTGTACATTCACACTGAAGGCATCAAAACTATGAATTAACACATGTGGAATTATATACTTAACAAAAAAGTGTGAAATAACTGAAATTATGTCTTATATTCTAGGTTCTTCAAAGTAGCCACCTTTTGCTTTGCTGACTGCTTTGCACTTTCTTGGCATTCTCTTGATGAGCTTCAAAAGGTAGTCAGCAGGAATGATCTTCCAACAATCTTGAAGGAGTTCCCAGAGATGCTTAGCACTTGTTGGCCCTTTTGCCTTCACTATGGGGTCCAGCTCACCCCAAACCATCTCGATTGGGTTCAGGTCTGGTGACTTTGGAGGCTAGGTCATCTGGCGTAGCACCCCATCACTCTCCTTCTTGGTCAAATAGCCCTTACACAGCCTGGAGGTGTGTTTGGGGTCATTGTCCTATTGAAAAATAAATGATGATCCAACTAAACACAAACCGGATGGAATAGCATGCCGCTGCAAGATGCTGTGGTAGCCATGCTGGTTCAGTATGCCTTCAATTTTGAATAAATCCCCAACAGTGTCACCAGCAAAGCACCCCCACACCATAACACCTCCTCCTCCATGCTTCACGGTGGGAACCAGGCATGTAGAGTCCATCCATTCACCTTTTCTGCGTCGCACAAAGACATGGTGGTTGGAACCAAAGATCTCAAATTTGGACTCATCAGACCAAAGCACAAATTTCCACTGGTCTAATGTCCATTCCTTGTGTTCTTTACCCCAAACAAGTCTCTTCTACTTTTTGCCTGTTCTTAGCAGTGGTTTCCTAGCAGCTATTTTACCATGAAGGCCTGCTGCACAAAGTCTCCTCTTAACAGTTTTTGTAAAGATGTGTCTGCTGCTAGAACTCTGTGTGGCATTGACCTGGTCTCTAATCTGAGCTGCTGTTAACCTGTGATTTCTGAGGCTGGTGACTCGGATAAACTTATCCTCAGAAGCAGAGGTGACTCCTTGTCTTCCTTTCCTGGGGCGGTCCTCATGTGAGCCAGTTTCTTTGTAGCGCTAGATGGTTTTTGCCACTGCACTTGGGGACACTTTCAAAGTTTCCCAATTTTTCGGACTGACTGACCTTCATTTCGAAAAGTAATGATGGCCACTCGTTTTTCTTTACTTAGCTGCTTTTTTCTTGCCATAATACAAATTCTAACAGTCTATTCAGTAGGACTATCAGCTGTGTACCCACCAGGCTTCTGCACTACACAACTGATGGTCCCAACCCCATTTATAAGGCAAGAAATCACACTTAACCTGACAGGGCACACCTGTGAAGTGAAAACCATTCCCGGTGACTACCTCTTGAAGCTCATCAAGAGAATGCCAAGAGTGTGCAAAGCAGTCATCAAAGCAAAAGGTGGCTACTTTGAAGAACCTAGAATATAAGACATATTTTCAGTTGTTATACATTTTTTTGTTAAGTATATAATTCCACATGTGTTAATTCATTGTCTTGATGCCTTCAGTGTGAATGTACAATTTTCATAGTCATGATAATACAGAAAAATCTTTAAATGAGAAAGTGTGTCCAAACTTTTGGTCTGTACTGTACATCACAACGTGCATTTGTTATCTGTTAAAGTATGAGACCAATATTATTATGACTGCAGAGTTTTAAATTCAGAGAGTTGCTTCATTTTCAATTTTAGATATCCTGGAACAGCCATATACTTTTCATATAAATAACGTGTTGTGTATAGATTAATTTTTTGTGTGTGTCCTGTATTTTCTCATAGAGCCAGATGATCTACAGACAGAAAAGAAAGAAATAGCCCTCTTTCTATCTCTAATTTTGGAGATTGTCATCATGTTCGCCATTATGATATTGTAAGTTGGTTTGTAAAACCAGAAAAATGTTATAAATCTGTTTCTAATTTTACTGGGCCTAAAAGTATAGTCTAAAGCAGGGGTGGGGAACCTCAGTCTCACGGGCCATTTACGGCCATGATAACCTTTTTCTCCATCCCCCGGGCAGATTCCTGGGGACCACAGTGCTTGGGCTGGTAGCAGTGTTTTGACGGCCACCAGCCTTTTAATCTAATCTTTCTCAGTGAGCACGTGCATGCAGCGTTCATTACTTAACACTGAGGGGCATGCAGTGAAAGATTACACCCTGACACCAGTGCCAGCCTCAAGACTTAGGGTACCGTCACACTATACGATTTACCAACAATCACGACCAGCGATACGACCTGGCCGTGATCGTTGGTAAGTCGTTTGTGTGACAGCTCTCCAGCGACCACACGACAGCTCTCCAGTGACCAACGATGCCGAGGTCCCCGGGTAACCAGGGTAAACATCGGGTTACTAAGTGCAGGACCGCGCTTAGTAACCCAATGTTTACCCTGGTTACCAGCGTAAAAAAAAAAAAAAACAGTACATACTTACATTCCGGTGTCTGTCCCTTGCCGTCTGCTTCCCGCACTCACTGACTGCCGGCCGTAAAGTGAAAGCACAGCACAGCAGTGACGTCACCGCTGTGCTCTGCTTTCACTTTACGGCCGGCAGTCAGTGAGTGCGGGAAGCAGACGGCAAGGGACCTGACGGACACCGGAATGTAAGTATCTAGTGTTTGGTTTTTTTACATTTACGCTGGTAACCAGGGTAAACATCGGGTTACTAAGCGCGGTCCTGCGCTTAGTAACCCGATATTTACCCTTGTTACAAGCGAACGCATCGCTAGATCGGTGTCACACACACACCGATCTAGCGATGACAGCGGGAGATCCAGCGACGAAAGAATGTTCCAAACGATCTGCTACGACGTACGATTCTCAGCAGGATCCCTGATCGCTGCTGCGTGTCAGACACAGCGATATCGTAAGGATATCGCTGGAACGTCACGAATCGTACCGTCGTAGCGATCAAAATGGCACTGTATGACGGTACCCTTACTTTGCACTTTGTTAGCACACAATTTTTACTGCCCCTGAAGGATGGTTTAAATATCCAAATTTCCCTTGGCAGAAAAAAAGGTTCCCCACCCCTGGTCTAACAAAAGAGCAAGGAAAAGAACTATGCATATAGAGTGCACTCCTAAAATACAGTCAAATTACAAAATAAATAAATTTATTGAAAAAGACAGAAAACACAATAAAAGCATATTAAAACACGAACAACACCACCAATGGTCCTATAATAAATCAGCATATAGAGACGACCTTAAGGCACCATAATGTGTAAGTACTACCACATATATGCACAAAAAATGGCTTATCTATATACATAATTGTCTAAGGGTCACTTCCGTCTGTCTGTCTGTCCTTCTGTCACGGTTATTCATACGCTGATTAGTTTCGGCAGCTGCCTGTCATGGCTGCCGCGACCAATCAGCGACAGGCACAGTCCGATTAGTCCCTCCCCTACTCCCCTGCACTCACTGCCCGTCGCCCGCTCCGTAATCCCCTCCACTGACCGCTCACACAGGGTTAATGGCAGCGGTAACGGCCCGCGGTGTAACGCACTCCGTTACCGCTGCTATTAACCCTGTGTGTCCCCAACTATTTACTATTGATACTGCCTATGCGGCATCAATAGTAAATATGTCATGTTAAAAATAATTTAAAAAACAATAAACCTGTTATACTCACCCTCCGCCGCCTTTCTCGCTCCTCGCCACGTTCCCGGGACTGCTCCATTGCAAGCGGCAGCTTCCGCTCCCGTTCCAGGGCTGGTGTGGGACAAGGATCTGCCGTGACGTCACGGTCATGTGACCGCGACGTCATCATAGGTCCTGCTCACACCAGCCCTGGGACCGCAAGCTGCCGCTTGCAATGGAGCAGTCCCGGGAGCGTGGTGAGCAGAGGGAAAGGCGGCGGATGGTAAGTATAGCAGGGCTTCAATGGGCTATAGGTGAAAGAGAAAGCATACACCAAATATGGATCAGACCAACGGATACAAAAGATAGCAGGGAATATTAAAATATATAATTTTATTGTTGTGCAACAGCAGCCAAGACAAAAATAGAAATTAGAATATTACATAGAATATATATATATATATATATATATATATATATATATATATATTATCTACATACATAATACATGTGTACTTGTATTAATTTTTGGGCACATAAAAAACCTCAACTATAAATTAAATGGGCAGGTCAAAAAAAAAAAAAACGTCCGAAACGCGCGTCGGGGTGCACATCCTCACACATCTTGGCGGTCCTGGTGATATCCCCCCAGTCTTTGATAGTAAGTAATATCTGTTCATTCATATATTCATCACTGTCCTGAATGGACAGTACATGGTGTATCTGGCATACCTTATTATAACTAGCACGCTGCACTTTTCTTTTATAACATTGGCCGTATGTGAGCTTTCACATGTAATATTGTTTACTAGCACAGTGCACTTTCCTATAGGGTCCTCCCACTTCTATTTACACTTAGCACGTTTTTAGCCAGTTAGATCTGTATGTGCTAGTCGTTCTGTGGACAGACATAGATATATACTCTTTCATTCTTAACATATATTGCTTGCCTTTCACTTACTGGGGTATCCAGATCATATAGTGTTATATCTTATAAAAATTTTTTTTTTTTTTTTGACCTGCCCATTTAATTTATAGTTGAGGTTTTTTATGTGCCCAAAAATTAATACAAGTACACATGTATTATGTATGTAGATCTATATATATATATATATATATATATATTTTTTTTTTTTTATATATTCTATGTAATATTTTAATTTCTATTTTTGTCTTGGCTGCTGTTGCACAACAATAAAATTATATATATTCCCTGCTATCTTTTGTATCCGTTGGTCTGATCCATATTTGGTGTATGCTTTCTTTGTTCTTGTAGTGGTGTCACTATAAATCTTTGACACAGGTGGTGACTGGGTATAGTAGTGATACTGTGCATAGGGCATACCCACTATTCAGTGGTAATATTGTGTATATATATATATACCTGGTATTTTCTCCTGTGTTTCTTTTATGGGCTATAGGTGAGTATATGTTTTTTGGTTTTTTTTTTAAGTCTCTATACCACGTGGCTCTGTGCTGGGCAATATACTACGTGACTGGGCAATATACTACATGGCTTTGCTGTATACTATGTGGCTGGGCAATATACCATACTACGTGGGCTGTGCTATATACTATGTGGCTGGGCAATACGTGACTGGGCAATATACTACGTGGCTGGGCAATATACTACGTGGCTGGGCAATATACTACGTGGCTGGGCAATATACTACATGACTGGGCAATATACTACGTGGCTCTGCTGTATGCTATGTGGCTGGGCAATATACCGTACTACGTGGCTGGGCAATACGTGACTGGGCAATACGTCACTGGGCAATATACTACGTGGCTGGGCAATATACTACGTGGCTGGGCAATCTACTACGTGGCTGGGCAATATACTACGTGGCTGGGCAATCTACTACGTGGCTGGGCAATATACCTTACTACATGCGCTTTGCTATATACTATGTGGCTGGGCAATACGTGACTGGGCAATATACTACGTAACTGGGCAATATACTACGTGGCTGGGCAATATAGTACGTGGCTGGGCAATATAGTACGTGGCTGGCCAATATAGTACGTGGCTGGGCAATATACTACGTGGCTGGGCAATATACTACGTGGCTGGGCAATATACTACGTGGCTGGGCAATATACTACGTGGCTGGGCAATATACTACATGACTGGGCAATATACTACGTGGGCTGTGCAATATACTACGTGGCTGGGCAATATACTACGTAGCTGGGCAATATAGTACGTAACTGGGCAATATACTACATGGCTGAGCAATATACTATGTGGCTGGGCAATATACTACGTGGACATGCATATTCTAGAATACCCGATGCGTTAGAATCGGGCCACCATCTAGTTCTTATATAAATGTGCAAAAAAAGGCAATAAGTATAGTCTGGGCGTCCCCAGAAAACCATATAGTAAAGGGGTACCCCCTGTATAGATGAAGGAGCTAATACTAGCTATAGGGACACAATACGCCTAATGAATCACAGCAGAAAGTAAGCAAAAACTATCTAAGAGGCGACTCCTATGTGTAAGGAAGCAAGGCTACCAATATAGCAGAAATATCAGCCCAATAAATAATATGGAGACGCTTAGGGTTCACACGCCATCAAAAATGAAAGAATGGGGGAAAATCTATGCCAAAGGGATAAGCCGAGAGGCTGCATGTAGAAAAGAGATCACCATGTCAGGCGGTCCAGTACGTGGCGTCAGCCGTTAAGAGATCAAGGGGGAAATAGTCCCGGGACCAAAGTAGTGTGGGGGAAGCCCCTGGTCTAACAGCTTGATGGATAATAAAGTGGCACATTCATGTATAAATCTATACAGCTGCTCCGAGATGTGATGATGTTACCACCACATTACAATCTGAATGCTTAGCAGAAAAGGTGAACAAGAATGTACGAGTATAAAAAGAGAGGTCTCATGAGAAATGTTCATATTTGTGAAATATTGACATTTTCATTGCCCAACAAGTACTTACTGCTATCAACCATAAAAGGAATGCCAAGTCATTTACATTTATATAACTACTGTGGAAATGCTTCTCACTTGGGTGCATGGTAAGGTAGCACAGGAACCATTTCCATCTAAATGTCCATGCTGGTTTATTGGTGCTTCACAAATCATGCCACAAGCAAAGGAAAATAATTGGCCTTTCAGTGCAGGCAAAGCAAAGTAAACAGTTCTTAATAAAGTCACTTTAGAGACAGTCCAGGGCATACAGGCTGGATTACACACAGGCAGGATCCAGTATACCAGCCTAGTCTGGAGATAACACACAGGAGGCCTTCTTAACTCCACACACACTGACCATGTGTCAGACAGACTCCATTTTACCTCATGAACCACACCCATGGGTGGGTATGTGTGCAGCCAGACCCACCCATCTCTCAGGCTGCCCATAAAACCTGGCCCAGATATACAAATCAAGCCTCTTAGTACTATATGCACTAGAGAATTACCCCAGGTATAGATCACAGAACACAACCACCTCCGTGATACATACCTCTTGTCAACTATGTGTCTGGCAGCCACCTTGTAGACATCCCCCCTCTGCCTAAAGCTGTGGGGCTTGACAACTTCTACCACTAGACACTGGATTCTCGAGAAGGCTTCGGCATTACCATGTAGCTTCTCGGCTCTGTGTTCTGCTTGGAAGCTGAAATCCTGCAGTACAAGAAACCAGCGGGTAACTCAAGCTTTTTTTCCCCTTTTACTTCCTCAATCACCTGACTTGGGAATGGTTGAATAGTAATTATAATTTTTGCCCTAACAGATAGTATTTTAACATTTACAACACCCAGCTTATGGCCAAGCATTCCTTTTGTACAATGGAATAATTTTTCTCACATGCCTACTTAGGTACAGAACGGGGTGTTCCTCCCTGTTTATCTCCTGAGAAAGGGCTGTTCCTAATCTGACTTCTTAGGCATCAATCTGGAGTACAAATTCCTTCTTAAAGTGGGGAGCAACCAGAACCGTCTGCTTACACAGAGAAACTTTCAGTTCTTGAAAGTACTTGCGCTCCTGAGCAGGCATACTTCTCTGCCCTGACCAGGGCACAGCAAAATACTGCAGTGCGCAGGAGCACAATGCTGGTGAGGACGGCATCACAAGAAGAATGGGGGGCAGTGACACCCCTTGGACCGGATCACCCAGCAGGCGAGTATAATAAAAGGTCTGTTTCTTGTCTTGCAGGTTGCATTGGGGGCAGATATACAGCATTATAGAATGCTGTATATCTGGCCTGACAGGTGTTGGTCTTATCAAGTATTTATACAGTGAAGGAAATAATTATTTGATCCCTTGCTGATTTTTAAGTTTGTCCACTGACAAAGACATGAACAGTCTATAATGTTAAGGGTAGGTTAATTTTAACATTGAGAGATAGAATATCAAAAATAAAATCCAGAAAATCACATTGTATAAATTATATAAATTTATTTGCATTTTTGCAGTGAGAAATATTATCTATAATTAGATATTGTAGATATGTTCCCATCTAGGTTCCCATCTTGTAGATATTTCCCCATCCACATCCTCATATTGTAGTTATGTCCCCATATTGTAGATATGTCCCCATCCAGGTCCTCATATTGTAGTTATGTCCCCATCCAGGCCCTCATATTGTAGTTATGTCCCTAGGTTTTAGAGGAGGAAAATAGAAAAAAGTGAAGCAAAAGATGTGGTCAATTCTGTACTAATATCCCCCATCCTGGTATATATGTCCCTAATCCAGGTATGCATGGCCCCCTCATCCCCATCCTGATATGCATGAACCCCTCATCCCTATCCTGGTATGCATGGCCCCCTCATCCCTATCCTGGTATGCATGACCCCCTCATCCCCATGCTGGTATGCATGGTCCCCTCGTCCCCATGCTGGTATGCATGGCCCCCTCGTCCCCATGCTGGTATGCATGGCCCCCTCATCCCTATCCTGGTATGCATGGCCCCCTCATCCCCATGCTGGTATGCATGGCCCCCTCATCCCTATCCTGGTATGCATGGTCTCCTCATCCCCATCCTGGTATGCATGGCCCCCTCATCCCTATCCTGGTATGCATGGCCCCCTCATCCCCATGCTGGTATGCATGGCCCCCTCATCTCCATGCTGGTATGCATGGCCCCCTCATCCCTATCCTGGTATGCATGGCCCCCTCATCCCTATCCTGGTATGCATGGCCTCCTCATCCCTATCCTGGTATGCATGGTCTCCTCATCCCCATCCTGGTATGCATGGTCTTCTCATCCCTATCCTGGTATGCATGGCTCCCTCATCCCCATCCTGGTATGCATGGCCCCCTCATCCCCATGCTGGTATGCATGGCCCCCACATCCCTATCCTGGTATGCATTGTCTCCTCATCCCTATCCTGGTATGCATGGCCTCCTCATCCCTATCCTGGTATGCATGGCCCCCTCATCCCTATCCTGGTATGCATGGCCCCCTCATCCCTATCCTGGTATGCATTGTCTCCTCATCCCTATCCTGGTATGCATGGCCCCCTCATCCCTATCCTGGTATGCATGGCCCCCTCATCCCTATCCTGGTATGCATTGTCTCCTCATCCCTATCCTGGTATGCATGCCCCCCTCATCCCCATCCTGGTATGTATGGTCTCCTCGTCCCTATCCTGGTATGCATGGCCCCCTCATCCCCATCCTGTAATGTCCTAAAAAGTCAGCTGTGAATGAAACTGCAACTTTTTGAAATACAATTGTACCTGACTTATTGAGTGCCGAAGGTTATCATTCTGTATTAATGAGAAATGAATATTTACTGCTCTGAATTGTATTGAATGTGTGTTTAAGGGCGCACAATGTTGAAATAAAACACTGCCGTCAGCTGATCCCCTTAACCGGGCAGTGCTGCCAACGGGTCTACAGTGCCTGAGGGTCATGAAGCAGCCTCAGGGGCCGCATGTGGCCCACAGGCCGCTTGTTGTAGACCCCTGATATAGTGGTAGACATCAGTTCCACAGAACATTTCAGTGATTATGGTTCTGGTATTTACATTATAGTGACTTACGGCTGATGTTCGTTCTTTTTGGGGTCGTTCACTTTTCTTGTTTTTTTTCCTTCCATCTGGTCCAGACAAACATCTCAACTTCTTCCAGCCACAACTGCAGAGTTTATAAGAAAGAATATTTGACTTCTTACATTTCCAGCAACATATGTTCCCAAACCCCCGAAATTCACCATCCTGGGTGCACGTATTGGGTGGAATAGTGACCCAATACTTCAAAAATTGTGTCATTACTATGATTACTCTTTCCCCAAAAAAATGCTACACAGACAATATGCCAAATAGAGAGTGCTCCTAAAAAATAGTGTCCCATGAAAAGTATTAATGACCTCACTGTGCTACCTAAAGAGTAATAAGGCCATGAATGCATTTTTGAATGCTATGTCTAAAGTGTCCCTTAAAGCAATAAAATGTGCCAATAAAGTAACAATATCCCCTTAAAAATTAATAATGCCCTCCTGAGTACCCAATTAAAATTAATATTCTCTCCTTTTAAACAAAAAAAAGTCCTCTTAGTGCTCACACAGCTCTGTATACATAGTATTATGGTCATCTCCATATAAAGTATGATGATGTCCACAGCCCCCTAGATACATTATTAGGCTCTCCAGCACCCAACATACAATATAATGGCCTCTACAGCACCCTATACACATTATGATGTCCTCACATCATCCTATATACGTACAGTATGATAACCCCCACCGCTCACGATATAGACTCTGATGGCCCCAAGTGCTTCTTATATATATTATGATGTCCCCACTGCCCCAATATACAGTATTGTTCCCTGTATACATTATCATGTCCACACAGCACCCAATATGCAGTATTATGTCTCCCATATCCCCTATTTTCAGTATAATGGCCCCCACAGCTCACTATATGTAGTATGATTAGTATGATGGCCAGACTGCCCTCTTATATTTAGTATGATGGACCCACAGTCCCCCCTACTTATAGTAAGATGGCCACATAGCTCTCTCTCTATACAGTATGATGACCCCACAGCTTCCTATATACAGCAAGATGGCACCATTGCTCCTTAGAAACAGTATAGTGATTCCACAGCCCCATTTTTAAAATATGATGACTCCAACTGCATATATATATATATATATATATATATATATATATATATATATATATATATATATATATATATATATATATATATATATATATATATTCATATTCAGTGGGGCAAAAAAGTATTTAGTCAGTCAGCAATAGTGCAAGTTCCACCACTTAAAAAGATGAGAGGCGTCTGTAATTTACATCATAGGTAGACCTCAACTATGGGAGACAAACTGAGAAAAAAAATCCAGAAAATCACATTGTCTGTTTTTTTAACATTTTATTTGCATATTATGGTGGAAAATAAGTATTTGGTCAGAAACAAAATTTCATCTCAATACTTTGTAATATATCCTTTGTTGGCAATGACAGAGGTCAAACGTTTTCTGTAAGTCTTCACAAGGTTGCCACACACTGTTGTTGGTATGTTGGCCCATTCCTCCATGCAGATCTCCTCTAGAGCAGTGATGTTTTTGGCTTTTCGCTTGGCAACACGGACTTTCAACTCCCTCCAAAGGTTTTCTATAGGGTTGAGATCTGGAGACTGGCTAGGCCACTCCAGGACCTTGAAATGCTTCTTACGAAGCCACTCCTTCGTTGCCCTGGCGGTGTGCTTTGGATCATTGTCATGTTGAAAGACCCAGCCACGTTTCATCTTCAATGCCCTTGCTGATGGAAGGAGGTTTGCACTCAAAATCTCACGATACATGGCCCCATTCATTCTTTCATGTACCCGGATCAGTCGTCCTGGCCCCTTTGCAGAGAAACAGCCCCAAAGCATGATGTTTCCACCACCATGCTTTACAGTAGGTATGGTGTTTGATGGATGCAACTCAGTATTCTTTTTCCTCCAAACACGAAAAGTTGTGTTTCTACCAAACAGTTCCAGTTTGGCTTCATCAGACCATAGGACATTCTCCCAAAACTCCTCTGGATCATCCAAATGCTCTCTAGCAAACTTCAGACGGGCCCGGACATGTACTGGCTTAAGCAGTGGGACACGTCTGGCACTGCAGGATCTGAGTCCATGGTGGCGTAGTGTGTTACTTATGGTAGGCCTTTTTACATTGGTCCCAGCTCTCTGCAGTTCATTCACTAGGTCCCCCCGCGTGGTTCTGGGATTTTTGCTCACCGTTCTTGTGATCATTCTGACCCCACGGGGTGGGATTTTGCGTGGAGCCCCAGAACGAGGGAGATTATCAGTGGTCTTGTATGTCTTCCATTTTCTAATTATTGCTCCCCCACTGTTGATTTCTTCACTCCAAGCTGGTTGGCTATTGCAGATTCAGTCTTCCCAGCCTGGTGCAGGGCTACAATTTTGTTTCTGGTGTCCTTTGACAGCTCTATGGTCTTCACCATAGTGGAGTTTGGAGTCAGACTGTTTGAGGGTGTGCACAGGTGTCTTTTTATACTGATAACAAGTTTAAACAGGTGCCATTACTACAGGTAATGAGTGGAGGAAAGAGGAGACTCTTAAAGAAGAAGTTACAGGTCTGTGAGAGCCAGAAATCTTGATTGTTTGTTTCTGACCAAATACTTATTTTCCACCATAATATGCAAATAAAATGTTAAAAAAACAGACAATGTGATTTTCTGGATTTTTTTTTTCTCAGTTTGTCTCCCATAGTTGAGGTCTACCTATGATGTAAATTACAGACGCCTCTCATCTTTTTAAGTGGTGGAACTTGCACTATTGCTGACTGACTAAATACTTTTTTGCCCCACTGTATATATATATATATACACCGTATTTTTCGGACTATAAGACGCACCGGACTATAAGGCGCACCCAGGTTTTAGAGGTGGAAAATAGGGAAAAAAATATTTGAAGCAAAAAAATGTGGTAAAATATTTAATAACATACTATTATATATAATAACACCACATATAGTAGTATGTTATTATGTTGGAAGCTGCGGGACCAGTGTGGTGTCTGTACAGTACTATATGAAGACGCTGGAGGGTGAGTATAAGAATGGGGGCACAGGGCTTATATTTAAAGCACCACTCCAGCACTGCAAAATAACACTGGAGTGCTGCTTTAAAATCCAATGGGAGAACTATAACTCCCGGCATGTCCTGGGAGTTATAGTTCACTAAAGAAGTGGCAGGGCGCTTTATTGTGTTTTGGAAAGACTAACCTCTTAATTGTGGCAGCCAGCCACACTTTATTGAGGTAAAAGCATCCCATGACTGCACACAGAGCCCTCCCTCTTGTTGCCTTTCCACAGCACAGGTAATGGAAGCCAGCAGATTCCAGTGTTGGAGTCTGAAGGACCTGTGATGATGTCAAGAAGAGGGAGGGCTCTGTGCTGCCATGTGATGCTCCAGCCCGCCCACTTCTAACATCATCACAGGTCCTCCTTGTGCACACTGCACAGCACTCAGCTCCAGCCCAGGAAGGTACAGCGATCTCCTCTCCCTCGGACCCTGCTGCTGCTGCCTCCTCTCCCCCGGACACACGGATCTCCCCAGCTGCTGCAGGAATCAGCGCTGGGGAAGCCATGTGTGTCCCTGCTTAAGTGCAGTATTCATTTGCCTCTCCTGGCTCACTGCTCAGCTGATAGGTGGGCGGGGAGTAGCTAATGAATATTCACTGCACTTAATCATCGGGACCACATGGTTTCCCCAGCACTGATTCCAGGCAGTGGGGACATCCTGAAGTGGGATAATAGTGCGATCCCACTCACTGCTGCCCCCCTCCCCACATGCTACATCCATACCATAAGACGCACACACACTTTCATCCCAAATTTGGAGGAAAAAAGTGCGTCTTGTGGTCAGAAAAATATGGTATATAGTGTAATGGCCCCACAATCCCCCTGTACAGAGAATGATGTCACCACATCTCTCAGTATATAGCATGATGGCCCCACAACCCCCTATTTACAATATTATGGCTACCATAGCCCTCCATATATAGTATTGTAAAGTGCCCGAGTCAGGTAGTCGTGGCGGAGCTGCTGCTCCCACTTGCTCTGGAACTCTACATACAACATGTGTCCCCATCCTAGAGTGTTGCTGTGTGGGGGGTGCATCACACTTATTTCTGGTCCACAGGCATCCATAGGCTCTAGGTTTTCCTCTACTGGAACCTTGGCAGCAATCAATCAAGGAGGATACAGAATTCGTAAAAACAAACATTTACTTGACAACTGGCAGTCTTTACAAGCAACCAACAGGCATTAAGGGTAAGGCCAAATGGTTGTTGTCTTTCCCACAGGTACCGGACACAACTTCCGCCTTGGTTCTCAGTATGGGTAGAGATCCCTCTTGCTAACTTCACTAGCACTAGGAATTCTTCACCACAAGCATTGCACCTGGATTGCATTGCCTCCCGTCTCTTACAGCTTGAGTCCATCTTTCCCTGTTGCTTCACAGGCTGAATGCGCCCAAGGGACCCAACATCCATTTCGAGGTTCCCAGGCAGGCAGATGGATTCACACGGAAGGGTTCTTTGGCAATCCACTGCTCCCAGTATTAGATTATAATTATTATAATATATTTAATTTTATTAATATTAATTGTATAACTTAATACTGAGCAGAATTAAAAATGCTGACATCTCTCTATATATCTTTGGAACCCGTGCACAGCCCCTTCTGTATATCATATGAGCCCCCAACAGCCCCTTATATGCGGCATGAGCCCCACACAGTCTCCCCCCATATGCGGCATGAGCCCCACACAGCCTCCTCCATATGCGGCATGAACCCCACTCAGCTCCCCCATATGCGGCATGAGCCCCACACAGCTTCCCTATATACAGCATGAGCCCCACACAGCCTCACTATATACAGCATGAGCCCCACAGGCCTCCCAATGCACAGTATGAGCCCCACACAGCCTCCACATATACTGCATGAGCCCCACACAGCCTCCCCATGTACAGCATGAGCCCCACACAGCCTCCCCATGTACTGCATGAGCCCCACACAGCCTCCCCATGTACTGCATGAGCCCCACACAGCCTCCCCATGTACTGCATGAGCCCCACACAGCCTCCCCATGTACTGCATGAGCCCCACAAGCCTCCCCATGTACAGCATGAGCCCCACACAGCCTCCCCATATACTGCATGAGCCCCACACAGCCTCCCCATATACTGCATGAGCCCCACACAGCCTCCCCATGTACTGCATGAGCCCCCACACAGCCTCCCCATGTACTGCATGAGCCCCACACAGCCTCCCCATGTACAGCATGAGCCCCACACAGCCTCCCTATATACTGCATGAGCCCCACACAGCCTCCCCATATACTGCATGAGCCCCACACAGCCTCCCCATATACTGCATGAGCCCTACACAGCCTCCCCATGTACTGCATGAGCCCCACACAGCCTCCCCATGTACTGCATGAGCCCCACACAGCCTCCCCATGCATTGCATGAGGCTCACACGGCCTCCCCATATACTGCATGAGCCCCCACACAGCCTCCATATATAAACAGCATGTCAACCCCGTAGCCTCCCCATGTGAAGCATGTCGCCTCCATATGCAGCACCATGTGCTGCATGTCACCCCCACGTGTGCGGCACCATGTCGCCCCACGTGTGCGGCACCATGTCGCCCCACGTGTGCGGCACCATGTCGCCCCACGTGTGCGGCACCATGTCGCCCCACGTGTGCGGCACCATGTCGCCCCACGTGTGCGGCACCATGTCACCCCACGTGTGCGGCACCATGTCGCCCCACGTGTGCGGCACCATGTCACACTCCCATATCCTCCCCATGCCCACCCAATCGGCCCATACATACGAGAAAAAACACACCACATACCTCTTTCCCGTTCCCTGGCGTTCTGCTTGCGGGCGCAGCACAGAGCCGCACATGGAGACAGCGAGAAGGCAGGCACCGTGCAGCCCGTGGACCTTAAATTTCCAGCCTCACGGCTGTCTCGGTCCGTGAGCCGTAGTGAGACAGCCAAAGGGCTGGATGTGGCCCTAGACAGTGACATCTTATGACTGGGACACAGTACTGAAGCCTCGAAGGCAACTAACAATTGTTATCACAAGGAAACATTATTCACATTCTATGCCACTGCAGCATTTATGTCTTCAGGGGCAACTAATTAATACTTTAACCAACCGGTCTTACACAGTCTTACTTACCTGCTTTTCTTTGTGACCTTTCATCCGCATTTGTTGTATCCCTTATTCCTGGGATACTCTCTCATTTACCTTAGGCTAGGTTCACATTGCGTTAATGGCATCCGTTAGACGGACTACGTTACACCGCGGCATAACGCGGTGGTAACGTAGTCCCTAATGCCGCCATTAACTCCAATGTCGGACGCATCGCTAGCGCACGCTCACAATGGGTGTGCGCTAGGGATGTGCCGTCATTGAGTGACGGACCCCGAGACGCGGGCTGCAGCGTTTCCGGGTCCATCACTGCTAGCGCAGATAGAGCTAGCAGATGCTCTATCTGCGCTAGCTCGGTGCCAATACCGGCACTTGCGTTAATAGCAGCCCGTTCACGTATGTGTTGAACGGGCTGCTATTAACGCAATGTGAACCCAGCCTTACTCCTATTTCCTTACAGAATCTATTATCTTCTTTGAGGGTTCTTGTTAGTTAAGGATATCTCCTTTTTTTGTACTATTGGATTCAGGATATGTAAACTGTTTTGTATAGACTGATTATCTGCAGTGCACTACATCTTAGCGCACCCCGATGCACATAGTGGAGGGGTCTGGGGGCCTCTTTTACATGGCCCTCCAGTTGTCACTTATCCTTAAGCCTCTTTGGCTTTTTTAATTGTTTTTAAATGTATTTCTTGTCTTGCTTGTTTTTTTGTACTTTACTTTTTGTGTTTACTAATGGTGATCCAAGCCTGTTTGCGCACTCCTTTTTTTTCTTAATTGCATTTTTGTTAGTGTGTGGCCAGTGATCCTGTACATCTATATCGTAGTAGTGCCCTCAGTTCATCTGTCTTCAGGGGGAACATGGCAGCTGGTCCATTTCCTTAGAGTATGATGGCCCCACAATCCCTCTATATACAGTATGATGTCCACACAGTTCCCAGTTTACAGTATGAATGCTTGTGGATCCTGGCTGTATCTGTATCACTGGATTGAATTGTATTGGTATCATGTTTGTACTGATGTAACTAGAGGGAACCAGGGTGTTAGTCCTGACCGAGCTCACCCACTAAACAGTCTGTAGACACCCGTCCTCCTTGTACTTGCAATACAGGACTGACACCGCTTTTTCCCCAGTTACCTTCTCTTCTGTGGTCACCGCAGTCCAGGCAATGAGAGTCCAGGGATGCAACTGTTTTCCAACAGGGAAGTAACTTTTAATGACCGATGAGAGGATGTAGGCAACAAAGACAATTTCAACACTGGATTCCTATTCTCTCCCTGACACTTGCTATGGCCGTACCCACAACGGCTGCAGTAGCTGAAGTTCACAGAAGTCCACTCGCTGGGATCTGGGTGCTTAAAACCCCTTCAGCGGGGGGCGCTTTCATAGTCCTGGAGACCCGTGTTGCATTCCTTTAGTCCGTAAGTCCCTCTTAAGGTCCTTGATAAGTCCCTCTTAAGGTCCTTGAGTTCAGGGCAACAGATCTCTCCCATCCGGGAGTCTGGCAATGCCCGTCTGCAGCATATGTCTGGCTTCAATCAAGGTGGCCGGGCTACTGACTGGAAGGAGCAGTTTCCTATCTCGTCACAGCTGCTGACCCAGCCCACAATATTAACTAGTTCTGTCCCTGCCTCTAGTATGTGCATTACAAACACAGCACATCTAACAGTACAAGACACAGGAGGATAACATCAAGGTACAAAACACACAACCATACATAGACATTTTACATTAATACATACTACCAGATACATCAGGTCAAATATAAAGCAGTGTTATAACTTACTAGATGGTGGCCTGATTCTAATGCATCGGGTATTCTAGAATATGTATTTATGTATGTATATAGCAGCCACATAGTATATAGCCCAGGCCATGTAGTATATAGGAGCCTTGTAGTATATAGCAGACAAATACTACGTGGTCTGTGCTATATAGTATGTGGCTGCTATATACATATTGTAGAATACCTGATGCGTTAATACAGGCCACACAATATATAACAGTGGCCACGCAGTATATAACACAGCCACGTACTATATAACACAGCCCACGCAGTATATAGCAGCCACGCAGTATATAACACAGGCGACGTAGTATATAACACAGGCCACGCAGTATATAACACTGGCCACGTAATATATAGCACAGCCCACACAGTATATAGCAGCCACATAGTATATAACACTGCCCACGCAGTATATAACCGTGGCCACGTAATATATAGCACAGTCCACGCAGTATATAACACTGCCTATGTAGTATGTAGCAGCCACGCGGTATCGAACACAGCCCATGTAGTATACAGCATTGTGGGCACCAACAGTGGCCACGTAATATATAACACAGCCCACGCAGTATATAGCAGCCACGTAGTATATAACACTACCTATTTAGTATATAGCAGCTACGCGATATCTAACACAGCCATGTAGTATACAGCAGTGTGGGCACCATATCCCTGTTAAAAAAATAATTAAAATAAAAAATAGTTATATACTCACCCCCTGGGATCCACCGGAGCTCCGGCGATAGGCGCGCGGCTGCCGCCATCTTCCGTTCCCAGCGATGCATTGTGAAATTACCCAGATGACCGCTAAGTCTTCGCAATGCATCGCCGGGAACGGAAGATGACGGCCGGCGCGAACGGCTCGGAGGACTACGGAGGGTGAGAATAGCAGGTTTTTTGTTTTTTTTATTATTTTTAGCATTACATTTTGTTTATTATTGATGCTGCATAGGCAGCATCAATAGTAAAAAGTTGGGGACACACAGGGTTAATAGCAGCGGTTACGGAGTGCGTTACCCACGGCATAACGTGGTCCATTACTGCCGGCATTTTAACCCTATGTGAGCGGTGACTGGAGGAGAGAAAGCGGGAGCCGGGCACTGACTGCGGGGAGTAAGGAGCAGCCATTTTCTTCCGGACTGTGCTCGTCGCTGATTGGTCGTGGCTGTTTTGCCATGACCAATCAGCGACTTGGAATTCCATGACAGAGGCTGCGACCAATGAATATCTTGTGACAGACAGACAGAAAGACGGAAGTGACCCTTAGACAATTATATAGTAGATTTACATAAAAGGCACGGGGGTCACATGAAAGGAGGGGAGGGCACAACTGAGGGGACCTGCCACCCCTTTACACATTTCAATGTGGCAGTTGTCATAGACCAGTGCAGGGAAAGAAGTTAGAGGCTGGAGCCCTATATCTTTCATCCTAGCAACGCCTCTGCCCTGAACTGGAAACTCACCTCTCCATAACTTGTTGCGTCCCTGTGCGGTCGGCGGGCGCGTCAAAACAACGCATCCGCATACATCCGCATGTCCTGCGTACACAATGTTAAAGATAGGTACGCAGGACGCATGCAGAAGTATGCGTAAGTATGCGGGGCTTAATGGAGGACGTACGCAGCCCTCCGCAAAGCCCCTGAACGCTAAAGTGAACTTGGCCTTAAACTGTGAAATGCTTAGCTCAGAGACTCAGAGTAATATGTAGACCTTAATTCAACAGCAATATTAACCAATTGTTTTCTTTAGGTGTTACCATTATTATAAAATGATGACCACACAAATAAAAGAAAAAATACTCAAACTCATGTGGAGGAAGAAAACAGAAGGTATAGAGGAGGGAAGCAGGCATATATGACCGGAGCCACCCATGAACAAGATGTACATTATTGTCTTATGTATCCTGCCAAAATTAAAAATGCAAAGAAGTTGAACAAGGTGTTTGAAAGAAAATGAATATGTGCTATGAAAGCTGCTTTGTGAAAGAATGAGTTATGTATCCAAGGGCTTCCAAATTTTATCAGGCAACCTAACCCCAAAGCAGTAGTGACACGATCACTGACTGCCAAAGTTGTGTTGCCCACGGGCGAACATACCGCCGATGCAAATGCATCAGGGCCCGAGGGAGGAGGAGAGCCCCTGCAGGCAGGGGAATACTGCCCATAGCGGCACAGTATGCAGCTGCTATGGGGCCACTGAGCCAATATTACAGGTGGGAGTGAGGGGACTGGTGTCATGCAGCATCGGGCCCCTCTCACTCACTCCTGTAATCATGCGACTACCAGGCAGGGAGAGATGCAGGTCAATGAATGCTTTCCCCACCAGACTGATGAGAGCGTTCACTGGCTGCCGTCTCTGTCCTCCTGCATGGCGCATCCCAATGGTGAGTACTCACCTGTAATCAGGGGACCAGGGCCATACAGCACACTGGGGACATCAGTGGCGGATGAGCAGGACTTACCTTGTGTCCTCACCTCCCTCCACTGCTCCATTCCCACTAGTGTCAGCTATGTTGGCAGTCTTCTATTCACTGACGTCACTGACACTAGTTGTCACCTGACTGCAAGTCTGACTGTGCTGGAACTGAATACTAATGGTTGGAGATATATATATATATATATATATAGCTTACATAAAACTCTTCACGGCCGGGGGTGCAGATGTACAGAGTGCGGCAAGCCTGACGACGGCCGTTTCGCGCCAACCTGGCGCTTCCACGGGTCAGTGAGTGAACGTTCAGGGTGACGGAGGAAGTAGGTGCACGGAGGTATTGCTCCTCCCCCCACCAAACTCGCCCCGCCACACCTGGTGCAAACCTCATATACAAAATACATTAAAACAACTTTAAAAACAATGATAACTTTGTGCACAAAACACTTTAACAAGTATTGCTCTGGACTCTAAACATTATACATGGAAAATGCTGATAAGACACTAACTCGCCCTAATCCATCTGATCCTATCAAGACCAATCGCATATTTACCGATCGTAAAGCGAACGGGCCATTATATTCTCAACACCGCTCCCATGACCTGCATCAGGAAAAAACCTTTTTATAATTCCACCTACTTCTTCTTACGTACATAAGGTGCAAATAATTAACCTATGTTCAGCGGAAAAATGAGAAACTTATAAGGAATCTAACCATCTCCTTAAATATATCTAAACCTGTTCACAGGAAAATAGACATATCTATTCGATCGTTTAACCCTAAAGGGCCCATGGCACATGTGTCCATAATCCACCTAGCCTCCTTCCTAAGTAACATATTGTGCAAGTCCCCTCCTCGACCGGGCAGGGTCACCTTTTCGATTCCTGCAAATTTCATGACTGAAGGATCATCTCCATGGGTATCGTGGATATGGTCAATCAGCCTCGGTACCCCTTTCTTGGTAGTTTTATAGATCTATAGTGTTCATGAAAACGTACGTAAAGGCATCGTATCGTTTTACCTATGTAGAATCTCCCGCACGTACAAAATACCACATACACGACATATTTTGTTTTGCAGGATATGAACTCGTTAACAGTATGCTTAATAGAACCTATATTTAAACTTTGCCCTGTGACATGGTATTGGCAATAAGAACAGTGCCCACACCGATGATTCCCCCTGGGTACATTTTTTTCTAACCAGTTATTATTCTCCACTGATACTCGATTGCGAACCAGTATATCTCTTAATCTTGTACTTCGCTTACTAGAGATCAACGGGCCACTGCTGACTATTTCCCCCAGATCCCTATCTTTTTCTAGGAGATGCCAGTTTTTTCTAATTGCAGACCGTATCTGTCGGTCTATAGGGCCATACTGAAAACAAAATGTAAATTGATTAAAACCCGGACCCTTCTTATTTTGTGCCCCATTTTCATTTAATGTTCTTGTCTTAGCCGCCTGTAATACTGTTGATGGATAACCCCTTCTTTTTAATCTCTAGCATAATTCACCTGACTGGGACTCAAAACCTTCCTGTGTACTGTTGACTCTACGTACCCGTAGCAACTAGCTATACGGTAACGATTGTTTTGTGTGGGGTGGGTGGTAGCTGTCATAGTGAAATATCGAGTTGGATGCCAACGGTTTGCGATATAAAGACGTGCTTAGAACCTCTTCTACGGTCTGCAATTACCACCCAGGCTTGGGTAAGGAAAGCACAGAGGAAGTGCACGGCGCCGTACTGGCGGTCACAGCAACTGGACGCTGTAATGTGTGATTTGTGCTGTAGGATAAGTCGGGCGCTAGATAGCAACCATACACCTTCCGCGAACAGACATTCAATAGGGAAGGGGTATCCAAGGACGACTTGCACTCACAACAAACACACGTATGCAAATGTACACTAGACCTGCCAAGAGGACCAATGGAATGTGCTGCAGGGCCTGAGCACATGACCCTCGATCTCCAACGGGAGATCTTGCCCTGGGCATGCTCAGTGTGTGCAGACAAGGACTTAGTCCCAGAGAAGTCTGCTCGCTGCTGACCAGCACTGGCTTTAATGGCAGAAGCTGAAGAAGCAGCAGTAACTCTCTGTACAGAGTGAGACTGAGCAAGACGCTGGGACCGACGTCCCTGCTGAGCAGACTCCACTGCGGCTGGATAAGAATGGGAGACCGCAGCGGAGATGGCTCGAGATTCCCCCTGTGCAGAAGCAGGAACTCGAGACCTAACACAAGGTTTGAAAAAAAGATTTTACTTGAAATAATAATTTTCTCCCGCAAACTTTGCTTTCGTCAAAGAATGCTCCCTTTGCAGTAATTACAGCATTGCAGACCTTTGGCATTGTAACAGTTAATTTGCTGAATTAATCTGGAGAAATTTCACCCCATGCTTTCAGAAGCCCCTCCCAAAAGTTGGTTTGGCTTGATGGGCACTTTTTGCGTACCATGCGGTCAAGCTGCTCCCACAACAGTTCAATGTTGTTGAGATCTGGTGACTGCGCTGGCCACTCCATTACAGATAGAATACCAGTGACCTGCTTCTTCTCTAAATACTTTGCGCTTTGGGTAATTGTCCTGTTGTAGGGTGAAATTGGCTCCAATCAAGCGCTGTTCACATGTTTTGGCATGGCGTTGCAAAATGGAGTGATAGCCTTCCTTATTCAATATCCCTTTTACCTTGAACAAATCTCCCACTTTACCAGCACCAAAGCAACCCCAGACCATCACATTACCTCCACCATGCTTGACAGATGGCGTCGGGCACTCTTCCAGCATCTTTTTAGTTGTTCTGTGTCTCAAAAATGTTCTTCTGTGTGATCCAAACACCTTAAACTTGGATTCATCTGTTCATAACACTTTTTTTTCCAATCTTCCTCTGTCCAATGTCTGTGTTCTTTTGCCCATATTAATCTTTTCCTTTTATTAGCCAGTCTCAGATATGGCTTTTTCTTTGCCACTCTTCCCTGAAGGCCAGCATCCTGGAGTCGCCTCTTCACTATAGACGTTGACACTGGCGTTTTGTGTGTACTATTTACTGATGCTGCCAGTTGAGGACGTGTGAAGCGTCGATTTCTCAAACTTGACTATAATGTACTTGTCTTGTTGCTCAGTTGTGCAGCTGGGCCTCCCACTTCTCTTTCTACTCTGGTTAGAGCCTGTTTGTGCTCTCATCTGAAGGGAGTAGTACACACCGTTGTAGGAAATCTTCACTTTCTTGGCAATTTCTCGCATGGGGTGGCCTTCATTTCTAAGAACAAGAGTAGACTGTCGAGTTTCACATGAAAGTTTGATGAAACCAACAAATATAATGCTCCAGATTCTCAAGTAGCTCAAAGGAAGGTCAGGTTTATAGGCTCTCTAATCAGCCAAACTGTTTTCAGCTGTGCTACCATTCTTGCACAAGGGTTTTCAAGGGTATTCTAACCATCCATTAGCCTTCTTACACAGTAAGCAAACACAAAGTACCATAAGAATACTGGAGTGATGGTTGTTGGAAATGGGCCTCTGTACACCTATGAAGATATTGCATTACAAACCAGACATTTGCAACTTGAATAATCATTTACCACATTAACAATGTATAGAGTGTATTTCTGAATCATTTAATGTTAGCTTCATTGGAAAAAAAATGTACTTTTCTTTAAAAAATAAGGACATTACTAAGTGACCCTAAACTTTTCAACGGTAGTGTATGGAATCAAAATGTACAAACTGTGCAAGAGTACTTCAGAGAGTACCAACTCTGCTGCATCACCATCAGCCCCAGCGGACTCTGAAGCAGCGTTGGCTAACACCTTTATTGCCGAGTACCACAGGTGGCTGCACAAACAATTCCCCAATAAACTTTATTCAATTCTCCTTTCACTACATTGACTACTTTATTGGATTCCCAGGGCCACGGACCAGGTCACTGCTGCCGTGACCACATCCCTTTAAGAACTGGCCCAGTACCGAGTATTCCCACGGCCCTGGTGGGCACTCCATAGCGACAACATGCTGGTGGTCAAGTATAAGGGCAAAAGGGATATCTTTTTCTTGACAATACATGGTGATGGCAGTGTCCCCACCGCTGTACGAGGTACTTCTACACAGGTCCCCAAGCCAGAATGTCTCCTGGGATACAATAACAACAGGAGGGGAGTTGATCTCTCTGGTCAAGTCCTCCAGCCTTACAGTGCCATGTGCAAAACAAAAGTGTGGTACAAAAAGCTGCTCATGCACATTGTACAGATGGCAAAGTATAATGCTTACGTGCTATCATGATGTGTATACCAGACCAGCACATTGCTTCAGTTTTGGAAGGTAATGATCAAGGACATAATATTTGGAAGTTAGAAGGGAGAGGGCCCCAGTACCTCTGGAACTGAAGGAGCCCGAATAGTACCAGGGCAACATTTCCCAGGTGAGGTCTCGCAAACTGCAGAGAGAGGAAGGTTGCAAAAAGAGTGCCGAGAGTGTTACAAAAGTAGAATAAGAAAGGACACCATTTCATACCTCCCAACCGTCCCAGATCTGGTGGTGGTGCAGTCCCGAGTTTCACAGTCTGCCCCGCGATCACGGGCGGGACAGCAGTTTTCCCGCACTGAATCTCGGCCTCATCGGGACTGCCCCACTGGATCTGGGAGGATTGGGAGGTCTGCGAATCATCACACCACATATATGGCTTCTCTGTAAACACAGGACCTGTGATGAGGTCACAGGAGGGGAGGAGTCAGGCGTCACATGATCGGGGCCTCCGTGTTTGCATGCAGGACTGCTGGTTTTCATGGTGCTGGATGAGGGTAAGTACAGTACAGACCAAAAGTTTGGACACACCGTCTCATTTAAAGATTTTTCTGTATTTTCACGACTATGAAAATTGTACATTCACACTGAAGGCAACAAAACTATGAATTAACAGATGTGGAATTATATACTTAGCAAAAAAGTGAGAAACAACTGAAATTATGTCTTATATTCTAGGTTCTTCAAAGTAGCCACCTTTTGCTTTGATGACTGCTTTTCACACTCTTGGCATTCTCTTGATGAGCTTCAAGAGGTAGTCACCGGGAATGGTTTTCACTTCACAGGTGTGCCCTGTTAGGTTTAATAAGTGGGATTTCTTGCCTTATAAATGGGGTTGGGACCATCAGTTGTGCTGTGCAGAAGTCTGGTGGATACACAGCTGATTGTCTTACTGAATAGACTGTTAGAATTTGTATTATGGCAAGAAAAAAGCAGCTAAGTAAAGAAAAACGAGTGGCCATCATTACTTTAAGAAATGAAGGTCAGTCAGTCTGAAAAATTGGGAAAACTTTGAAAGTGTCCCCAAGTGCAGTGGCAAAAACCATCAAGCGCTACAAAGAAACTGGCTCACAAGAGGACCGCCCCAGGAAAGGAAGACCAAGAGTCACCTCTACTTCTGAGGATATGTTTATTCGAGTCACCGGCCTCAAAACCTAGGATAACAGCAGCTCAGATTAGAGACCAGGTCAATGCCACACAGAGTTCTAGCAGCAGACACATCTCTACAACAACTGTTAAGAGGAGACTGTGCAGCAGGCCTTCATGGTAAAATAGCTGCTAGGAAACCACTGCTAAGGACAGGCAACAAGCAGAAGAGACTTGTTTGGGCTAAAGAACACAAGGAATGGACATTAGACCAGTGGAAATCTGTGCTTTGGTCTGATGATTCCAAATTAGAGATCTTTGGTTCTAACCACCGTGTCTTTGTGCGACGCAGAAAAGGTGAACGGATGGACTCTACATGCCTGGTTCCTACCGTGAAGCATGGAGGAGGAGGTGTGATGGTGTGGGGGTGATTTGCTGGTGACACTGTTGGGGATTTATTAAAAATTGAAGGCATACTGAACCAGCATGGCTACCACAGCATCTTGCAGCGGCATGCTATTCCATCCGGTTTGCGTTTAGTTGAAACATAATTTATTTTTCAATAGGACAATGACCCCAAATACACCTCCAGGCTGTGTAAGGGCTATTTGACCAAGTAGGAGAGTGGTGGGGCGCTACGCCAGATGACCTGGCCTCCACAGTCCCAGACCTGAACCCAATCGAGATGGTTTGGGGTGAGCTGGACCGCAGAGTGAAGGCAAAAGGGCCAACAACTGCTAAGCATCTCTGGGAACTTCTTCAAGATTGTTGGAAGACCATTCCTGGTAACTACCTCTTGAAGCTCATCAAGAGAATGCCAAGAGTGTGCAAAGCAGTCATCAAAGCAAAAGGTGGCTACTTTGAAGAACCTAGAATATAATACATATTTTCAGTTGTTTCACACTTTTTTGTTAAGTATATAATTCCACATGTGTTAATTCATAGTTTTAATGCCTTCAGTGTGAATGTACAATTTTCATAGTCATGAAAATACAGAAAAATCTTTAAATGAGAAGGTGTGTCCAAACTTTTGGTCTGTACTGTATATGTGTGGGGTTAGGAGACGTTTACAGTGTGGATGTAGTAGAGCCGTGTGTGTACAAGGTATGTATGTGTGTATGAGGTGTGTGTACGGAGTGGAGCCATGTGTGTGCAAGGTGTACGGAGCGGAGCCGTGTGTGTACGAGGTGTATGGCGCCGAGCCATGTGTGCAAGGTGTACAGAGCAGAGTCCTGTGTGTGTGTACGAGGTGTAGGGAGCTGAGCCGTGTCCAATGTGTATGGAGCGGAGTCGTGTGTGTGTACAAGGTGTACAGATTGAACACTAGCTGTGTCAGATCGGAGCAGATATTGCTCCTCGCTCCGACACTGACTGGTACAGGAGACACGGAGAGGTCTTTATCAGTGGCTTACCGGAGCTGCAGCGACGTGAGCAGTCAGCGGCGCGGCTGGGTGACATCATTCAGCGCAGTGGGAGTGGAAGCTGCTTGCTGCTGCGAGGGAGCGCGGTGAGAGGTGTGTGTGTGTGTATGTCTAGGTGTGTGTAGCGATGGAGAAGGCAATGATGGGGGTGTGAGGGCAATGATGGGGTGGGATGATCATGTAGAGCCAATATACTGTATGCAGCATCACCTGGGGCCATTATACTGTACAAAGCATCATGTGAAGCCATTATCCAGTATGAAGCATCATGTGAGCCCATTATACTGTATGGAGCATCACGTGGGGCCAGTATACTGTACGCAGCATCATGTGGGGCCATTATACAGTATGGAGCATCATGTGTGGCCATTATACAGTATGGAGCATCATGTGTGACCATAATACAATATGGAGCATCATGTGTGGCCATTGTACAGTATGGAGCATCATGTGTGGCTATTATACAGTATGGAGCACTGTGAGGCCATTTTACAGTATGGAGCACTGTGTGGCCATTATACAGTATGGAGCACTGTGAGGCCATTATACAGTATGGAGCATCATGTGTGGCCATTATACAGTATGAAGCACTGTGTGGCCATAATACATTATGGAGCATCATGTGTGGCCATTATACAGTGTGGAGCATCATGTGTGGCTATTATACAGTATGGAGCACTGTGAGGCCATTATACAGTATGGAGCATCATGTGTGGCCATTATACAGTATGGAGCACTGTGTAGCCATTATACAGTATGGAGCACTGTGTAGCCATTATACAGTATGGAGCACTGTATGGCCATTATACAGTATGGAGCACTATGTGTGGCCATTATACAGTATGGAGCATCATGTGAGGCCATTATACAGCATGGAGCATCATGTGTGGCCATGATACAGTGTGGAGCATCATGTGTGGCCATTATACAGTATGGAGCATCATGTGTGGCCATTATACAGTCTGGAGCATCATGTGTGGCCATTATACAGTATGGAGCACTGTGAGGCCATTATACATTATGGAGCATCATGTGAGGCCATTATTCAGTATAGAGCATCATGTGTGGCCATTATACAGTATGGGGCACTGTGTGGCCATTATACAGTATGGAGCACTGTGAGGCCATTTTACAGTATGGAGCATCATGTGAGGCCACTATTCAGTATAGAGCATCATGTGTGGCCATTATACAGTATGGAGCACTGTGTGGCCATTATACAGTATGGAGCACTATGTGTGGCCATTATACAGTATGGAGCACTATGTGTGGCCATTATACAGTATGGAACACTATGTGGCCATTATACAGTATGGAGCTTCATGTGTGGCCATTATACAGTATGGAGCATCATGTGTGGCCATTATACAGTATGGAACTCTGTGGCCATTATACAGTATGGTGCACTGTTGTTAATTCTGTGATCAAGCTCCCTCCTGTGGTCACGAGTGGTACTGCGGCTTCTGAGTTTCCTTCCTCAGGTGATGAGGTTAAGTCGTTAGGTGCTGCTCTATTTAACTCCACCTAGTGCTTTGATCCTGGCCTCCAGCCAATGTTCCAGTATTGGTCTTGCTTCCTCCTGGATCGTTCCTGTGGCCTGTCTGCTCAGCATAAGCTAAGTTCTGCTTGTGTTACTTTTGTTGCTATATTTTCTGTCCAGCTTGCTTTTTTGGTTTTGCTTGCTTGCTGGAAGCTCTGAGACGCAGAGGGAGCACCTCCGTACCGTTAGTCGGTGCGGAGGGTCTTTTTGCCCCTCTGCGTGGTTGTTTGTAGGTTTTTGTGTTGACCGCAAAGCTATCTTTCCTATCCTCGGTCTATTCAGTAAGTTGGGCCTCACTTTGCTAAATCTATTTCATCTCTGTGTTTGTATTTTCATCTTAACTCACAGTCATTATATGTGGGGGGCTGCCTTTTCCTTTGGGGAATTTCTCTGAGGCAAGGTAGGCTTATTTTTCTATCTTCAGGCTAGCTAGTTTCTCAGGCTGTGCCGAGTTGCATAGGGAGCGTTAGGCGCAATCCACGGCTACCTCTAGTGTGGTTTGATAGGTTTAGGGATTGTGGTCAGCAGAGTTTTCACGTCTCAGAGCTCGTCCTATGTTTTGTGGTTTTTGTCAGGTCACTTGTGTGCTCTGAACTTCAAGGTCCATTGTGGTTCTGAATTACCTATTCATAACAGTACTGGAGGCCCAAAGTACTATGCTTCTCAATAGAGGGAAAAAAGAAGTTCTGAGACCATTTTTTTTTCTTTGTACTGTGTTTTGCCTTTTTTTTCCCCTAGACATTTGGGTGGTTCAGGACACAGGTGTGGTGATGGACATTAAAGGTCTGTCTTCATGTGTGGATCTTCTCACTGCAAGAGTACAAAATATTCAAGACTTTGTGGCTCAGAATTCTATGTTAGAACCAAGAATTCCTATTCCTGATTTGTTTTCTGGAGATAGAGCTAAATTTCTGAGTTTCAAAAATAATTGCAAACTGTTTCTGGCGTTAAAACCTCGCTCCTCTGGTGACCCAGTTCAACAAGTTAAGATCATTATTTCTTTATTACGTGGCGACCCTCAAGACTGGGCATTTTCCCTTGCGCCAGGAGATCCTGCATTATGTAATATTGATGCGTTTTTTCTGGCGCTCTGATTACTGTACGATGAACCTAATTCAGTTCGATCAGGCAGAGAGAAATTTGCTGGCTCTGTGTCAGGGTCAGGATGAGATAGAGATTTATTGTCAGAAGTTTAGAAAGTGGTCTGTGCTCACTCAATGGAATGAATGTGCTTTGGCAGCAATCTTCAGAAAGGGTCTTTCTGAAGCCCTTAAGGATGTCATGGTGGGATTTCCTATGCCTGCTGGTCTGAATGAGTCTATGTCTTTGGCCATTCAGATCGGTCGACGCTTGCGTGAGCGTAAATCTGTGCACCATTTGGCGGTATTATCTGAGCATAAACCTGAGCCTATGCAGTGCGATAGGACTTTGACCAGAGCTGAAAGGCAAGAACACAGACGTCAGAATGGGCTGTGTTTCTACTGTGGTGAATCCACTCATGCTATCTCCGATTGTCCTAAGCGCACTAAGCGGTTCGCTTAGTCTGCCACCATTGGTACGGTACAGTCGAAATTTCTTTTGTCCGTTACTTTGATCTGCTTTTTGTCTTCCTATTCTGTCATGGCATTTGTGGATTCAGGCGCTGCCCTGAATTTGACGGACTTGGAGTTTGCTAGGCGCTGTGGGTTTGTCTTGGAGCCCTTGCAGTGTCTTATTCCATTGAGAGGAATTGATGCTACGCCTTTGGCCAAGAATAAGCCTCAGTATTGGACCCAGCTGACCATGTGCATGGCTCCTGCGCACCAGGAGGATATTCGCTTTCTGGTGTTGCAAAATCTGCATGATGTGGTCGTGTTGGGGTTGCCATGGCTACAAGTCCATAACCCAGTATTAGATTGGAAATCAATGTCTGTGTCCAGCTGGGGTTGTCAGGGGGTACATGGTGATGTTCCATTTTTGTCTATCTCATCATCCACCCCTTCTGAGGTCCTAGAGTTCTTGTCTGATTACCGGGATGTATTCGATGAGCCCAAGTCCAATGCCCTACCTCCGCATAGGGATTGTGATTGTGCTATCGAGTTGATTCCTGGTAGTAAGTTTCCTAAGGGTCGACTGTTTAATTTATCTGTACCTGAGGACGCCGCTATGCGGAGTTATGTAAAAGAATCCTTGGAGAAGGGTCATATTCGGCCGTCGTCATCGCCATTGGGAGCAGGGTTCTTTTTTGTGGCCAAGAAGGATGGTTCGCTGAGACCTTGTATTGATTACCGCCTTCTAAATAAAATCACGGTCAAATTTCAGTACCCCTTGCCGCTGCTATCTGATTTGTTTGCTCGGATTAAGGGGGCTAGTTGGTTCACCAAGATAGATCTTCGTGGTGCATATAATCTTGTGCGTATTAAACGGGGTAATGAATGGAAAACTGCATTTAATACGCCCGAGGGCCATTTTGAGTACCTAGTTATGCCATTCGGACTTGCCAATGCTCCATCAGTATTTCAGTCCTTTATGCATGACATCTTCCGAGAGTACCTGGATAAATTCCTGATTGTATACTTGGATGATATTTTGGTCTTCTCGGATGATTGGGAGTCTCATGTGAAGCAGGTCAGAATGGTGTTCCAGGTCCTGCGTGCTAATTCTTTGTTTGTGAAGGGATCAAAGTGTCTCTTTGGTGTTCAGAAGGTTTCATTTTTGGGGTTCATTTTTTCCCCTTCTACCATCGAGATGGACCCTGTTAAGGTCCAAGCCATTTATGATTGGACTCAGCCGACATCTCTGAAGAGTCTGCAAAAGTTCCTTGGCTTTGCTAATTTTTATTGTCGCTTCATCTGTAATTTTTCTAGTATTGCTAAACCATTGACCGATTTGACCAAGAAGGGTGCTGATGTGGTCAATTGGTCTTCTGCTGCTGTGGAAGCTTTTCAAGAGTTAAAGCGTCGTTTTTCTTCTGCCCCTGTGTTGTGTCAACCAGATGTTTCGCTTCCGTTCCAGGTTGAGGTTGATGCTTCTGAAATTGAAGCGGGGGCTGTTTTGTCGCAAAGAGGTGCTGATTGCTCGGTGATGAAGCCATGCGCCTTCTTTTCCAGGAAGTTTTCACCTGCTGAGCGAAATTATGATGTTGGCAATCGAGAGTTGCTGGCCATGAAGTGGGCATTTGAGGAGTGGCGTCATTGGCTTGAAGGAGCTAAGCATCACGTGGTGGTCTTGACTGATCACAAGAACTTGACTTATCTCGAGTCTGCCAAACGGTTGAATCCTAGACAGGCTCGTTGGTCGCTGTTTTTCTCCCGTTTTGACTTTGTAGTTTCGTACCTTCCGGGCTCTAAAAATGTGAAGGCGGATGCCCTGTCTAGGAGTTTTGTGCCCGACTCTCCGGGTTTGCCTGAGCCGGCGGGTATTCTCAAAGAGGGAGTAATTGTGTCTGCCATCTCCCCTGATTTGCGGCGGGTGCTGCAAAAATTTCAGGCTAATAAACCTGATCGTTGCCCAGCAGAGAAACTGTTTGTCCCTGATAGGTGGACGAATAAAGTTATCTCTGAGGTTCATTGTTCGGTGTTGGCTGGTCATCCTGGAATCTTTGGTAGCAGAGATTTGGTGGCTAGATCCTTTTGGTGGCCGTCTCTGTCGCGGGATGTGCGTTCTTTTGTGCAGTCCTGTGGGATTTGTGCTTGGGCTAAGCCCTGCTGTTCTCGTGCCAGTGGGTTACTTTTGCCCTTGCCGATCCTGAATTGGCCTTGGACACATATCTCTATGGATTTTATTTCGGATCTCCCCGTCTCTCAAAAAATGTCGGTCATTTGGGTAGTTTGTGATCGCTTCTCTAAGATGATCCATTTGGTACCCTTGTCTAAATTACCTTCCTCCTCTGATTTGGTGCCTTTGTTCTTCCAGCATGTGGTTCGTTTACATGGCATTCCAGAGAACATCGTTTCTGACAGAGGTTCCCAGTTTGTTTCGAGGTTTTGGCGAGCCTTTTGTGCTAGGATGGGCATTGATCCATCCTTAGACAAATGGCCAGACTGAACGAACCAATCAGACCTTGGAAACATATCTGAGATGTTTTGTTTCTGCTGATCAGGATGATTGGGTGTCCTTTTTGCCGTTGGCTGAGTTCGCTCTTAATAATCGGGCCAGCTCGGCTACCTTGGTTTCACCGTTTTTCTGCAATTCTGGGTTCCATCCTCGTTTCTCTTCAGGGCAGGTTGAGTCTTCGGACTGTCCTGGTGTGGATACTGTGGTGGACAGGTTGCAGCAGATTTGGACTCATGTAGTGGACAATTTGACCTTGTCCCAGGAGAAGGCTCAACGTTTCGCTAATCGCAGACGCTGTGTGGGTCCCCGACTTCGTGTTGGGGATTTGGTTTGGTTGTCATCTCGTTATATTCCTATGAAGGTTTCCTCTCCTAAGTTTAAGCCTTGTTTCATTGGTCCGTATAGGATTTCTGAGGTTCTTAATCCTGTGTCTTTTCGTTTGACCCTTCCAGATTCTTTTTCCATCCATAACGTATTCCATAGGTCATTGTTGCGGAGATACGTGGCGCCTGTGGTTCCATCTGTTGATCCTCCTGCCCCGGTTTTGGTGGAGGGGGAGTTGGAGTATATAGTGGAGAAGATTTTGGATTCTCGTGTTTCGAGACGGAAACTCCAGTATCTGGTTAAGTGGAAGGGTTATGGTCAGGAAGATAATTCCTGGGTCTTTGCCTCTGATGTCCATGCTGCCGATCTTGTTCGTGCCTTTCATATGGCTCATCCTGGTCGGCCTGGGGGCTCTGGTGAGGGTTCGGTGACCCCTCCTCAAGGGGGGGTACTGTTGTGAATTCTGTGATCAAGCTCCCTCCTGTGGTCACGAGTGGTACTGCAGCTTCTGAGTTTCCTTCCTCAGGTGATGAGGTTAAGTCGTTAGGTGCTGCTCTATTTAACTCCACCTAGTGCTTTGATCCTGGCCTCCAGTCAATGTTCCAGTATTGGTCTTGCTTCCTCCTGGATCGTTCCTGTGGCCTGTCTGCTCAGCATAAGCTAAGTTCTGCTTGTGTTACTTTTGTTGCTATATTTTCTGTCCAGCTTGCTTTTTTGGTTTTGCTTGCTTGCTGGAAGCTCTGAGACGCAGAGGGAGCACCTCCGTACCGTTAGTCGGTGCGGAGGGTCTTTTTGCCCCTCTGCGTGGTTGTTTGTAGGTTTTTGTGTTGACCGCAAAGCTATCTTTCCTATCCTCGGTCTATTCAGTAAGTCGGCCTCACTTTGCTAAATCTATTTCATCTCTGTGTTTGTATTTTCATCTTAACTCACAGTCATTATATGTGGGGGGCTGCCTTTTCCTTTGGGGAATTTCTCTGAGGCAAGGTAGGCTTATTTTTCTATCTTCAGGCTAGCTAGTTTCTCAGGCTGTGCCGAGTTGCATAGGGAGCATTAGGCGCAATCCACGGCTACCTCTAGTGTGGTTTGATAGGTTTAGGGATTGCGGTCAGCAGAGTTTTCACGTCTCAGAGCTCGTCCTATGTTTTGTGGTTTTTGTCAGGTCACTTGTGTGCTCTGAACTTCAAGGTCCATTGTGGTTCTGAATTACCTATTCATAACAGTGCACTGTGTGGCCATTATACAGTATGGAGCATCATGTGTGGCCATTATATAGTACAGAGCACTGTGTGGCCATTATACAGTATGGAGCACTGTGTGGCCATTATACAGTATGGAACATCATGTGAGGCCATTATACAGTATGGAGCATCTTGTGTGGCCATTATACAGTATGAGCACTGTCTGGCCATTATACAGTATGGAGCATCATGTGTGGCCATGCAGCGCCCCAGAGTCCTGGTCCGTTGCAGTAATGTTATTCTTCCACCAGGGGAAGTGATGTTACATCTGAAGGCAATGAAGGAGATCTTCTGCCAAGGTATCACAACCACACAACACACTTCACACTCCAGCCACCAGGGGGAGCAAAGGGTCTATTTACTAGGCCACTCCTCACAGTTAGGTAAAACTGGTAGTTGGAGGGAAAGTTAGGGAGTTCCGGGCTGTGGACCGACACGGAAGGGTCTCCAGGTCGAGCTGGCTGGAGTGATCTCCAGTCAGATCCAGACTGCGGTCTGAGGAGGACGAGGGTCCACGGAGCTGCGCCTGCCCCACGTGCGGCAGCATCCTAAGAAAGAGATATAGAAGAGAAGTGTATTGCAGTGAGTGAGAAACGAAGGCATAGCAACAAGTGGATACCAGAGAGGAGAGTGGCCGAGAGAAGCTGCATCCTTCTGGTGCGTGATCCGGTAGCCGGAATACAGAGGGAGTAAGTGCTCTATGCCTTGCTTCAGAGACCGGCAGGGCAGGTGATTCCAAGTTGCCTGACCGCCCTTTATACACAGGAGGCAAGGTGGCAACCTTAAAGAGGCCGGGGCGTCTCTAGAATCCCTAACCAAAGTCTCAAGTCACCGGTCATACGTGTTTGTTCTATCCGACTACGGGGAACAGTGAGAGGAGTAACAACAGGGAGGACCTTATTGGAGCTTATGCAAGTAAGGACCTACAGTGTTACTGTGCGCATAGGCAGGCTATTGAATTCCACCTGGATAAGGGGACTCTGGATTTGCCTTCAGACCGGCCGGACTCTGCCTACCGTGTGGTCCCTACCCTGGACTGTGGATGCTGAAGCCTTCAGTAAAGGTAAAGAGACTGCAACCTTGTGTCCTCGTTATTCACTGCACCTTACATCATCCACCATCCACTATCCATACTCCGAGAAGCCCTGGGGACATACTTCACCTGTGGAAAGGTATACCATCTAGCTGCCATAACATCACCCCAGCGGACCCCTAAGAAGCGTCAGTCACCCTGACCGAATACCACAGGTGGCGTCACGAACATTATCCCTTTGACCTTTCTCCCCATTTCATCAACAGACCTCCCGAGGGCCACGGACCGGGTCAGCAACAGTGACATCCCCATTGACTACAGAAGGGCCCAGTATCAAGTACCCCACGGCCCACGGGGGCGCTCCAGCCATTATACAGTATGGAGCACTGTGTGGCCATCATACAGTATGGAGCACTGAGAGTCCATTATACAGTATGGAGCACTGTGTGGCCATTATACAGTATGGAGCATCATGTGAGGCCATTATACAGTATGGAGCATCATGTGTGGCCATTATATAGTATGAAGCATCATGTGTGTCCATTATACAGTATGGAGCCTCAAGTGTGGCCATTATACAGTATGACGCACTGTGTAGCCATTATACAATATAGAGCATTGCATGGCCATTATACAGTATGGAGCACTGTGTGGCCATTATACAGTATGGAGCATCATGTGTGGCCATTATACAGTATGGAGCACTGTGAGGCCATTATACAGTATGGAGCAGAATATGAGGCCATTATACAGTACTAGATGGTTGCCCGATTCTAACGCATCGGGTATTCTAGAATATGTATGTCCACGTAGTATATTGCCCAGTGACGTAGTATATTGCCCATTGACGTAGTATACAGCACAGAGCCACATACTATATTGCCCAGTGACGTAGTATATTGCCCAGTGACGTAGTATACAGCACAGAGCCACGAAGCATATTGCACGGCCCATGTAGTATATTGTCCAGCCACGTATGACACAGGTTAAAAAAATAAACAAATACTCACCTTCCGCAGGCGCGTTGTAGCACTGTCGCCTGTTTGGGGTGCAGGCGGCATCTTCTGGTTCCAGGGTGTGCTGACGTCGCAGTCACGTGACCGTGTCGCGGCCACATGACCGTGACGTCACGGCAGGTCCTTGTCGTGCAGGAACTGTCATGACATCGCGGTCACATGACCGTGTAGCGGTCACATGACCGTGACGTCAAGGCAGGTCCTTTCCGCGCAGGCGCACAGGACTTGTGATTACGTCGCGGTCACATGACCGTGACGTCATGGCAGGTCCTTCTGTCAGACCATCCGTGCGACCGGAACGTGCCGGTTACATCGCGAGGAGCGGGAAAGGCGGCATAGGTGAGTATATAATCATTTTTTATTTTTTTTATTATTTTTAACATTCAATGTTTTTACTATTGGCGCTGCATAGGTTGCGTCAATAGTAAAAAAACGTGGTCACACAGGGTTAATAGCAGCGGTAACGGACTGCAATACACCGCAACATAACGCGGTCTGTTACCGCTGCCATTAACCCTGTGTGAGGGCAGACTGGAGGGGTGTATGCGGGCGCCGGGCAGTGAGTGCGGGAAGTAAGGAACGGCCATTTTCTTCCAGACTGTGCGCGTCGCTGATTGGTTGCGGCAGTCATGACAGGCAGCTGCCGAGACCAATCAGCGAATGAATAAACGTTACAGAAGGATAAACAGACAGACGGAAGTACCCCTTAGACAATTATATAGCAGATGGAGCAGCATGTGAGGCCATTATACAGTACAGAGCATCACATCTGGCCATTATACTGTACGCAGCATCACGTGGGGTCATTATACAGTATGGAGCACCATGCGTGCCATTATACAGTATGGATCACCATGTGTGGCAATTATACAGTATGGAGCACCATGTGTGGCCATTATACAGAATGGAGTACTATGTGTGGCCATTATACAGTATGGAGCACTGTATGGCCATTATACAGCATTGAGCATCATGTGAGGCCATTATACAGTATGGAGCATCATGTGTGGCCATTATACAGTATGGAGCACTGTGTGGCCATTATACAGTATGGAGCATCATGTGTGGCCATTATACAGTATGGAGCATCATGTGTGGCTATTGTACAGTATGGAGCATCATGTGAGGCAATTATACAGTATGGAGCATCATGTGTGGCCATTATACAATATGAATAACTGTGTCCATTATACAGTATGGAGCATCATGTGTGGCCATTATATAGTATGGAGCATCATGTGTGGCCATTATACAGTATGGAGCACTGTGTAGCCATTATACAGTATAGAGCACTGTGTGGCCATTATACAGTAAGGAGCACTATGTGTGGCCATTATACAGTATGGAGCACCATGTGTGGCCATAATACAGTATGGAGCACTGTGTGGCGATTATACAGCATTGAGCGTCATGTGAGGCTATTATACAGTACGGAGCATCATGTGTGGCCATTATACAGTATAGAGCACTGTGTGGCCATTATACAGTATGGAGCACTGTGTGGCCATTACACAGTATGGAGCATCATGTGAGGCCATTATACAGTATGGAGCATAATGTGAGACCATTATACAGTATGGAGTACTATGTGTGGCCATTATACAGTATGGAGCACTGTATGGCCATTGTACAGCATTGAGCATCATGTGAGGCCATTATACAGGCATCATGTGTGGCCATTATACAGTATGGAGCACTGTGTGGCCTTTATACAATATGGAGCACTGTGTGGCCATTATACAGTATGGAGCATCATGTGTGGCCATTGTACAGTATGGAGCACCAGGTGAGGCCATTATACAGCATGGAGCATCATGTGTGGCCATTATACAATATGAATAACTGTGTGGCCATTATACAGTATGGAGCATCATGTGTGGCCATTATACAGTATAGAGCACTGTGTGGCCATTATAGAGTATGGAGCACTGTGTGGCCATTATACAATATGGAGCACTGTGTGGCCATTATACAGTATGGAGCATCAGGTGTGGCCATTGTACAGTATGGAGCACCAGGTGAGGCCATTATACAGCATGGAGCATCATGTGTGGCCATTATACAATATGAATAACTGTGTGGCCATTATACAGTATGGAGCATCATGTGTGGCCATTATACAGTATGGAGCATCATGTGTGGCCATTATACAGTATAGAGCACTGTGTGGCCATTATACAGTATGGAGCATCATGTGTGGTCATTCTACAGTATGGAGCATCATGTGTGGCCATTATACAGTATAGAGCACTGTGTGGCCATTATACAGTATGGAGCACTGTGTGGCCATTATACAGTATGGAGCATCATGTGAGGCCATTATACAGTATGGGGCATCATGTCTGGCCATTATACAGTATGAAGCATGATGTGTGGCCATTATACAGTATGAAGAACTGTGTGGCCATTATACACTATGGAGCATCATGTGTGGCCATTATACAGTATGGAGCACTGTGTGGCCATCATACAGTATGGAGCACTGAGAGTCTATTATGCAGTATGGAGCACTGTGTGGCCATTATACAGTATGGAGCATCATGTGAGGCCTGTTATGACCTGGTGGTTAGGAGCACCCGGCACGACCTGATAGTTAAACTCACACAGGACGAGTTCTGGGATGTGGAAGCTCTGCTGACCGCAAGCCCTAATCCTATCACACACACTAGAAATAGCCGTGGAGCGTTCCTGACTCTCCCTAGACGCCTCTTCACAGCCTCAGAGCTAGCTAGCCCTAGAGATAGAAAATAAAGCCTACCTTGCCTCAGAGAAATTCCCCAAAGGAAAAGGCAGCCCCCAAATATATATACTGTGAGTTAAGATGAAAGTCACAAACGCAGAAATGAAACAGGTTTCAGCAAAGGGAGGCCAGACTTACTAAACAGACAGAGGATAGGAAAGGTATCTTTGCGGTCAGCACAAAAAACTACAAAAGACCACGCAGAGTGTGCAAAAAAGACCTCCGCACCGACTCACGGTGCGGAGGTGCCACTCTGCATCCCAGAGCTTCCAGCTAGCAAGACAAAATCATGATAACCAGCTGGACAAGGAAACAATGAACAAATAATAACTATCAGGAACTTAGCTTATGCAGGAGAAGACAGGTCACCAGAAAGATCCAAGAGCGAACTGAACCAATGCAGGAACAATGACAGCTGGCATGGAGTAACGATCTGAGTGGAGTTAAATAGAGCAGCCAACCAAAGGATAAACCACGTCACCTGTGTAAGGAACCTCAGAAGCAGCAGCTTCACTCACAGCCACCAGAGGGAGCCCATAGACAGAACTCGCCGAAGTACCATTCACGACCACAGGAGGGAGTTCGACAACAGAATTCACAACAGTACCCCCCCTTGAGGAGGGGTCACCGAACCCTCACCAGAGCCCCCGATCGGCAGCATGAACATCAGAGGCAAAAACCCAGGAATTATCTTCCTGACCATAACCCTTCCACTTGACCAGGTACTGGAGTTTCCGTCTCAAAACACGAGAATCCAAAATCTTCTCCACCACATACTCCAACTCCCCCTCAACCAACACCGGGGCAGGAGGATCAACGGAGGGAACCATAGGCGCCACGTATCTCCGCAACAACGACCTATGGAACACATTATGGATGGCAAAAGAAGCTGGAATGTCCAAACGAAATGACACAGGATTAAGAACTTCAGAAATCTTATATGGCCCAATGAAACGAGGCTTAAACTTAGGAGAGGACACCTTCATAGGAACATGACGAGATGACAACCAAACCAAATCCCCAACACGAAGTCGGGGACCAACACAGCGCCGGCGGTTAGCGAAACGTTGAGCCTTCTCCTGGGACAATGTCAAATTGTCCACCACATGAGTCCAAATCTGCTGCAACCTGTCCACCACCGTATCCACACCAGGACAGTCCGAAGGCTCAACCTGCCCTGAAGAGAAACGAGGATGGAAACCAGAATTACAGAAAAAAGGAGAAACTAAAGTAGCCGAGCTGGCCCGATTATTAAGGGCGAGCTCAGCCAAAGGCAAGAAGGACACCCAATCATCCTGATCAGCAGAAACAAAGCATCTCAGATATGTTTCCAAAGTCTGATTAGTTCGTTCGGTTTGGCCATTAGTCTGAGGATGGAAAGCCGAAGAAAAAGACAAATCAATGCCCATCTTAGCACAAAAGGACCGCCAAAACCTCGAAACAAACTGGGAACCTCTGTCCGAGACGATGTTCTCTGGAATGCCATGCAAACGAACCACATGCTGGAAAAACAATGGCACCAAATCAGAGGAGGAAGGCAATTTAGACAAGGGTACCAAATGGACCATCTTAGAGAAGCGATCACAAACCACCCAAATGACCGACATCCTTTGAGAAACAGGGAGATCAGAAATAAAATCCATGGAAATATGCGTCCAGGGCCTCTTCGGGACCGTCGAGGGCAAAAGCAACCCACTGGCACGAGAACAGCAGGGCTTAGCCCGAGCACAAGTCCCACAGGACTGCACAAAAGAACGCACATACCGTGACAAAGAAGGCCACCAAAAGGATCTAGCCACCAAACCTCTGGTACCAAAGATTCCAGGATGACCAGCCAACACCGAACAATGAACCTCAGAGATAACTCTACTAGTCCATCTATCAGTGACAAACTGTTTCTCCATAGGACAACGGTCAGGTCTATCAGCCTAAAACTTCTGCAGCACACGCCGCAAATCAGGGGAGATGGCAGACAAAATTACCCCCTATTTAAGAATACCCGCCGGCTCCGGAACACCCGGAGAGTCAGGCACAAAACTCCTTGACAGGGCATCAGCCTTCACATTCTTAGATCCCGGAAGGTATGAAACCACAAAATCAAAACTGGAGAAAAAGAGCGGCCATCGAGCCTGTCTAGGACTCAACCGTTTGGCTGACTCGAGATAAGTCAAATTCTTGTGATCCGTCAAGACCACCACGAGATGTTTAGCTCCTTCAAGCCAATGTCGCCACTCCTCGAATGCCCACTTCATGGCCAACAACTCTCGATTGCCAACATCATAATTACGCTCAGCAGGCGAGAATTTTCTAGAAAAGAAGGCACAGGGTTTCATCACCGAGCCATCAAAACTTCTTTGCGACAAAACAGCCCCTGCTCCAATCTCAGAAGCATCAACCTCAACCTGAAACGGGAGCGAAACATCTGGCTGGCACAACACAGGGGCAGAAGAAAAACGACGCTTCAACTCCTGAAAAGCCTCTACAGCCGCAGAGGACCAATTGACCACATCAGCACCTTTCTTGGTCAAATCAGTCAACGGTTTAGCAATACTAGAAAAATTAGCGATGAAGCGACGGTAAAAATTAGCAAAGCCCAGGAACTTCTGCAGGCTCTTCACAGATGTCGGCTGAGTCCAATCGTAAATGGCCTGAACTTTAACAGGGTCCATCTCGATAGTAGAAGGGGAAAAAATGAAACCCAAAAATGAAACCTTCTGAACTCCAAAGAGACACTTTGACCCCTTCACAAACAAGGGGTTCGCACGAAGGACCTGGAACACCATTCTGACCAGCTTCACATGAGACTCCCAATCATCCGAAAAGACCAAAATGTCATCCAAATATACAATCATGAATCTATCCAGGTACTCTCGGAAGATGTCATGCATAAAGGACTGAAACACAGATGGAGCATTAGAAAGCCCGAATGGCATAACCAGGTACTCAAAATGGCCCTCGGGGGTATTAAATGCTGTTTTCCATTCATCGCCCTGTTTAATTCGCACAAGATTATACGCCCCACGAAGATCTATCTTGGTGAACCAACTAGCCCCCTTAATCCGAGCAAACAAATCAGACAGCAGCGGCAAAGGATACTGAAATTTGACTGTGATCTTATTAAGAAGGCGGTAATCAATACAAGGTCTCAAAGAGCCATCCTTCTTGGCCACAAAAAAGAACCCTGCTCCCAATGGTGACGACGACGGGCGAATATGACCCTTCTCCAAGGATTCCTTTATATAACTCCGCATAGCGGCGTGCTCTGGCACAGATAAATTAAACAGACGGCCCTTAGGATACTTACTACCAGGAATCAAATTAATAGCACAATCGCAATCCCTATGAGGAGGTAGGGCACCGGATTTGGGCTCTTCAAATACATCCCGGTAATCTGATAAAAACTCAGGGACTTCAGAAGGGGTGGAAGGCGAAATTGACAACAATGGAACATCACCATGTACCCCCTGACAACCCCAGCCGGACACAGACATAGATTTCCAATCCAACACTGGATTATGGACCTGTAGCCATGGCAACCCCAAAACGACCACATCATGCAGATTATGCAACACCAAAAAGCGAATATCCTCCTGATGTGCAGGAGCCATGCACATGGTCAATTGAGTCCAGAACTGAGGCTTATTCTTGGCCAAAGGCGTAGCATCAATTCTTCTCAATGGAATAGGATACTGCAAAGGCTCCAAGAAAAAACCACAGCGCCTGGCAAACTCCAAGTCCATCAAATTCAGGGCAGCACCTGAATCCACAAATGCCATAACAGAATAGGACGACAGAGAGCAAATCAGAGTAACGGACAAAAGAAATTTAGACTGTACCATACCAATGGTGGCAGACCTAGCGAACCGCTTAGTGCGCTTAGGACAATCGGAGATAGCATGAGTGGATTCACCACAGTAAAAACACAGCCCATTCCGACGTCTGTGTTCTTGCCGTTCAGCTCTGGTCAAAGTCCTATCACACTGCATAGGCTCAGGCCTATGCTCAGAGAATACCGCCAGATGGTGCACAGCTTTGCGCTCACGCAAGCGCCGATCAATCTGAATGGCCAAGGACATAGACTCATTCAGACCAGCAGGCATGGGAAATCCCACCATGACATCCTTAAGGGCTTCAGAAAGACCCTTTCTGAAAATTGCCGCCAGGGCACATTCATTCCACTGAGTAAGCACAGACCACTTTCTAAACTTCTGACAGTACACCTCCGCTTCATCCTGACCCTGACACAAAGCCAGCAAGATTTTCTCTGCCCGATCCACTGAATTTGGTTCATCATAAAGCAATCCAAGTGCCAGAAAAAACGCATCAACATCACGCAATGCAGGATCTCCTGGCGCAAGGGAAAATGCCCAGTCTTGAGGGTCACCACGCAACAAAGAAATAATGAGTTTTACTTGTTGAACGGGGTCACCAGAGGAGCGGGGTTTCAAAGCTAGAAACAGTTTACAATTATTTTTGAAGTTCAAAAACTTAGATCTATCCCCAGAAAATAAATCTTGAATAGGAATTCTAGGCTCTAACATAGGATTCTGAACCACAAAATCTTGAATGTTTTGTACCCTTGCAGTGAGATGATCCACACAAGAGGACAGACCTTGAATGTCCATATCTACACCTGTGTCCTGAACCACCCAAAGGTTTAGGGGAAAAGAAAGACAAAACACAGTGCGAAGAAAAAGAAATGGTCTCAGAACTTCTCTTATCCCTCTATTGAGATGCATTAATACTTTAGGTCAGCTGTACTGTTATGACCTGGTGGTTAGGAGCACCCGGCATGACCTGATAGTTAAACTAACACAGGACGAGTTCTGGGATGTGGGAGATCTGCTGACCGCAAGCCCTAATCCTATCACTCACACTAGAAATAGCTGTGGAGCGTTCCTGACTCTCCCTAGACGCCTCTTCACAGCCTCAGAGCTAGCTAGCCCTAGAGATAGAAAATAAAGCCTACCTTGCCTCAGAGAAATTCCCCAAAGGAAAAGGCAGCCCACACATATTGACTGTGAGTAAAGATGAAAGTCACAAACGCAGAAATGAAACAGGTTTCAGCAAAGGGAGGCCAGACTTACTAAACAGACAGAGGATAGGAAAGGTATCTTTGCGGTCAGCACAAAAAACTACAAAAGACCACGCAGAGTGTGCAAAAAAGACCTCCGCACCGACTCACGGTGCGGAGGTGCCACTCTGCATCCCAGAGCTTCCAGCTAGCAAGACAAAATCATGAAAACCAGCTGGACAAGGAAACAATGAACAAATAATAACTATCATGAACTTAGCTTCTGCTGGAGAAGACAGGTCACCAGAAAGATCAAAGAGCGAACTGAACCAATGCAGGAACAGTGACAGCTGGCATGGAGTAACGATCTGAGTGGAGTTAAATAGAGCAGCCAACCAAAGGATAAACCACGTCACCTGTGTAAGGAACCTCAGAAGCAGCAGCTTCACTCACAGCCACCAGAGGGAGCCCATAGACAGAACTCGCCGAAGTACTATTCACGACCACAGGAGGGAGTTCGACAACAGAATTCACAACAGAGGCCATAATACAGTATGAAGCACTGTGTGGCCATTATACAGTATGGAGCATCATGTGTGGCCATTATACAGTATGGAGCATCATGTGTGGCCATTATACAGTATGGAGCATCATGTGTGGCCATTATACAGTATGGAGCACTATGTGTGGCCATTATACAGTATGAGCACTGTCTGGCCATTATACAGTATGGAGCATCATGTGTGGCCATTATACAGTATGGAGCACTGTGTGGCCATCATACAGTATGGAGCACTGAGTCCATTATACAGTATGAAGCACTGTGTGGCCATTATACAGTATGGATCATCATGTGTGGCCATTATACAGTATGGAGCATCATGTGTGGCCATTACACAATATAGAGCATTGTGTGGCCATTATACAGTATGGAGCACTATGTGTGGCCATTATACAGTATGAGCACTGTCTGGCCATTATACAGTATGGAGCATCATGTGTGGCCATTATACAGTATGGAGCACTGTGTGGCCATCAAAGTATGGAGCACTGAGTCCATTATACAGTATGGATCACTGTGGCCATTATACAGTATGGAGCATCATGTGTGGTCATTATACAGTATGAAGCACTGTCTGGCCATTATACAGTATGGAGCATCATGTGTGGCCATTATACCGTATGGAGCATCATGTGTGGCCATTATACAGTATGGAGCACTCTGTAGCCATTATACAATATAGAGCATTGTGAGGCCATTATACAGTATGGAGCACTATGTGTGGCCATTATACAGTATGGAGCACTGTGTGGCCATTATACAGTATGTTGCACTGTGTGGCCATTATACAGTATGGAGCACTGTGTGGTCATTATACAGTATGGAGCACTGTGTGGCCATTATACAGTATGGAGCAGGATGTAAGGCCATTATACAGTACGGAGCATCACGAGTGGCCATTATACTGTACCCAGCATCACGTGGGGTCATTATAGAGTATGGCGCACCATGTGTGGCCATTATACAGTATGGAGCACCATGTGTGGCCATTATACAGTATGGAGCACCATGTGTGGCCATTATACAGTATGGAGCACTATGTGTGGCCATTATACAGTATGGAGCACTGTGTGGCCATTATACAGCATTGAGCATCATATGAGGCCATTGTACAGTATGGAGCATCATGTGTGGCTATTATACAGTATGGAGCACTCTGTGGCCATTATACATTATGGAGCACTGTGTGGCCATTATACAGTATGGAGCACTGTGTGGCCATTATACAGTATGGAGCATCATGTGTGGCCATTGTACAGTATGGAGCACTGTGTGGCCATATTTTTTTGTTATAATTGTTTATGAAAGTGTGATGAGCTGTGCTAAATGAGTGTGGTGGGGGCGTCGATATGGGTGTGATTAGTTGTGAAATGGGTGTGGTCAGAGGCGTGGCCTAAAATTTGCCGCAGCGCACCGCATGCTTTGTCCCTCTTTCCCTTCTTCACAATTTAGGAGGTATGCCATTTGGTGATGTGACACTTGCCTTGAAAAACCTGGCCTGTGCATAATGTATTTCTGATTTATTGCACAACTTGATGTACTCTACACAACTTATATATGCCAACCTGATGTACTCTACTAAAATATATGAGGGAGTTGAACGGGGTCATCAGATGCCTGTGTTCAGATTCCATAATATTTTGGACATTATATTTGAGAATCCTAGGATGGGAATTTTCTATACACTTACCAAGATTCATAAGTCAGGCGCCCCAGCAAGGCCAATCATCTCCGGGCTGGGGCACTCAAAGAAAATCGCATTATGGGTAGAGAATATTCTTAAACTGCTGGTAAGAAAAACAGCCAACTATTTACAGGACACCATGAACCTATTGAAAAAGCTATCTACAAAAGGTCCCCTCCCCAAGGGTGCCATCTTAGATTATAGGGATTCCACATCCATGATTTCTAACACCCCACATGAAGATGGACTAAACGCCTGCCAAATGTTTCTGGAAGCTATTGAGATCCCTTCTGAGTCTGTTTAAAAACTCATCATCCTGCTCCATCAAATCCTTTGCTTGTTTCTGTTATATCAAGTACATCGTAATAATCTGGACTGAGTCAGAACAAGAACTTTAAAATTCCAGGAAAGATTCAATACCTTTCATGCCATCATAAACATGACATTGGGCCACTCAAATACAGAGATCAACTTTTAGGATACCACCAAACAAATTTAAAATGCTTCTGCAACACTCACTGGGGCCGTTGGGTACTCAGAACCAGGTCGGATGGTTCTTAAAGGGGTGGTCATGGCAGCGGTGACCCGGTCCGTGGCCCTTGGCCCCGCAGTAAAAATGAGGAAGGGAAGTTTATAAGGAATTTTAACGTGACGCCACCTGTGGTGTTTGGCTATAGATGGCCGACGCTGCTTAACCCCTCTCTGACCTTAGACGTACTATCCCGTCGAGGTGCCCTGGGCCTATCTGACCCTCGACGGGATAGTACGTCATAGCGATCGGCCGTGCTCACGGGGGGAGCGCGGCCGATCGCGGTCGGGTATCAGCTGCCTATCGCAGCTGACATCCGGCACAATGTGCCAGGAGCAGTCACGGACCGCCCCCGGCACATTAACCTGTTATGACCTGGTGGTCAGGACAATAATGGACCTGGTGGTTAAGAGCACACGGAATGACCTGATAGTTTCTGATAATAAAGGACGAGCTCTGGGACGTGGGAACTCTGCTGACCGCAATCCCTAATCCTATCAAACACACTAGAAATAGCCGTGGATTGCGCCTAACGCTCCCTATGCAACTCGGCACAGCCTAAGGAACTAGCTAGCCCTGAAGATAGAAAAATAAAGCCTACCTTGCCTCAGAGAAATTCCCCAAAGGAAAAGGCAGCCCCTACATATAATAACTGTGAGTAAAGATGAAAATACAAACACAGAGATGAAATAGATTTAGCAAAGTGAGGCCCGACTTACTGAACAGACCGAGGAGAGGAAAGGTCACTTTGCGGTCAGCACAAAAACTTACAAAAAGACCACGCAGAGGGCGCAAAAAGACACTCCGCACCGACTCACGGTGCGGAGGCGCTCCCTCTGCGTCCCAGAGCTTCCAGCAAGCAAGACAACAATAAGAATAGCGAGCTGGACAGAAAAATAGCAAACCCAAGAAATACAAGCTGGAACTTAGCTTCTGCTGGGAAGACCGGTCACAAGAACGATCCAGGAGTGAACTAGACCAATACTGGAACATTGACAGGTGGCATGGAGCAAAGATCTAAGTGGAGTTAAATAGAGCAGCCAGCTAACGAATTAACCTCGTCACCTGAGGAAGGAAACTCAGAAACACCCACCAGAGGAAGTCCATGGACAGAACCAGCCGAAGTACCATTCATGACCACAGGAGGGAGCCCGACAACAGAATTCACAACATTAACCCCCGGAACACCGCGATCAAACATGATCGCGGTGTGCCGGCGGTATAGGGAAGCGTCGCGCAGGGAGGGGGCTGTTGTGAATTCTGCTTTTGGGCTCCCTCCGGTGGTTGGAGGTGGTAATGCAGTTGTCCCGGGGCTGCAGTCCTGGACAGGTGTATCTGCTAATTGCAATTCTGACTGGGGTATTTAGGTTTGCAGGACTCATTAGTCCTTGCCAGTTGTCAATGTTTCTTGTGAAGTGTTGGATCTCTGCCTGGCTTCTCCTGCTTAGCTGACAATTCAGCAAAGATAAGTGTCTGTTTCTTTTTCCATGGCACACAAGCTGTGTGCTTGTTTTTTTATTGTATTCCTGCTCTGAGTGTATTTGTCTCTGGAGTTGCAGATATACGTTCCACGTCTTTAGTTAGATGGAGGAATTTTTTGTATAATCTGCTGTGGATATTTTTGGAAGGGTTTTAATACTGACCACACAGAACTCTGTCCTATCCTTTCCTATTTTAGCTAGAGTGGCCTCTTGTGCTAAATCCTGTTTTTCTGCCTGTGTTTCTTTCCTCTCCTACTCACAGCCAATATTTGTGGGGAGCTGCCTATCCTTTGGGGTTCTGCTCTGAGGCAAGATAGTCTTCCTATTTCCATCTTTAGGGGTATTTAGTCCTCCGGCTGTGACGAGGTGTCTAGGTTGTTAGGTACATCCCACGGCTACTTCTAGTTGCGGTGTTAAGATCAGGATTTGCAGTCAGTATAGTTACCACTTACTCCAGTGATAGTTTTCATGCTGCTCCAAGGTCACCGGATCATAACAGAAGAAGGGAAGAAAGGTGTTGAGCCATTTTTTTTTCTTCAGTCTGCTTTTTATTCTCTTCCCTCTTTATCTCTGGGTGGCTGAGGAGCCTTGTGCTAGAATGAATGTTCAGGAAATAGCTTCTCGTGTAGACCAGCTTGCTGCTAGGGTACAGGGTATTTCTGATTATATTGTTCAAACTCCTGTTTTAGAACCGAAGATTCCTACTCCTGATTTGTTTTTTGGTGACAGGTCCAAATTTTTGAGTTTTAAAAACAACTGTAAACTGTTTTTTGCTTTGAGACCTCGATCCTCCGGTGATTCCATTCAGCAGGTTAAAATCGTCATCTCCCTGCTGCATGGCGACCCGCAGGATTGGGCGTTTTCCCTGGAATCTGGGAATCCGGCTTTGCTTAATGTAGACTCCTTTTTTCAGGCGTTAGGATTACTGTATGATGAACCTAATTCTGTGGATCAAGCTGAGAAGACCTTGTTGGCCCTGTCTCAGGGTCAAGAGGCGGCAGAATTGTATTGTCAGAAATTCAGAAAATGGTCTGTTTTGACTAAATGGAATAATGATGCTTTGGCGGCAATTTTCAGAAAAGGTCTTTCTGAATCCGTTAAAGATGTTATGGTGGGGTTTCCCACGCCTTCCGGTCTGAGTGATTCTATGTCTCTGGCCATTCAGATTGACTGGCGCTTGCGGGAGCGCAGAACTGTGCGCGCTGTGGCGTTGTCCTCAGAGCAGATTCCTGAGCCAATGCAGTGTGATAGGATTCTGTCTAGAACGGAACGACAAGGATTCAGACGTCAGAATGGGTTGTGTTATTATTGTGGCGACGCTTCTCATGTCATTTCAGTTTGCCCTAAGCGGACAAAGAGGATCGCTAGTTCAGTTACCATCAGTACTGTACAACCTAAATTTCTGTTATCGGTGTCCTTGATCTGCTCATTGTCATCATTTTCTGTCATGGCGTTTGTGGATTCAGGCGCCGCCTTGAACTTAATGGACTTTGAGTTTGCCAGGTGTTGTGGTTTTCCCTTGCAGCCTTTGCAGAACCCTATTCCTTTAAGGGGCATTGATGCTACACCCTTCGCTAAAAATAAGCCCCAGTTTTGGACACAGGTGACCATGCGCATGGCGCCAGCCCATCAGGAAGATTGTCGATTTCTGGTGTTGCATAATTTGCATGATGCTATCGTGCTGGGTTTTCCGTGGTTGCAGGTACATAATCCTGTGTTGGATTGGAAGTCCATGTCTGTGAGTGGTTGGGGTTGTCAGGGGGTTCATAATGATGTTCCTTTGATGTCAATCTCCTCTTCTTCCTCTTCTGAAATTCCAGAGTTTTTGTCTGATTTTCAGGATGTATTTGATGAGCCCAAGTCCAGTTTCCTTCCACCGCACAGGGACTGCGATTGTGCTATTGACTTGATTCCAGGCTGTAAGTTTCCTAAGGGTCGATTTTTTTAACCTGTCTGTGCCTGAACATACCGCCATGCGGAGCTATATTAAGGAGTCTTTGGAGAAAGGGCATATTCGGCCATCTTCTTCACCGTTGGGAGCGGGGTTCTTTTTTGTTGCTAAAAAAGATGGTTCTTTGAGACCCTGTATTGATTATCGCCTCTTGAATAAAATCACGGTCAAGTTTCAATACCCGTTACCTTTGCTTACCGATTTGTTTGCTAGGATTAAGGGAGCTAGTTGGTTTACGAAGATTGACCTTCGGGGGGCATATAATCTTGTTCGTATTAAACAGGGTGATGAATGGAAAACTGCGTTTAACACGCCCGAAGGCCATTTTGAATACCTTGTGATGCCATTCGGGCTCACTAATGCTCCATCTATTTTTCAGTCCTTCATGCATGATATTTTCCGGACTTATATTGATATGTTCTTGATTATATATTTGGACGATATTTTGATTTTTTCCGATGATTGGGAGTCTCATGTGGAACAGGTCAGGATGGTATTTCAGATCCTTCGTGACAATGCCCTGTTTGTGAAAGGGTCTAAGTGTCTCTTTGGGGTGCAGAAGGTCTCTTTTTTGGGCTTTATTTTTTCTCCCTCGTCTATAGAGATGGATCCGGTTAAGGTTCAGGCCATTCATGATTGGATTCAGCCCACATCCGTGAAGAGCCTTCAGAAATTTTTGGGTTTTGCAAATTTTTATCGCCGTTTCATTGCTAGTTTTTCCAGCGTGGTTAAACCCTTGACCGATTTGACGAAGAAAGGCGCTGATGTGGCGAATTGGTCCTCTGCGGCTGTCTCTGCCTTTCAGGAGCTTAAACTTGGTTTTACTTCTGCTCCGGTGTTGCGCCAACCGGATGTTTCTCTTCCGTTTCAGGTTGAGGTTGACGCTTCTGAGATTGGGGCAGGGGCCGTTTTGTCTCAGAGGGATCCTGTTGGTTCCTTAATGAAACCGTGTGCCTTCTTTTCCCGTAAGTTTTCGCCTGCTGAATGCAATTATGATGTCGGCAATCGGGAGTTGTTGGCTATGAAGTGGGCATTTGAGGAGTGGCGACATTGGCTTGAGGGAGCTAAGCACCGTATTGTGGTCTTGACCGATCATAAGAATTTGATTTACTTCGAGTCTGCCAAACGGCTGAATCCTAGACAGGCTCGATGGTCCTAGTTTTTTTCCCGTTTTGATTTCGTGGTCTCGTACCTTCCGGGTTCTAAGAACATTAAGGCTGATGCCCTCTCTAGGAGTTTTTTTGCCTGATTCTCCTGAGGTCTTAGAACCGGTCGGTATTCTGAAAGAAGGGGTGGTCCTTTCTGCTATTTCCCCTGATTTACGACGGGTTCTTCAGGAATTTCAGGCTGACAAACCTGACCGCTGTGCTGTGGGGAAACTGTTTGTTCCTGACAGATGGACTAGTAGAGTGATTTCTGAGGTTCACTGTTCCGTGTTGGCTGGTCATCCTGGCATTTTTGGTACCAGAGACTTGGTTGGTAGGTCCTTTTGGTGGCCTTCTTTGTCGCGTGATGTGCGTTCTTTTGTGCAGTCCTGTGGGATTTGTGCGCGGGCCAAGCCTTGTTGTTCCCGTGCTAGTGGGTTGCTTTTGCCATTGCCAGTCCCTGAGAGGCCCTGGACACATATTTCTATGGATTTTATTTCCGATCTTCCGGGATGTCTGTTATCTGGGTTGTTTGTGACCGGTTCTCTAAGATGGTTCATTTGGTGCCTTTGCCTAAATTGCCTTCCTCTTCGGATTTGGTTCCGTTGTTTTTTCAGCATGTGGTCTGTTTGCATGGTATTCCGGAGAATATTGTGTCTGACAGAGGTTCCCAGTTTGTTTCTAGGTTTTGGCGGGCCTTTTGTGCTAGGCTGGGCATTGATTTGTCTTTTTCTTATGCGTTTCATCCTCAGACAAATGGTCAGACCGAGCGAACTAATCAGACTTTGGAGACTTATTTAAGATGCTTTGTGTCTGCTGATCAGGATGATTGGGTGGCTTTCTTGCCATTGGCCGAGTTTGCCCTTAATAATCGGGCTAGTTCGGCTACTTTGGTTTCGCCTTTCTTTTGTAATTTTGGTTTTCATCCTCGTTTTTCTTCTGGGCAGGTTGAGCCTTCTGATTGTCCTGGTGTGGATTCTGTGGTTGACAGGTTGCAGCAGATTTGCGCTCATGTGGTGGACAATTTGGTGTTGTCTCAGGAGGAGGCTCAACGTTTTGCTAACCGTCGTCGGTGTGTTGGTTCCCGGCTTCGGGTTGGGGATCTGGTCTGGTTGTCTTCCCGTCATGTTCCTATGAAGGTTTCTTCTCCTAAGTTTAAGCCTCGGTTTATTGGTCCTTATAGGATTTCTGAGATTATTAATCCGGTGTCTTTTCGACTGGCGCTTCCGGCCTCTTTTGCGATCTATAATGTCTTCTATAGATCTTTATTGCGGAAATATGTGGAGCCCGTTGTTCCCTCTGTTGATCCTCCAGCCCCGGTGTTGGTTGATGGGGAGTTGGAATATGTTGTTGAGAAGATTTTGGATTCCCGTTTTTCGAGGCGGAAGCTTCAGTACCTTGTCAAATGGAAGGGTTATGGCCAGGAGGATAATTCTTGGGTTTTTGCCTCTGATGTCCATGCCGCTGATTTGGTTTGTGCCTTTCATCTGGCTCATCCTGATCGGCCTGGGGGCTCTGGTGAGGGTTCGGTGACCCCTCCTCAAGGGGGGGGTACTGTTGTGAATTCTTCTTTTGGGCTCCCTCCGGTGGTTGTAGGTGGTAATGCAGTTGTCCCGGGGCTGCAGTCCTGGACAGGTGTATCTGCTAATTGCAATTCTGACTGGGGTATTTAGGTTTGCAGGATTCATTAGTCCTTGCCAGTTGTCAATGTTTCTTGTGAAGTGTTGGATCTCTGCCTGGCTTTTCCTGCTTGGCTGCCAAATCAGCAAAGATAAGTGTCTGTTTCTTTTTCCATGGCACACAAGCTGTGTGCTTGTTTTTTGATTGCATTCCTGCTCTGAGTGTATTTGTCTCTGGAGTTGCAGATATACGTTCCACGTCTTTAGTTAGATGGAGGAATTTTTTGTATAATCTGCTGTGGATATTTTTGCAAGGGTTTTAATACTGACCGCACAGAACTCTGTCCTATCCTTTCCTATTTTAGCTAGAGTGGCCTCTTGTGCTAAATCCTGTTTTTCTGCCTGTGTGTGTCTTTCCTCTCCTACTCACAGCCAATATTTGTGGGGGGCTGCCTATCCTTTGGGGTTCTGCTCTGAGGCAAGATAGTCTTCCTATTTCCATCTTTAGGGGTATTTAGTCCTCCGGCTGTGACGAGGTGTCTAGGTTGTTAGGTACATCCCACGGCTACTTCTAGTTGCGGTGTTAAGATCAGGATTTGCTGTAAGTATAGTTACCACTTACTCCAGTGATAGTTTTCATGCTGCTCCAAGGTCACCGGATCATAACAGGGGGCTCCCTGCGGGCTTCCCTGAGACCCCCGCAGCAACGCAATGTGATCGCATTGCTGTGAGGGTCTCCTCACCTCCCTCCCTGCTCCAGGCCCGGATCCAAGATGGCCGCGGCATCCGGGTCCTGCAGGGAGGGAGGTGGCTTCACAGAGCCTGCTTAGAGCAGGCACTGTCAAGCCTGCAGTGCTCTAAGTCAGATCGGTGATCTGACAGAGTGCTGTGCAAACTGTCAGATCACCGATCTGTGATGTCCCCCCCTGGGACAAAGTAAAAAAGTAAATAAAAAAATTTCCAAATTTGTAAAAAAAAAAAAAAAAAATATTCCTAAATAATGAAAAAAAAAAAAAAATTATTCCCATAAATACATTTCTTTATCTAAATTAGAAAAACAATAAAAGTACACATATTTAGTATCGCCGCGTCCGTAACGACCCGACCTATAAAACTGTCCCACTAGTTAACCCCTTCAGTAAACACCGTAAGAAAAAAAAAAAAACGAGGCAAAAAACGCTTTATTATCATACCGCCGAACAAAAAGTGGAATAACACGCGATCAAAAAGACAGATATAAATAACCATGGTACCGCTGAAAACGTAATCTTGTCCCGCAAAAAATGAGCTGCCATACAGCATGATCAGCAAATAAATAAAAAAGTTATAGTCCTCAGAATTAAGCAATGCCAAAATAAATATTTTTTCTATAAAATAGTTTTTATCATATAAAAGCGCCAAAACATAAAAAAAGATATAAATGAGGTATCGCTGTAATCGTACTGACCCGAAGAATAAAACTGCTTTATCAATTTTACCAAACGTGGAATGGTATAAACGCCTCCCCCAAAAGAAATTCATGAATAGCTGGTTTTCGGTCATTCTGCCTCACAAAAATCGGAATAAAAAGCGATCAAATAAAGCACTGCCTAATTCTTATGGAATATAATATTTAATATTAGTTCGTTCTTCTGTTCTAAACCGTACCCTAAGTCTCTTGAAGGGAAAATACGCTACTGTTACTGTTGTGTTGGGTTAGCTTCGGACCCGTTTAATCGAAGCTGGTGGCAGTGATACCGATAGTGTGCAGACTTTTGGGTGATGCTGAAGCGGCTGCGGGGTTAATAATTATTGTTCCTGCCTGAGTGGGAGTAGTTATCGCGTCGCTGCAGCGTGCCCAATAGCCAGTACATAGCAGGCAGCCTTTCTGGCGACTAATTACCCAGGGTGCAGTACCTAATCTGACCTGAGAGTAAGGGGGCGCCAGAGAACTGCAAGTGTTAAGTGGAACTGTAAGCGGGATATACATAAATCCCTGCAGTTTGTGGTATATTGAAAGCAGTGGGATACCTAGAATAAGCCCCTGCTGTAAACTAAGAGGTCAATAGCCTTGTGTGTGGTTTTTCATCACATCGTGGAGTGGAGGGATAACTAAGATAAGCCCCCCTGCACATGTGATAGCCGTCTGTTGGCCTAAAGTCACCTCATTCCGTGACGTAGGGGTGACGGTCACGGTGTGAATCCTGACCCATTGGTGACAGCGGTCAGGGGAATCGTGACAACCAATTGTCACGATTCCCCTGACCGCTGTCACCACTGGGTCAGGATTCACACCATGACCGTCACCCCTACGTCACGGATCAGGGTGACTTTAGGCCAACAGACGGCTATCACATGTGCAGGGGGGCTTATCTTAGTTATCCCTCCACTGCTAACAATGTGATGAAAAAACACACACAGGGCTATTGACCTCTTAGTTTACAGCAGGGGCTTATTCTAGGTATCCCACTGCTTTTCTATATACCACGAACTGCAGGGATTTATGTATATCCCGCTTACAGTTCCACTTAACACTTGCAGCTCTCCGGCGCCCCCCTTACTCTCAGGTCAGATTAGGTACTGCACCCTGGGTAATTAGTCGCCAGAAAGGCTGCCTGCTATGTACTGGCTATTGGGCACGCTGCAGCGACGCGATAACTACTCCCACACCGGCAGGAACAATAATTATGAACCCCGCAGTCACTGCAGCAGCACTCAACAGTCTGCACACTTCAAAAAATCAATCACGTTCAAAAAATCAGATCAAAAAATGTCACGTGCCTGAAAATGTTACCAATAAAAACGTCAACTCGTCCTGCAAAAAACAAGTCCTCACATGACTCTGTGGACTCAAATATGGAAAAATTATAGCTCTCAAAATGTGGTAACGCAAAAAATATTTTTTGCAATAAAAAGCGTCTTTCAGTGTGTGACGGCTGTCAATCATAAAAATCCGCTAAAAAACAACTATAAATAGTAAATCAAACCCCCCTTCATCACCCCCTTAGGGAAAAATTAAAAAAATGTATTTATTTCCATTTTCCCATTAGGGTTAGGGCAAGGGTTAGGGCTAGGGTTAAGGCTACAGTTAGGGTTGGGGCTAAAGTTAGGGTTAGGGTTTGGGCTAGGGTTAACGCTACAGTTAGGGTTGGGGCTAAAGTTAGGGTTAGGGTTTGGATTACATTTACGGTTGGGAATAGGGTTGGGATTAGAGTTAGGGGTGTGGTTAGGGTTACCGTTGGGATTAGGGTTAGGGGTGTGTTTGCATTTGGGTTTCTGTTATAATTGAGGGGTTTCCACTGTTTAGGCACATCAGGGGCTCTCCAAACGCGACATGGCGTCCGATCTCAATTCCAGCCAATTCTGCGTTGAAAAAGTAAAACAGTGCTCCTTCCCTTCCGAGCTCTCCCGTGTGCCCAAACGGGTTTACCCCAACATATCGGGTATCCGCGTACTCAGAACAAATTGGACAACACATTTTAGGGTCCAATTTCTCCTGTTACCCTTGGAAAAATACAAAACTGGGGGCTAAAAAATAATTTTTGTGTAAAAAAAAAAAAAAAATTTTTTATTTGCACGGCTCTGCGTTATAAACTGTAGTGAAATACTTGGGGGTTCAAAGCTCTCACAACACATCTAGATGAGTTCCTTAGGGGGTCCACTTTCCAAAATGGTGTCACTTGTCGGGGGTTTCTACTATTTAGGTACATTAGGGGCTCTGCAAACGCAATGTGACGCCTGCAGACCATTCCATCTAAGTCTGCATTCCAAATGGCACTCCTTCCCTTCCGAGCCCTCCCATGTGCCCAAACGGTGGTTCCCCCCACATATGGGGTATCAGCGTACTCAGGACAAATTGGACAACATCTTTTGGGGTCCAATTTCTCCTGTTACCCTCGGGAAAATACAAAACTGGGGGCTAAAAAATAATTTTTGTGGGAAAAAAAATTTGCTTTATTTTTATGGCTCTGCGTTATAAACTTCTGTGAAGCCCTTGGTGGGTCAAAGTGCTCACCACACATCCCGATAAGTTCCTTAGGGGGTCTACTTTCCAAAACTTTTTGTTTAGGCACATCAGTTGCTCTCCAAATGCAACATGGCGTCCCATCTCAATTCATGTCAATTTTGCATTGATAAGCCAAACGGCGCTCCTTCCCTTCCGAGTTCTCCCATGCGCCCAAACAGTGGTTTACCCCCACATATGGGGTATCAGCGTACTCAGGACAAATTGGACAACAACTTTTGGGGTCCAATTTCTTCTCTTACCCTTGGGAAAATAAAAAATTGAGGGCAAAAATATAATTTTTGTGAAAAAATGATTTTTTATTTTTATGGTTCTGCATTATAAACTTCTGTGAAGCACTTGGTGGGTCAAAGTGCTCACCACACCTCTAGATAAGTTCCTTAGGGGGTCTACTTTACAAAATGGTGTCACTTGTGGGGGGTTTCAATCTTTAGGCACATCAGTAGCTCTCCAAACGCCACATGGCGTCCCATCTCAATTCCTGTCAATTTTGCATTGAAAAGTCAAATGGTGCTCCTTCCCTTCCGAGCTCTCCCATGCGCCCAAACAGTGGTTTACCGCCACATATGGGGTATCAGCGTACTCAGGACAAATTGTACAACAACTTTTGGGGTCCAATTTCTCCTGTTACCCTTGGTAAAATAAAACAAATTGGAGCTGAAGTAAATTTTTTGTGAAAAAAGTTAAATGTTCATTTTTATTTAAACATTCCAAAAATTCATGTGAAGCACCAGAAGGGTTAATAAACTTCTTGAATATGGTTTTAAACACCTTGAGGGGTGCAGTATTTAGAATGGTGTCACACTTTGGTATTTTCTATCATATAGACCCCTCAAAATCTTCAAATGAGATGTGGTCCCTAAAAAAAATGGTGTTGTAAAAATGAGAAATTGCTGGTCAACTTTTAACCCTTATAACTCCCTAACAAAAAAAAATTACTTATTAAGTATTTTGTGTGACATATCTCTGTGATTTAATTGCATAAAAATTCAAAGTTGGAAAATTGCGACATTTTCATAATTTTCGCCAAATTTCCGTTTTTTTCACAAATAAACGCAAGTATTATCAAAGAAATTTTACCACTATCATGAAGTACAATATGTCACGAGAAAACAATGTCAGAATCACCAGGATCCGTTGAAGCGTTCCAGAGTTATAACCTCATAAAGGGACAGTGGTCAGAATTGTAAAAATTGGCCTGGTCATTGATGTGCAAACCACCCTTGGGGGTAAAGGGGTTAAGGAGACCTGCTGGGGCCAATGGTGATGCAGCTGGGATAGTTCTGCTCCCCACCGGTGGAGTGGGGCCCCAGGGCTACCGGTACAATTTTGTAAGGGGATTGTAGACGTTGGGGTGCAGGACTGAGGGTGCAGGAAATGATTAGAGGACACAAGGGCTGCAGTTTTCTTTACTTTTAATCCCTGGTTGAAGGTGCATTCTGGGGCACAGGTGGTAATGGAGATATGGGCAGCCTGGAAGCAATTCAGAGTACACCTAGCCAGGTGCGGTTGGAGGCCTTCCTACTGCGCTGTCCTCTGGGTTCTTGATGCTTTTTGCTCTACTCAAATCCCTCTCTGTTTGCCCATTAGATGGAACACTACCAGCATGGCAGGCAGCTTGAGCCTTTTACATGTGTCACTCCCTTGTGGCGACTCTGGGCTCTGGTATGCTGCTGTGCCTCCGGGTGTCAGATGGGCCCAGTACCGGAGTCTTGCTGGGTCTTCAGTACCCGCACAACCACGGAATCCGGCATTCGGTTTTCTGGCGCTCAGCTCTGCAGTGAGCTCAGTTGCAGCTCCAATCCCTCGGGTTCTCCTCACTTGCCTCCTCTTCCTTCCTCTCAGACTCACACACTCAGACTTGCTAACTAACCCCGCCTCCAGGCCAGAACTTATGGGGGAAGATCCCCTAAAACAGGTGTTAGATCTCCTCCTTCTGGTCTGGAGTCAGGAAAATGTTGCATGCCAGTGTTACCTGCTTAGGGGATCCCTCCTTGCTTCCAGGCATGACATCATCTGAACTTCCTCTCACCTCTCATCTAACTTGCTCTTTGACAATCTACAATCTGGTTTCTGCCCCCATCACTCAACTGAGACAGCCCTGACCAAAATTACTAACTACCTACTTACAGCCAAAGATAACGGACAATACTCTGTACTCCTCCTTCTAGACCTTTCCCCTGCTTTCGACACAGTTGACCACTGCCTCCTACTACAGATCTTCTTATCCTTTGGCATCAAAGATCTCGCCCTATCCTGGATCTCCTCATACCTTTCCAACCGCACATTCAGCGTCTCCCACTCCCACATTACCTCCTCATTCCACCCTCTCTGGAAACCCCCAAGATTCTGTTCTAGGACCCCTACTCTTCTCAATCTATACACTTGGCCTGGGATAACTCCTAAAGTCCCATGTATTCCAGTACCACCTTTATGCTGATGACACTCAGATCTACCTCTCTGGCCCAGATATCACCGCTCTGCTGTCCAGAATCCCAGAGTGTCTATCAACCATATCCTCCTTCTTCTCCTCTCGCTTCCTCAAACTCAATGTGGACAAATCTGAACTCATCATCTTTCCTCCATCTCATAGATCTTCCTTACCTGACCTATCTATCGCAATTAACGACATCACGCTTTCCCTGTACCGGAAGTCAGCTGCCTCGGAGTAACCCTTGACTCTGCCCTGTCCTTCAAACTGCACATCCAAGCTCTTTCCACCTCCTGTCGCCTCCAGCTCAAAAATATCTCCAGAATCCATCCTTTCCTCAACCGTCAATCTACTAAAATGCTTGTGCATGCCCTCATCATCTCCCGCCTTGACTACTGCAACATACTTTTCTGTGGCCTCCCTGCTAATACCATTGCACCTATCCAGTCCATCCTTAACTCTGTTGCCCAACTAATTCATCTCTCTCCTCGCTACTCCTCTGCTTCCCCCCTCTGCAAATCTCTTCACTGGCTCCCATTCCCTCAGCGCATCCAGTTCAAATTACTAATACTAACCTATAAAGCCATCCATAACCTGTCTCCTCCATATATCTCTGAACTATTCTCCCGATATCTTCTCTCAAGTAATCTCCGGTCCTCCCAAGACCTCCTTCTCTCCTCCACACTTATTTGCTCCTTATCCAACCGCCTCCAAGACTTCTCCCAAATATCCCCCATTCTCTGGAATTCTTTGCCCCAACACGTCCTACTATCAACCACATTCGGATCCTTCAGATGAAACCTGAAAACCCACCTCTTCAGGAAAGCTTACAGCCTGCACTGACCCAGCTGCCTCCTCATCACTACTGGAGTTACCGCCTGACCAACACCGGAGCTCCTGCAACCCTCAACCTATTGTCTCCTTCCTCATCATCCTGTAGAATGTAAGCCCGCAAGAGCAGGGTCCTTGCCCCTCTATATCAGTCTGTAATTGTTAGTTTGCATACTGTAAGTGATATCTGTAATTTGTATGTAACCCCTTGTCATGTACATCACCATGGAGTCAATGGTGCTATATAAATAAATAAATAATAATAATAAAATCACCCAATGTGAGGGAGGCAATGGCACTGTGGCACCAGGACTTCTGGGGTGCCACACTTCAATCCAGACATCCAGGCCCTTAGATATAATTGTAGCTGCTCTAACCCAACAGACAGGGATGACCACTTAACTCATCCAAATAATACATTTTTAAACAAAAGCTACTATCCCGCCTCCATTGATAATCAGATCAATAAAGCCACAATGATCCCTTGAAGTCAAATACTTCAAAATGGAGAAAAAGGGGAAAATAATCATGTAGCTCTGGTAGCGACATACAACCAACAGCTTGAAATGCTCAGAAAAACGGCAAAAAAAATTTCACCATATCCTACACAAAGATGACTGGCTAAAATTAATATTCAATTACCCTCCCTTGCTATGCTACAGGAAACCTCCAAATTTAAGAAATATTGTGATCAGAAGCTAAATGACCTCTGATACACCAAGAGAAGCATCACCTTGCAATGTGAAGAGTTGCAAAATCTGCACTCATGTAATGACCACAGACCAGATACAGATCTGCAATGCACAGCAAGATTATAACATTCCTGGGACATTCACATGTTCCTCTTTCAATTTGGTGTACTTAATGTTGTACAGTATTTGTCCTACTGGGGGTCTCTATGTTGGAGAAACAGGATAGAAATGGAGATCTCATCGCCACACAATTACAGACAAAAAAAATCCCCATCAATATGTGGTCAAACATTTCTGTGATCCAGGACACAACATAAACAATATAGAAGAAACTAGGAGGAGAAAAAACAGTGCATTAGGGTCTTACTGGTGGTGCGGAGGGGGCGATAAGGATGTTTAACCCCTTAACGACCGCCGATACGCCTTTTAACGGTGGCAGTTAAGGGTACTTAAACCACAGCGCCGTCGTAGAAAAAGTGTATAGCACCCCCCAGAGTTGGATTTTCTCTGGAGTCTCAGGTGCCGGGGGTAGCTGAGACCCCAGAGAACATGATTCAGGTCGGTTTTTACAGACCCCTGTTTTGCGATCGCCGGTAATTAACCGTTTACCGGCGACCGCAAAAAAAAAAGCGGTGACATTCTCTGTCCTCTGATGTGATCGTACATCAGAGGACAGAGAAATAGGGGGATCGGGGACGCTGTTATACTTACCGGTGTCCCTGGGTCCTCCTGCGTCCCCTCCTGGCCGCTGGCTTCTTCCTCCAGGAAGAAAATGGCGGGCGCATGCGCAGTGCTCCCGCTGTGATGTGCCGACTGGCAGAGGAAGATTCTTCCTCTTGTTTTATTTTGGTCACTGTGAGATTCTATCACAGTGATCAAAATAGAAAAAATAATAAATAACACCCCCCTTTATCACCCCCTTAGTTAGGAAAAAAACAATAAAATAAAAATAGTACCGTATTTTTCGGACTAAAAGACGCACTTTTTCCCCCCCAAAAAAGGGGGGAAAATGGGGGGTGCATCTAATAGTAGCAATGCAGGCTTACCTAGGTGGCAGAGGTGCGGTGGCAGAGGTCCGGTGGCAGAGGTGCGGTTGCGGGGGTGTGGCGGCAGAGGAGGCGCAGTAAGCGGGGTCCCTTTCCCCGGTATGGTGATGCAGCAGGCCCGGTATGCAGCAGAGCCGGGTGAATCCTCTTGTTATCGGTGGTGGCGGCCATTTTCCGGAGGCCGCGCGTGCGCAGATGGAGCGCTCTGCTTCCCGGGGCTTCAGGAAAATGGCCGCCGCGATCTCCATCTGCGCACGCGCGGCCTCCCGCGGCCATTTTCCTGAAGCCCCGGGAGCAGAGCGCTTCATCTGCACACGCGCGGCCTCAGGAAGATGGCCGCGCCCACCGATAACAAGAGGATTCACCCGGCTCTGCTGCATACCGGGCCTGCTGCATCACCATACCGGGGAAAGGGACCCCGCTTCCTGCGCCTCCTCTGCCGCCACACCCCCGCAACCGCACCTCTGCCACCGGACCTCTGCCACCGCACCTCTGCCACCTAGGTAAGCCTGCATGGTACGCCAGGGACCCCTCTCACGCCATACCTCTCACTGCACCTCCTGATCCCAGCACCTCCTGATCCCAGCACCTCCTGATCCCAGCACCTCCTGATCCCAGCACCTCCTGATCCCAGCACCTTCTCATCCCAGCACCTTCTCATCCCAGCAACTCCTGATCCCAGCACCTCCTGATCCCAGCACCTCCTGATCCCAGCACCTTCTCATCCCAGCACCTCCTGATCCCAGCACCTCCTGATCCCAGCACCTCCTGATCCCAGCACCTCCTGATCCCAGCACCTCCTGATCCCAGCACCTTCTGATCCCAGCACCTTCTGATCCCAGCTGTTGTGAGTTCTGTTTTTGGGCTCCCTCTGGTGGTTACTGATGGTACTGGGTGACTTGTCTTTCCTGGGTTTCTGGGTTCCACCTGTTCCATCAGCATATGGGAGTTTCCTATTTATCCTGGCTTTGCTGGCATTTCCTCGCCGGTTATCAATGTATCCAGTGTGTCTTGTTACCTCTGCTCCCTGCTCCTAGAACCTTCTGGTCAAGCTAAGTTTGGATTTTCCTGTTTTGGTGTTTTGCTTTATTTGGTTTTTAGTCCAGCCTGCAGATATGTGATTCTTGCTGCTGGTTGCTCTAGTGGGCTGAAATTGCTCCTCATGTACCATGAGTTGGCACATGAGTTCAAGTAATTTCAGGATGGTTTTTTGAAGGGTTTTTCGCTGACCGCGCAGTTCACTTTTGTATCCTCTGCTATCTAGCTTTAGCGGGCCTCATTTTGCTGAAACTGTTTTCATACTGCGTATGTGCTTTCCTCTCATTTCACCGTCATTATATGTGGGGGGCTGCTATTTCTGTGGGGGATTTCTCTGGAGGCAAGAGAGGTCTGTGTTTCTTCTAATAGGGGAAGTTAGATCTTCGGCTGGAGCGAGACATCTAGGATCATCGTAGGCACGTTCCCCGGCTACTTTTATTTGTGTGTTAGGTTCAGGGTCGCGGTCAGCTCAGGTTCCATCGCCCTAGAGCTTGTTTGTATCTGTGCTTGTCCTTTAGTGATCCCCTGCCATTGGGATCATGACAGTATAACCGGCCCACAAAGTGTTAATTGTATTGGCTGAAGTAGGAGGATAAGTAGTCTGAGGAAGTTTTTTTTTTTTTCTTTCTCTTTCCCTCAGAGTTTGCTGCCTAGCCTTATTGCAGCCTGGCTACTTCCTCCTCCTCTTAATCTTTGAATGGCTCTGATCCCAGCTGTTTATCATGGACGTCCAGAGTTTGGCTTCCAGCCTGAATAATCTTGCCACTAAGGTTCAAAATATACAGGATTTTGTTGTACATGCTCCTATGTCTGAACCTAGAATTCCTGTCCCAGAGTTTTTTTCTGGAGATAGATCTCGTTTTCTGAATTTTAGGAACAATTGCAAGTTGTTTCTTTCTTTGAAATCTCGCTCCTCTGGAGACCCTGCTCAGCAAGTCAAGATAATTATATCTTTCCTGCGGGGTGACCCTCAGGATTGGGCATTTGCATTGGCACCAGGGGACCCTGCGTTGCTTAATGCGGATGCGTTTTTTCTGGCATTGGGTTTGCTCTATGAGGAACCTAACCAAGAGATTCAGGCTGAAAAAGCTTTGTTGGCCCTCTCTCAGGGGCAAGATGAAGCAGAAATTTATTGTCAAAAATTTCGGAAGTGGTCGGTACTTACTCAGTGGAATGAGTGCGCTCTGGCTGCAAAGTTTAGAGATGGCCTTTCTGAGGCCATTAAAGATGTTATGGTGGGGTTCCCTGCGCCTGCTGGTCTGAATGAGTCTATGACTATGGCTGTTCAGATTGATCGGCGTTTACGGGAGCGCAAACCTGTGCATCATTTGGCGGTGTCGTCTGAACCGTCACCTGAGATAATGCAATGTGATAGAATTCAGTCCAGAAGTGAACGGCAAAAGTATAGGCGGAAAAAAGGGTTGTGCTTTTATTGTGGTGATTCAGCTCATGTTATATCAGCATGCTCTAAACGCACAAAAAAGGTTGATAAGTCTGTTGCCATTAGTACTTTACAGTCTAAGTTCATTCTGTCTGTGACTCTGATTTGTTCATTATCATCCATTTCCGTCGATGCCTATGTAGATTCAGGCGCTGCCCTGAATCTTATGGATTGGTCATTTGCCAATCGCTGTGGGTTTAGTCTGGAGCCTCTGGAAGTCCCTATTCCTTTGAAGGGAATTGACTCTACACCTTTGGCTATGAATAAACCTCAGTACTGGACACAAGTGACCATGCGTATGACTCCCGTTCATCAGGAGGTGATTCGCTTCCTGGTACTGTATAATTTGCATGATGTTCTAGTACTTGGTCTGCCATGGTTACAAACTCATAATCAAGTCCTTGACTGGAAATCAATGTCTGTGTTAAGCTGGGGTTGTCAGGGGGTTCATGATGATGCACCTCCGATTTCTATCGCTTCATCTACTCCTTCTGAGATTCCTGTGTTTTTGTCTGACTATCGGGAACTTTTGGCCATGAAGTGGGCATTTGAGGAGTGGCGTCATTGGCTAGAGGGTGCTAGACATCGTGTGGTGGTCTTGACTGATCACAAAAATTTGATTTACCTTGAGTCTGCCAGGCGTCTGAATCCTAGACAGGCTCGTTGGTCACTGTTTTTCTCTCGTTTCAATTTTGTGGTTTCATATCTGCCAGGTTCAAAGAATGTGAAGGCGGATGCTCTTTCTAGGAGTTTTGTGCCTGACTCCCTTGGAAATTCTGAGCCCTCTGGTATCCTTAGGGATGGGGTGATTTTGTCTGCTGTCTCCCCAGACTTGCGACGTGCTTTGCAGGAGTTTCAGGCGGCTAAACCTGATCGTTGTCCGCCTGAGAGACTGTTTGTTCCGGATAATTGGACCAGTAGAGTCATCTCCGAGGTCCATTCTTCTGCGTTGGCAGGTCATCCTGGAATATTTGGTACTAGAGACTTGGTGGCCAGGTCTTTTTGGTGGCCTTCCTTGTCGAGGGATGTGCGTTCTTTTGTGCAGTCTTGTGAGCTTTGTGCTCGGGCTAAGCCTTGCTGTTCTCGGGCCAGTGGATTGTTGTCACCTTTGCCTATCCCGAAGAGGCCTTGGACGCACATTTCCATGGACTTTATTTCGGATCTCCCTGTCTCTCAAAAAATGTCCGTCATCTGGGTTGTGTGTGATCGCTTTTCTAAAATGGTTCATCTGGTACCCTTGCCTAAGTTGCCTTCCTCCTCTGAGTTGGTCCCTCTGTTTTTTCAGAATGTGGTTCGTTTGCATGGTATTCCTGAGAACATCGTTTCTGACAGGGGATCCCAGTTTGTGTCTAGATTTTGGCGGACGTTCTGTGCTAAGATGGGCATTGATTTGTCCTTTTCGTCTGCATTCCATCCTCAGACGAATGGCCAGACTGAACGAACTAATCAGACCTTGGAAACTTATTTAAGGTGTTTTGTTTCTGCTGATCAGGATGACTGGGTTACCTTTTTGCCGCTGGCCGAGTTTGCCCTTAATAATCGGGCTAGTTCTGCTACCTTGGTTTCTCCTTTCTTTTGTAATTCGGGGTTTCATCCTCGTTTTTCCTCTGGTCAGGTGGAACCTTCTGATTGTCCTGGAGTGGACATGGTGGTGGATAGGTTGCATCGGATTTGGAGTCATGTGGTGGACAATTTGAAGTTGTCCCAGGAGAAGGCTCAGCAGTTTGCTAATCGCCGTCGCCGCGTGGGTCCTCGACTTCTTGTTGGTGACTTGGTGTGGTTGTCTTCTCGTTTTGTTCCTATGAAGGTCTCTTCTCCTAAGTTCAAGCCGCGGTTCATCGGTCCCTATAGGATTTTGGAAATTCTTAACCCTGTGTCGTTTCGTTTGGATCTCCCGGCATCGTTTGCTATTCATAATGTGTTTCATCGGTCGTTGTTGCGGAAGTATGAGGTACCTGTTGTTCCTTCTCTTGAGCCTCCTGCTCCAGTGCTGGTGGAGGGAGAATAGGAGTATGTTGTGGAGAAGATCTTGGATTCTCGTGTTTCCAGACGGAAACTCCAGTATTTGGTCAAGTGGAAGGGTTATGGTCAGGAGGATAATTCTTGGGTGGTTGCCTCGGATGTTCATGCTGATGATTTGGTTCGCGCTTTTCATAGGGCTCATCCTGGTCGCCCTGGTGGTTCTCGTGAGGGTTCGGTGACCCCTCCTCAAGGGGGGGGGTACTGTTGTGAGTTCTGTTTTTGGGCTCCCTCTGGTGGTTACTGATGGTACTGGGTGACTTGTCTTTCCTGGGTTTCTGGGTTCCACCTGTTCCATCAGCATATGGGAGTTTCCTATTTATCCTGGCTTTGCTGGCATTTCCTCGCCGGTTATCAATGTATCCAGTGTGTCTTGTTACCTCTGCTCCCTGCTCCTAGAACCTTCTGGTCAAGCTAAGTTTGGATTTTCCTGTTTTGGTGTTTTGCTTTATTTGGTTTTTAGTCCAGCCTGCAGATATGTGATTCTTGCTGCTGGTTGCTCTAGTGGGCTGAAATTGCTCCTCATGTACCATGAGTTGGCACATGAGTTCAAGTAATTTCAGGATGGTTTTTTGAAGGGTTTTTCACTGACCGCGCAGTTCACTTTTGTATCCTCTGCTATCTAGCTTTAGCGGGCCTCATTTTGCTGAAACTGTTTTCATACTGCGTATGTGCTTTCCTCTCATTTCACCGTCATTATATGTGGGGGGCTGCTATTTCTGTGGGGGATTTCTCTGGAGGCAAGAGAGGTCTGTGTTTCTTCTAATAGGGGAAGTTAGATCTTCGGCTGGAGCGAGACGTCTAGGATCATCGTAGGCACGTTCCCCGGCTACTTTTATTTGTGTGTTAGGTTCAGGGTCGCGGTCAGCTCAGGTTCCATCGCCCTAGAGCTTGTTTGTATCTGTGCTTGTCCTTTAGTGATCCGCTGCCCTTGGGATCATGACACCCAGCACCTTCTCATCCCAGCACCTTCTCATCCCAGCACCTCCTCATCCCAGCATCACCCCACCTTGCCTCCTGTGACCCTGCTCTGCCACCGCCATAAGATACTGTAAATTCGGACAATAAGACGGACCCCCATGTTATAAAAAATCTTTTTTTCTGCAATTTTCACCCCAAATTTGGGGTGCGTCTTATGGTCCGGTGCGTCTTATAGTCCGAAAAATACGGTATGTATTTCCATTTTCCAATTAGGGTTAGAGTTGGGGCTAAAGTTAGGGTTAGGGCTAGGGTTAGGGTTGGTGCTAAAGTTAGGGTTAGAGTTGGAATTAGGGTTTGGATTAGGGCTAGGGTTGGCATCAGGGTTAGGGTTGGCATTGGGGTTAGGGTTGGGATTAGGGTTAGGGGTGTATTGGGATTAGGGTTAGGTTTGAGGTTAGGGTTGAGATTATGATTACGGGTGTGTTGGGCTTAAGGATTTGATTAGGGTTAGGGCTGGGATTAGGGTTAGGGGTGTTTTGGTGTTAGGGTTGTGATTAGGGTTATTGTTATGGTTAGGGTTAGGGGTGTTTTGGGGTTAGGGTTTTGATTAGGATTATGGATTGGGTTGGGATTAGGGTTAGGGGTGTGTTAGGGTTGGAGTTAGAATTGGGGGGGTTTCCAATGTTTAGGTACATCAGGGGATCTCCAAACGTGACAAATCAAATGGTGCTCCCTTCTGAGCTCTGCCGTGCGCCCAAACAGTGGTTTACCCCCACAAATGGGGTATCAACGTACTCGGGACTAATTGGACAACAACTTTTGGCGTCCAATTTCTCCTGTTACCCTTGCGAAAATAAAAAAAAATTGGGGGCTAAAAAATCATTTATTGTGGAAAAAAATGATATTTTCACGGCTCTGCGTCAAACTTCTGTGAAGCACTTGGGCGTTCAAAATGCTCATCACATATCTAGATAAGTTCATTGGGGTCTAGTTTCCAAAATAGGGTCACTTGTGGGAGGGTTTTACTGTTTAGGTACATCAGGGGCTCTGCAAACGCAACATAACGCCCACAGACCATTCTATCAAAGTCTGCATTCCAAAACGGCGCTCCTTCCCTTCCGAGCTCTGCCATGTGCCCAAACAGTGGTCCCCCCACATATGGGGTATCAGCGTACTCAGCATAAATTGCACAATAAATTTTGGGGTCCAATTTCTGCTATTACCCTTGTGAAAGTAAAAATTGGGGGGTGAAAAAATCATTTTTGTGGAAAATTTGTTTTTATTTTCATGGCTCTACATTATAAACTTCTGTGAAGCAGATGGGGGTTCATAGTGCTCACCACACATCTAGATAAGTTCCTTGGGGGGTCTAATTTCCAAAATGGGGTCACTTGTTGGGGGTTGCTACTGTTTAAGTACATCAGGAGCTCTGCAAATGCAACATGATGCCCGCAGACCATTCCATCAAAGTCTGCATTTTAAAACGTCACTACTTCCCTTCCGAGCCCCGATGTATGCCGAAACAGTGGTCCCCCCCACATATGGGGTATCAGCATACTCAGGACAAACTCCAACAAATTGTGGGGTCCAATTTTTCCTGTTACCCTTGAGAAAATAAAAAATTGCGAGCTAAAAAATAATTTTTGAGGAAAAAAAGGATTTTTTATTTTCACGTCTCTACATTATAAATTTCTGTGAAGCACTTGGGGGTTCAAAGTGCTCACCCTCACATCTAGATAAGTTCCGTAATGGGTCTAGTTTCCAAAATGGGGTCACTTGTGGGGGGTTTCCACTGTTTAGGCACATCAAGGGCTCTCCAAACGCGACATGGCGTCCAATCTCAATTCCAACCAATTCTGCATTGAAAAAGTCAAACTGTGCTCCTTCTCTTCCAAGCTCCGCCATGCGCCCAAACTGTGGTTTACCCCCACATAATGGGTTATCGGCGTACTAATTTGGGGGCGAAAAGATCATTTTTGTAGAAAAAAATGTGATTTTTTATTTTCACGGCTCTACGTTATAAACTTCTGTGAAGCACCTGGGGGTTTAAAGTGCTCACCACACATCTAGATAAGTTCCTTAAGGGGTCTAGTTTCCAAAATGGTGTCACTTATGGGGGGGGGGTTTCCACTGTTTAGGCACATCAGAGGCTCTCCAAATGCGACATGGTGTCCGATCTCAATTCTAGCCAATTCTGCACTGAAAAAGTCAAACGGCACTCCTTCTATTCCAAGCCCTGCCGTGCGCCTAAACAGTGGTTTACCCCCACATATGGGGTATCAACGTATTCAGGAGAAGTTGCACAACAACTATTGTGGTTCATTTTCCCTTTTTACACTTGTGAAAATAAAAAAAAATTGGTTCTGGAGTAAAATGTTTGCAAAAAAAAGTTAAATGTTCATTTTTTCCTTCCACAGTTTCAGTTCCTGTGAAGCACGTAAAGGGTTAATAAACTTCTTGATTGTGGTTTGAGCACCTTGAGGGGTGTAGTTTTTAGAATGGTGTCAAGTTTGGGTATCTTCTGTCCTGTACACCCCTCAAAGTGACTTTAAATGTGAGATGGTCCCTAAAAAAAATGGTTTTGTAAATTTTGATGTAAAAATGAGAAATCGCTGGTCAACTTTTGACCCTTATAACTTCCTAACAAAAAAAAATTGTTCAAAAATTGTGCTAATGTAAAGTAGACATGTGGGAAATGTTATTTATTAACTATTTTGTGTGACATATCTCTCTGATTTAAGGGCATAAAAATTCAATGTTTGAAACTGCAAAATTTTAAACATTTTCACCATATTTCCGTATTTTTCATAACTAATCGCAAGTAATATCGAAGAAATGTTACCACTAACATGAAGTACAATATGTCACAAAAAAACATTCTCAGAATCAGCAGGATCCGTTAAAGCATTCCAGAGTTATAACCTCATAAAGTGATAGTGGTCAGAATTGTAAAAATTGGCTCGGTCATTAAAAGGAACCTGTCACCCCCAAAATCAAGGGTGATCTAAGCCCACCGGCATCAGGGACTTATCTACAGCATTCTGTAATGCTGTAGAAAACCCCTGATGTATCCTAAAAGATGGGGAAAAAGAGGTTAGATTATACTCACCTGGGCGGGCGGTCAGAGGGGCCCGGCACCTGCGCACTGCAGTACTTTGCTCTGCCCTCAAAAGCGTTAAGACCAGAAGAGGACGTCATCTGATGAAGATGGGAGGCACAAGACCAGACCACGACGCCCATAGGACCGGACCGGGACCGCTCCTGGGTGAGTATAATCTAACCGTTTTTTTCTTATCTTTTAGGATACATCGGGGGCTTATCTACAGCATTACAGAATGCTGTAGATAAGCCCCTGATGCTGGTGGGCTTAGCTCACCCTCGATTTTGGGGGTGACAAGTTCACTTTAAGTACCAAATTGGCTCTGTCACTAAGGGGTTAAATAAGGTTATGCTACCATGTACCACTACATATCTATTTGAACAAAATGTGTATGAGGCCCTCCTTTGTATCTAACTTAGGGTATATCTGAGTCCCTCTTCCTTCCCATTTTTGGCAGTTTTTGCTTCCTTCATAAATTACACAAAAAATTCAAATTTTTTAATAGAAATTTAAATTTTGGTTTACTTAAATTATTTTTTTCCACTCTTTTTAAATTTTGCCTTATATAAAAGTCATTATATAGTAAAAAAATGTTTAACATTATTTTTCCTGAAAACTCCAATCTCTTGTCAATTTTGAATGTTTTATTGTCAGTCCTTAACCCCTTTCTGACATTTGTTGTAAGAATACGTCCCTGTGCCCTGGGTCTATCTGACCAGGGACAGATTATTACGTCTTTAATGCAACACTGCAAGCGAAGTCGCAGTGATCGCATTCAAATTCTGGCACCATCTTACCTCTGGGTAGCTGGTGTCATCATCCTGGGACGGTGTCGCTGCCCTCCCGCAACCATGATTGCTGTAATTGGCTGTTCAATTCTAAACAGCAAATTGCAGAATTTCCCAGTATTTCAGGCAATCAGATTGCCTGAAACACTGATGTCCCAGTCTATTATCGGTGCTCTAAGGGCACCAATCATAGGCTGGTGCCTGAACCCACTCTGATTGGTGCGATTGAATATATCGATCACGCTAATCACAGGGCACAGCTGTAATTTAACTGCACTGTGCCCTGGCCGTTACCTGCCTAGGATCGGAGCTGTAAGAGCACCAATCCTAGGCTGGGGCCTGGCAATGCCAAGCATGACCTGGACCCACTGATTGGAGCGATCGACGATTACATTTACCACGCCAATCCACAGGGCACAGCCACAGTGTGACTGCGCTGTGCACTGTCTGTGACCTGCCTAGGATCGGAGTTGTAAGAGCACCGATCCTAGGCTGGTGCCTGGCAATGCCAGGCATGCCTTGGACCATGGGCGGACATACCGCATGTGCAGCCTGTGCGCCTACACCGGGGCCCGGAGGTGGAGGGGGGCCCCTGCAGAGTGGCTAATAATGAGGGCAATCTGGCCTGTTTATCTGGCTTTGGGGGGCCCCTGGCCAGATTGCCCTCATGTGCAGCAGGCAGAGAAAGATCCCTGCAGCTTCGCTGCCTTCAAGAAAGAATGGCAACGGAGCTTCAGCGATGTGTCCTGCTTCCTGCCCGCACTTCCTCTCACACAGACAGCAGCGTCGCTGGATGACGTCATCATTCAACGGCTGGCTGTGCCAGAGAGAAGAAGGTGACGGTGATGCTGCAGCAGAGCGTGTAGAGAGGTGCTGTGTGTGTGTGCTGTGTGTGCGTGCATGCGTAGCACTGCAGGGCAATGTGCCGAGAGGTGAATGGTGCTGTGTGTGTCTGTGTGTGTGTGTAGGGGAGGAGAGGGCAATGATGGGGCTGATGGGGAGAAGGCAGAAGGCAATGATGGGGTGATGGAGAGGGAAATGATGGGGATGGTGGGGGAGGAGGAAATGATTGAAGTGGTGGAATGGGCAAGGATGGGGATGGTGTGGGAGGAGAAAATGATGGATGTGGTGGAAAAGGCAATGATGGGGCTGATGTGGAGAAGGCAATGATGGGGTGATAGAGAGGGCAATGATGGGGATGGTGGGGGAGGAGGAAATGATGGATGTGGTGGAATGGGCAAGGATGGGGGATAGTGGGGGAGGAAGAAATGACGGAGGTGGTGGAATGGGCAACGATTGAAGTGGTGGGGAGGAGGAAATGATGGAGATGATGGAATGGGCAATGATGGTGGTGGAAAAGGCAATGATGGAGGTGGTGTAAAGGGCAATAATGGGGGGTAGAAGGGGAAGGAAATGATGGATGTGGTGGAAAGGGCAATGATGGGGATGGTAGAGGAGAAGGAAATGATGGATATGGTGAAAAGGGCAATGATGGGGTGGTGAGGGAAAAGCAATGAGGGAGGTGGTGGAAAGAACAATGATGGGGTGGTGGGGGGAGAATGCAATGATGGTGGTGGTAGAAAGGACAATGGTGGTGGTGGGAAGGGCAATAATGGGGATGGTGGGGAGGAGGCAATGATGGGGGTGGTGGAATGGACAATGATGGGAGTGGTGGGGGAAAAGACAGTGATGGGGTGGTGGGGGAGGAGGAAATGATGGAGGTGATGGAATGGGCAATGATATGAGGTGGTGGTGGAGAAGACAATGATAAAGGTGGTGAAGAGGGCAATGATGGGGTGGGGGAGAGAACAATAATGGGATGCTGGGGGAGGAGGACAATGAGGAGTGTGGGGGATTGGGATGAGAGAAAGGGGGACTTATAATGGACTTAGGAACAGGGGGAGGTGGAGGAAGACATTATCGCTTATTATGTCTAACACAGTCCCTTAGCATAGAGTGTACGTACTTACTAGGTATAACACAATCCCTTAGTATATAGTGTACTCACTAATTCTGTATAACACCATCCTTAGTTACATAGTTTCCTCTTTTATTATGTTTAACATTGTCCCTTATTTTATACCAATCTCTCTAGTTATATATGGTGCCATCCCATAATATATAGCTTCCTCTGCTGTTATGTACAATACTGTCTTTTACATAGTGCATTCTTGTTATTTTTGTTATTCACAGCGCCCTCTTTTATTACATAATCCCCACTCTTTTTAGATATAAAATGACTGCTGATGGAGGAGCCGGTGACCAGACGACCAGTCCAACAGCTCCTCCATTAGAAAAGAAGCTTTCCCATGCTCCATCAGCCATCATTGCAATATACATTTAACAAGACAGGACGGCATGTAATAAAAAACAGGGCTCTATATAATCCAACATGTAAGGGACGGTACTGTACATAATAAGAGAGGACATTGTATAATAAGGTACGGCAATATACACAATAAAGAAGACTATGTAATATATATACTGTACAGTACATGTGTGTGTGTGTGTGTGTGTGTATATGTATATGTATATGTATATGTGTGTATATATATATATATATATATATATATCTTTGTCTCTATAAAAGGAGAGGGACCCAGACACATTTCTTGCACAGGGGCCCCAAGCTGTCAGTGTCCGCCCCTGCCTTGGACACGCTCTGATTGGCGCGACCAATGATGTGACCTGGCTGTGACCTGCCTAGGATCAGAGCTGTAAGAGCAATGCCAGTGTCACCAGAGCCAGCTCCAATTGGTGCGAACAATATCATCGTCTATCGCACCAATCACAGGGCACAGAAGCGATGTGACCGCTCTGTGACCACCTTGCACATCCTCACAGTAGCTGAGGAGTTGTACAGGGCGGTCATGCTATCAGATCGTTGCTGTGCTGGGCCTTAAGGTGCCACGGAAGCTTGTGACAGTACAATCCCTCACTACTGAAGAAGAAAGAACAGAGAAGAAAGAAGACAGAAGAGAAGAACAAAGAGAAGTCATCTGTAAGAAGATCCCTGCCTCATCTCTCCTCCACCCCAATCTCCCTCTCCCCCTTTTCCCCCTCTTTTTATTCTCCTCAACCATCCCCCTGCCCAGAAGAAGGAAGAGAGAAGGAAGAAAGAAGAGAGACTACAACTCTAAGGTTTTTTTTTTATCCCTGCCTGATCTCTCTCCTCTCCTCATCCACCCCTCTCCCCCCTTCACCCCTCTTTTTACTCCCCTCTACCACCCCTTAGCGCCACCTCCGTGCGCACATCCAGCAGCCGACGAGCATTGATTAATGAGACAGTTCGCTCATTAGCACTCGTGCCTACTATTTTCCACTTATCTTTTTCACCCCCCTTTGTGCCACCTCTGTGTGCACATCTAGCAGCTGCCAAACATTGATTAGCGACACAGTTTGCTCATCAGCATTCATGCCCGCTGTTTTACACTTTTCTTTTTCACCCCCTGTTTGCCCCACCTCCGTGTGCACATCTAGCATCCCCTGAGCGTGGATTAGTGACGCAATTCACTCATCCGCATTCGTGCCCAATGCCCAGTTTTGTTTATTCGGACTCCCATGACAGCACCACGAGAAAGGAGATCTGCCCATTAGGAACAGGAAACCTACTGATACAAAAGGGCGGCACCTCTCCCACGTATCAGTTGGTTTCCTGTTCCAAAAGGGACTGGATCCTACAGAATTTTCAAGGTTCCCAGGCCGGCCGATTCAGGTACCTCGGCCGGTGCGGAGATCCTGGAGACGTCAGAGTCCTGGTCGTTGCAGCAATGTCGCTCTGCCACTTAGAGGAGTGATGTTATGTCTGATTGCACTAAAGGAGTTCACCTGACCAGGTATCACAGTCACACATTACACTTCACACTCCGGCCACCAGGGGGAGCAAAAGGCACTATGTATTAGGCCACTCCTCACACTCTGGTAAAACTGGGGGTTGGACAGGAAGTTAGAGAGAGCGCAGCCTGGGAGAGCTCCAGGGAGGACCTGTCAGGGGTGAGTTCCTGGCAGGTACCTAGCAGAAAGGACAGATCGTTATGGAGCCGCGCCTACACTACCTTGCGGCGGCATCCTAAGGCAGAACACGAAGCGAAGGATATTGTGGAGAAGTGAGAAACGAGATCACAGCACAAAGGAGATAGAACCAGTAGGAGTCGTGCCCCGAGATCGGCAACATCCTACTGAGGCACGTGACCGGAACGCCGAGGAAGTAACAGACTTCAAGCATTACTTCAAACAGCGGCAGGACAGTTGAGTTTAGGTTGGCTGCCTACCTTAATTCACCTAAGCAGACATAGGGGGCAATTGTGGGAGAGGGGCGACTTTAGGGTCCCAGAATAACTCCAGGCCTTCCCGTCAAACAGGTGCGTCCTAGCCAGATAAACTGGGGGACGGAGAGAGAACGAACGAATACAAAAGTTGTGAGGACTATCCCGTGGTGCTCAGCAGGGAAGGACTACAACACACAGGCGCTAGTTGGTAGGCACTGATTTCCATCTGCAAAGGGAACTCTGGATGTGCCTTCGGACCGGCCGGACTCAGCCAGTCCTGTTAGCAGTGCTCTGGATTGCGGACCTCGAAGTCTTCAGTAAAAAGGTAAAGAGACTGCAACCCTGTGTCCTCGTTATTAACTGCGCCTCACATCATCGCCACCTACACTACGGGGAAGCCCTGGGGATATACTTCACCTGTGGGAAGGTATACCATCTAGCTGCCACTCCATCACCCCAGCGGACACCTAAGCAGCGTCGGTCACCCTGACCAAATACCACACGTGGCGTCACGAACCCTTGACAAACTTTCATCACCCTTTCATTGGACGCCCCTTAGCAGGGTCACGGACCGGGTCCAACCACCGTGACAACCCCAGCACCGAGACACAGAGGACCGGTATCGAGTACCCCGCGGCCCTGCGTCTGGGGGCGCTCCAGACGTTTACAGCAGGGAGCAGTCGCCGGGGGTGTTCTGCCTCCAGGCTAGTGTGGGTAAGTATATTCCCCTGGTGTTTCCTCCTTCCGGGCGGGCTGGTGCTGCGGGCTGTGTATTGTGCGGCGGCATTGTGGTGGCGCCACACGGTATATCGCTGGCTAGTCCCACGCTGCTCTCAGCGCTGACAGGAAGTGCTGCGGGCCGGGGTGACATCTGTGGGTGGAGCCGCCATCTACTTTCGGGTCTCGGGGTTCCGCGCATGCACGGTGTCTCCGAAATGGCGGCGCCCACTGGGATTTGCACGCCGCTCACTCACAGACCCCCAGCCAATCTCCTGCCCCTGGAGGGGACAGACAGCGAATCAGGGGAAAGTGCCTGGCGAGTCTGCTGACCGGAGGAGAGGTTATATAAACGGGCTCCAGATCTGGTCCCTTGCTTCTGGCCTCAAATCTGTGAGGTATGGAGAGTGATCATGAACAACAGCCTCAGCTGCTGGACGAGGTATGTCAGAAGCCCAAAGGGAAGGAGCATGACAGAAGGAGTGATGATTCTGGTGGCAAAAGCTCCTCCAGACAGGGGTCTGGAGCATCAGCCAGGAAGAATTCCCCACATATTCCGGTATCTTTCTTTTTGTTCAACCACTGGTAACTGATCTACGAGAATGTTCACCCAGTGACGTGATTCCCCTCATATTCTTTATTTTAGGGGAAGAAATGCACAGGTAAGGCTAAACATAGAGAATGTGCCATCTGCGGAGTTCTCTTACCCGATTTGTGCCCTAAAAAACTGTGTGCCCCCTGTATCCAACAGACGGTGAGGCCTCAAGGAGGGGGAGGTGGTGATGGCATTAGATCTGCATAGACTAGATTGCCTTACTTGCCCCCCTCAGGTAGCGGAGAAATCCTTTAATGTGGCAGCAAGCCTGAAAGAGATGGTCAGGACGGAAGTTAAACAATCCATTAAGTCCCTATCTCAAGCAGGAAGCTCTAAATACAGAGATCCTCTGGTCTCTGATTCTTCGGCGGATGAGAATAGAGATTATTATTATTATTTATTGTTATAACGCCATTTATTCCATGGCGCTTTACATGTAAGGAGGGGTATACATAATAAAAACAAGTACAATAATCTTAAACAATACAAGTCATAACTGGTACAGGAGGAGAGAGGACTCTGCCCGTGAAGGCTCACAATCTACAAGGGATGGGTGAGAATACAGTAGGCGAGGGTAGAGCTGGTCATGCAGCGGTTTGGTCGATCGGTGGTTAATGCAGGTTATAGGCTTGTCGGAAGAGGTGGGTCTTCAGGCTCTTTTTGAAGGTTTCGATGGTAGGCGAGAGTCTGATGTGTTGTGGTAGAGAGTTCCACAGTAGGGGTGATACGCGAGAGAAATCTTGTATACGATTGTGGGAAGAGGAGATAAAAGGGGAGTAGAGAAGGAGATCTTGTGAGGATCGGAGGTTGTGTGTAGGTAAGTACCGGGAGACGAGGTCACAGATTTATGGAGGAGACAGGTTGTGGCTTTGTACGTCATGGTTAGGGTTTTGTTCTGGAGTCTCTGGGCAGTGGGGAGCCAGTGAAGGGATTGACAGAGGGGAGAAGCTGGGGAATAGTGGGGGGACAGGTGGATTAGTCGGGCAGCATAGTTTAGAATAGACTGGAGGGGTGCGAGAGTGTTCGAGGGTAGGCCACAGAGCAGGAGGTTGCAGTAGTCAAGGTGAGAGATGATGAGGGCATGGACTAGGGTTTTTGCAGATTCTTGGTTGAGGAATGAACGGATTTGTGAAATATTTTTGAGTTGAAGTCGGCAGGAAGTGGAAAGGGCTTGAATATGTGGTTTGAAGGAGAGATCAGTGTCATGGATTACCCCGAGGCAGCGAGCTTGTGGGATTGGGGAGAGTGGGCTGCCATATACTGTAATGGAGAGGTTTGTTGGGGGGGTCATGCAAGATGGGGGAAAGATGATGAATTCTGTTTTGTCCATGTTAAGTTTCAGAAATCTAGCGGAGAAGAATGATGAAATAGTGGACAGACATTGAGGGATTCTGGTTAGTTGGGAGGTGATATCTGGTCCAGAGATGTAGATCTGTGTGTCATCAGCATAGAGATGATACTGAAAGCCATGAGATTCTATGAGCTGTCCCAGGCCAAAGATGTAAATAGAGAAGAGCAGGGGCCCTAGGACTGAACCTTGTGGGACTCCGACAGATAGGGGGCGAGGTGAGGAGGTGGTGTGTGAGTGGGAGATGCTGAATGTCCGGTCTGTTAGGTATGATGAGATCCAGGATAGGGCCAAGTCTGTAATGCCAAGGGATGAGAGGGTCTGTAATAATAGGGAATGGTCCACTGTGTCAAAGGCAGCCGACAGGTCCAGGAGGAGGAGGACAGAGTACTGTCGCTTGCTCTTGGCGGTTAAGAAGTCATTGGTGACCTTAGTTAGGGCAGTATCAGTGGAGTGGTGTGACTAGAAGCCAGATTGTAATCGGTCGAAAAGAGAGCAAGAAGAGAGATGGGAGGACAGTTCAAGGTAGATGTGTTGTTCCAGTAGCTTGGAGGCATAGGGGAGAAGTGATATAGGGCGATAGCTAGATACAGAGGATGGGTCGAGAGAGGGCTTTTTGAGGATAGGTGTGATGGAGGCATGTTTAAAGCTTGAGGGGAAAACACCAGTTGTTAGTGATAGGTTGAAGAGATGGGTTAGGGTTGGGATGAAGACTGTGGTGAGGTTTGGGATGAAGTGGGATGGGATAGTAGAGTGGAGAGTCGATCTTCTGTAATGGTGGTGAAGTTGGTTTTGGAGGTGGAGGGCTGGGAAGTCGGGAGGAAGGGCTCTGGGGGTTGTTGACCAAAACTGTCTCTGATGTTATCAATTCAATCTTCTGCTTGAAAAATGAGGCAAAGTCTTCAGCTGAGATGAGTGGGGAGGGAGGAGATGCTGGGGGACGGAGGAGAGAATTGAAGGTGCTGACTAACTGTTTAGGGTTGTGAGACAGGGAGGATATAAGAGATGAGAAGTAGGTTTGTTTAGCTGTGGTGAGTGTGGTCTTGAAAGTAGTGAGGGACTGTTTGAATGCGATGAAGTGCTCGTTGGAGTGGGATCTTTTCCATCTGTGCTCAGCAGCCCTGGAAGCTCGCCTCAGTTCTTTGGTCAGGATGGTGTGCCAGGGCTGTCTGTTGATTTTTCGAGCTTTGGTATGTGTAAGTGGGGCAGCAGATTCCAAAGCTACAACTATTGTGATGTTATATAGAGCGGCAGCGTCATCCGCATTGTGTAAGGAACTTATATCTGTGAGAGGGAGGAGGGATTCAGAGAATGAATGTAGGTCAAGGTGTTTAAGAGTTCTGCGAGGGTGTGAAAGTTTGTGGGGTGGGGATTGTAGACATGGAGTGGAGAGGGATGAGAATGTGAGAGTGTTGTGGTCAGAGAGAGGGAGAGGTGAGTTAGAGAGGTTAGATTGGGAGCAGAGGCGGGTGAAGATGAGGTCCTGTGTGTGGCCATCTTTGTGAGTGGCTGGAGAAGACCATTGAGATGAAGGTTCCTGCGATTCAGCTGCATCGTCCCTTTCCTCAGATGAAGACACTGCCCACTTTTGTCTACCCCTTAAAAGGATAGATAAGTTATTGTAGTTAAGGCGGTCAGAGGGACAATGGGCATAGCAGAGCCCAAGCCTCAGCTATTCAGAGAAGAAATTATGTTTAGTGGATTGGAGAAAAATAAGCGTAGAGTTTTTTCACTAAATGAAAAAATTCAGGAACTTATTAATAGAGAATGTAAGAAACCTGAGAAAAAAGTTTCTTGCCTCCAGCACAGAAACACAGATATCCCTTTGATGACCCGGCAGTCAGCAATTGGGCGAAGGCCCCTAAATTAGATGCGGCACTAGCCAAAGTGGCGAAACGAGCTTCTCTTCCCTTTGAGGATATGGGAACCCTTAAGGACCCCCTTGACAGGAAGGGCGGCGTCACACTAGCGAGTTTTACGGACGTATGAGCACAGAAAATACGTCCAGAAAATACGCATTGCACACGGCCCAATGATTCTCTATGGGGCAGCTCCTATTTGCTGTATATTACGCATCCGTAATATTCGGGATTCTATGGGCGTAGAAAATCGCAGCATGCTGCATTTGTCAGCGTATTGCGCAAAAAATACGCCAATGCAAGTTATGGGTGCGCAAAAAATACGGAATGCATACGAACCATGCGTGTGACTTGCGAGAAATACGCTAGACTCTGGCAGGTGCCAGGAAATGTCCCAAGGCCTCAATCAGGAAGTTGAGACATGCTAATTAGCTGAAAAAGCCAGACAGAGATCCCGGAAGTCTGCCGCACGTCTCCACGGAGTCTGAATCAGCATGGCTCCCATCATAAATGTAGACATGCTCATAATTTTGGTCTAGGAAAGGCCCGAAATTTGGGACCAGAGAGATCCCAACTATGCCAACAGGGCACAAAAAGAGGCAACATGGAGGAGTATATGTGGGTCCCTATTCACAAATTATGAACAGCGGCCACGTGAGGCACAGAGGCAAATAAGTACACTCATGTTTGTACATTGATCTTTATGTGAAACAGCAGTACCTAACTCCTTTTAAGTAATTTAAAAATTATTTATAAGTATTGCATATATTAATTTCTATAACAAAATTAATTCCATGGTGCTGTACATGATAAATGGGTTACATACAGGGTTATTATAGATGTCCCTTACAGTGTACAACTGAAAAAAGACATACTGGGATAGAAGGGAGAGAACTCTGTCCTTGTGGCCTTACATTCTATGATGTTCATTTTTGTTGTGCAAAAAATACAAAATTTATATTAAACAAATGCAGCTTCCTATGCTACACTACAATCTGTGTAGTCAATTACACCTTGTTTGACCACTGTGCATAATGGCATAATACATTATTTTACTCTCTTTTGTTGCAGTGGATAATGTTATGAAAAGATGGCGGAGCATCCGCGATCAGTACTGGAGGGAGAGGCAGCAGCGGGACAGGAGTGGGTCAGGCGCACCACCTAAAATGAAAAAGTATATCTATTTTGATAGATTGACCTTTTTAAATCCCAGTATGGATCGCAGTCCGTAAGTACAAACATCACAACACATTATACACATATGTTTAGATGGGTCAGACATTTATTTTTTTTTCCCAACATACTTTCATAACAGAACATAGTCCAACCTCACAGAGAGGGAGACAGGATCCGAATCTGAGGTGGTCATAGACCCAGTTGGGTTAAGAGAAGAGGTGGCTGGCCCATCTTAAGATCCGTCATGCTCCATCCCTCCAGGATCCTCGTCATCTGGGCATCCAGCTCCAGCAGCACCTGGCCAAGATGAGGCCCCACCACCAACAGCAGCAGCAGCACACGAAAGCCAGGATGATCCTGACAACAGCAGCAGCCCTACTGTTCCACTGGAGACCTCACCAAAGGCTGCTGTGATGTCACGGCGTGCTCGCTGAAGGAGAGATCTCCAAAGTAGGAGGAATGTGGATGCTGGGGTCCTGAACTATCTTGCGTATGATGGGGAGGAGGGCTATACGAGGAGCCTGGCCCGGTACTTACATCCCCTAGCCCGTGAGGTGAGGCTAAGTGTGAGAGGGTGTTTTCAAATCCTTATTGATGCATGCACCCCCCAAATGACCCATATGAGCTGATGGAGTTTGAGAGTTGGCAGCTGTCATCACGTAACGTCCTGCGGCTGCCAAGATCTCAACAGGTGCATGCTCAACAGGGAATTGAAGCACCTCCTCCACGTGAGCCTACACCTCAACCCCTACCCACACAAAACCCACCATGGCAACCTCAGTACCATATGCCAGACTTACGCACCCTGATATGTTTCCCATCCACGGCTCCAATGCAGTTTGGGAAGTCACAAGTGTTCTGGAAACCAAGGGCTATTTTGAGCCAATCAGCCTGCTTTGGCTCAGGCATCACAAGTTCCTGGAGTTTAGCCCATATTTGACTACAGGTTGACCGAACAATGCCCGAAATTGTCGACCGCCCAATCAGAAACTCCAGGTGTAGTCCCGCATACAACAAGCCAGTGGACAAGAAGCTGAAAGTTAAAAAAAAAAAAAAAAGTAATATTAGGTAGGTAACAAGAGTTCACACAAAACATGAAGAAGCACAAGTAGATTGCATATTTTCAAAAACATGATTAACGCTGTAAAATGAAAAATTTACCTAGGGTACTTAACTATAACATTAGACACACTTTTTTGGATCTGCTTGTGCCTTAAGGTACACATATACTTGAAAAAAGCTGCTAGAACACAACACATTAAAAAAAGATCATCAACATACAGTATGTGAGGATGTGGAATACATACCGCAAGGTAAGGAGAAGACGTTCCTCTGCGGATATGGCTTTGCGCATCCTTGTGTCCTGATAGGTGATACCTGGACGTAATATCTCCAACAATATATCAAAGGTTCTGATGGTCATGCGACAGTACAGATAGAACTTGTCAGGATGTGCCCTCAGAGCTGTATAGAGCCTCTCAAAATGTCCTTTAGTGAGGCGTTGGGTCAAAAGAGGATGCACCCACAATCTTCGTCTCCTCCTTCGTGGATCAACAATCACGGGATATGGCTGCCCAAATCGACGCGACAAGACCCAGTGAAACAACATCCGCTGGGTTAGGGTTAAAGACAGTAGGTCAGACATGGTTTTAAGGTAATACCAACACACCCAAGAGATGCACACCAACTAAATGGCCAGATGAGAGGGTCCCACCTGTTGTAGAGGGCTTAAATAGGGTTGGTGATGGTGATTTAATTTCAGGCCAGAAAACCATTAAATGTCCATTTTGTGATGTTGCGTGTAAAATACGCATTACGGATTACATACGGATCACATACACAACATTACATGCTCAAAATACGCGGCCACACCTTTGCAACGGATTACCTATGGAACACTATTTCTGGGACATTTCTGCGTATTACGGCCGGCCGAAGGCGGACACTTTCTGAACGGTACTTGAGAAATGACGGCCGGTTCCTTAACCCCTTTCTGACATTAGACATACTATCCCGTCGAGGTGGGGTGGGCCCCTATGACCACCGATGGGATAGTACGTCATACGCGATCGGCCGCGCTCTCGGGGGGAGCGCGGCTGATCACGGCCGGGTGTCAGCTGCCTATCGCAGCTGACATCCGGCACTATGTGCCAGGAGCGGTCACGGACCACTCCCGGCACATTAACCCCCGGCACACCGTGATCAAACATGATCGCGATGTGCCGGTGGTACAGGGAAGCGTCGCGCAGGGAAGGGGCTCCCTACGGGCTTCCCTGAGACCCCCGCAGCAACGCGATGTGATCGCGTTGCTGCGAGGGTCTCCTACCTTCCTCCCTGCAGCAAGTCCCGGATCCAAAATGGCCATGGCACCCGGGTCCTGCAGGGAGGGAGGTGGCTTCACAGAGCCTGCTCAGAGCAGGCACTGTGAAGCCTGCAATGCTATAAGTCAGATTGGTGATCTGACAGAGTGCTGTGCAAACTGTGAGATCACCGATCTGTGATGTTAGCCCCGGGACAAAGTAAAAAAGTAAAAAAAAAATTTCCAAATGTGTAAAAAAAAAAAATATATATATATTCCTAAATAATGAAAAAAAAATATATATATATTATTCCCATAAATACACTTCTTTGAATAAAAAAAAAACAATAAAAGTACACATATTTAGTATCGCCACGTCCGTAACAGCCCGACCTATAAAACTGTCCCACTAGTTAACCCCTTCAGTAAACACCGTAAGAAAAAAAAAAAAGAGGCAAAAAACAACGCTTTATTATCATACCGCCGAACAAAAAGTGGAATAACACACGATCAAAAAGACAAATATAAATAACCATGATACCTCTGAAAACATCATCTTGTCCCGCAAAAAATGAGCCACCATACAGCATCATCAGCAAAAAAATAAAAAAGTTATAGTCCTGAGAATAAAGCGATGCAAAAATAATTATTTTTTCTATAAAATAGTTTTTATCGTATAAAAGCGCCAAAACATAAAAAAATGATATAAATGAGGTATCGCTGTAATCGTACTGACCCGAAGAATAAAACTGCTTTATCAATTTTACCAAACGCGGAACGGTATAAACGCCTCCCCCAAAAGAAATTCATTAATAGCTGGTTTTTGGTCATTCTGCCTCACAAAAATCGGAATAAAAAGCGATCAAAAAATGTCACGTGCCCGAAAATGTTACCAATAAAAATGTCAACTCGTCCCGCAAAAAAACAAGTCCTCACATGACTCTGTGGACCAAAATATGGAAAAATTATAGCTCTCAAAATGTGGTAACGCAAAAAATATTTTTTGCAATAAAAAGCGTCTTTCAGTGTGTGACGGCTGCCAATCATAAAAATCCACTAAAAAACTCACTATAAAAGTAAATCAAACCCATCTTCATCACCCCCTTAGTTAGGGAAAAATTAAAAAAAATTATTTATTTCCATTTTCCCATTAGGGTTAGGGCTAGGGTTAGGGCTATAGTTAGGGTTGGGGCTAAAGTTAGGGTTAGGGTTGGGGCTAAAGTTACGGTTAGGGTTTAGATTACATTTACAGTTGGGAATAGGGTTGGGATTAGGGGTGTGTCAGGGTTAGAGGTGTGGTTAGGGTTACTGTTGGGATTAGGGTTAGGGGTGTGTCAGGGTTAGAGGTGTGGTTAGGGTTACCATTGGGATTAGGGTTAGGGGTGTGTTTGGATTAGGGTTTCAGTTATAATTGGGGGTTTCCACTGTTTAGGCACATCAGGGGCTCTCCAAACACGACATGGCGTCCGATCTCAATTCCAGCCAATTCTGCGTTGAAAAAGTAAAACAGTGCTTCTTCCCTTCCAAGCTCTCCCGTGTGCCCAAACAGGGGTTTACCCCAACATATGGGGTATCAGCGTACTCAGGACAAATTGGACAACAACTTTTGGGGTCCAGTTTCTCCTGTTACCCTTGGGAAAATACAAAACTGGGGGCTAAAAAATAATTTTTGTGGGGAAAAAAAAGGATTTTTTATTTTCACGGCTCTGCGTTATAAACTGTAGTGAAACACTTGGGGGTTCAAAGTTCTCACAACACATCTAGATAAGTTCCCTGGGGGGTCTAGTTTCCAATATGGGGTCACTTGTGGGGGATTTCTACTGTTTAGGTACATTAGGGGCTTTGCAAATGCAATGTAACGCCTGCAGACCATTCCATCTAAGTCTGCATTCCAAATGGCACTCCTTCCCTTCCGAGCCCTCCCATGCGCCCAAACGGTGGTCCCCCCCCCCACATGTGGGGTATCAGCGTACTCAGGACAAATTGGACAACAACTTTTAGGGTCGAATTTCTCCTCTTAACCTCGGGAAAATACAAAACTGGGGGCTAAAAAATAATTTTGGGGGAAAAGTTTTTATTATTTTTATTTTCACGGCTCTGCACTGTAGTGAAACACTTGGGGGTTCCCCACTGTAGTGGGGGCTCCCCACTGTAGTGAAACACTTGGGGGTTCAAAGCTCTCACAACACATCTAGATAAGTTCCTTAGGGGGTCTAGTTTCCAAAATGGTGTCACTTGTGGGGGGTTTCTACTGTTTAGGTACATTAGGGGCTCTGCAAACGCAATGTGACACCTGCAGACCATTCCATCTAAGTCTAGATTCCAAATGGAGCTCCTTCCCATCCGAGCCCTCCCATGTGCCCAAACGGTGGTTCCTCCCCACATATGGGGTATCAGCGCACTCAGGACAAATTGGACAACAAATTTTGGGGTCCAATTTCTCCTGTTACCCTCGGGAAAATACAAAACTGGGGGCTAAAAAATAATTATAAACTTCTGTGAAGCCCTTGGTGGGTCAAAGCGCTCACCACACATCTAGATAAGTTCCTTAGGGGGTCTACTTTCCAAAATGGTGTCACTTGTGGGGGTTTCAATGTTTAGGCACATCAGTGGCTCTCCAAACGCAACATGGCGTCCCATCTCAATTCCTGTGAATTTTGCATTGAAAAGTCAAACGGTGCACCTTCCCTTCCAAGCTATCCCATGCGCCCAAACAGTGGTTTAACCCCACATATGGGGTATCAGCGTACTCAGGACAAATTGTACAAAAACTTTTAGGGTCCAATTTCTTATCTTACCCTTGGGAAAATAAAAAATTGGAGGCGAAAAGATAAATTTTGTGAAAAAATATGATTTTTTATTTTTACGGTTCTGCATTATAAACTTCTGTGAAGCACTTAGTGGGTCAAAGTGCTCACCACACCTCTAGATAAGTTCCTTAGGGGGTCTACTTTCTAAAATGATGTCACTTGTGGGGGGTTTCAATGTTTAGGCACATCAGGGGCTCTCCAAACGCAACATGGTGTCCCATCTCGATTCCAGTCAATTTTGCATTGAAAAGTCAAATGGCGCTCCTTTGCTTCCGAGCTCTGTCATGCGCCCAAACAGTGGTTTACCCCCACATATGGGGTATCGGTGTACTCAGGACAAATTGTACAACAACTTTTGGGGTCCATTTTCTCCTGTTACCCTTGGTAAAATAAAACAAATTGGAGCTGAAGTAAATTTTTTGTGAAAAAAAGTTAAATGTTCATTTTTATTTAAACATTCCAAAAATTCCTGTGAAGCACCAGAAGGGTTAATAAACTTCTTGAATATGGTTTTGAGCACCTTGAGGGGTGCAGTTTTTAGAATGGTGTCACACTTGGGTATTTTCTATCATATAGACCCCTCAAAATGACTTCAAATGAGATGTGGTCCCTAAAAAAAAAATGGTGTTGTAAAAATGAGAAATTGCTGGTCAACTTTTAACCCTTATAACTCCCTAACAAAAAATTTTGGTTCCAAAATTGTGCTGATGTAAAGTAGACAGTTGGGAAATGTTACTTATTAAGTATTTTGTGTGACATACAGTGGGGCAAAAAAGTATTTAGTCAGTCAGCAAAAGTGCAAGTTCCACCACTTAAAAAGATGAGAGGCGTCTGTAATTTACATCATAGGTAGACCTCAACTATGGGAGACAAACTGAGAAAAAAAAATCCAGGAAATCACATTGTCTGTTTTTTTAACATTTTATTTGCATATTATGGTGGAAAATAAGTATTTGGTCAGAAACAAAATTTCATCTCAATACTTTGTAATATATCCTTTGTTGGCAATGACAGAGGTCAAACGTTTTCTGTAAGTCTTCACAAGGTTGCCACACACTGTTGTTGGTATGTTGGCCCATTCCTCCATGCAGATCTCCTCTAGAGCAGTGATGTTTTTGGCTTTTCGCTTGGCAACACGGACTTTCAACTCCCTCCAAAGGTTTTCTATAGGGTTGAGATCTGGAGACTGGCTAGGCCACTCCAGAACCTTGAAATGCTTCTTACGAAGCCACTCCTTCGTTGCCCTGGCGGTGTGTTTTGGATCATTGTCATGTTGAAAGACCCATCCACGTTTCATCTTCAATGCCCTTGCTGATGGAAGGAGGTTTGCACTCAAAATCTCACGATACATGGCCCCATTCATTCTTTCATGTACCTGGATCAGTCGTCCTGGCCCCTTTGCAGAGAAACAGCCCCAAAGCATGATGTTTCCACCACCATGCTTTACAGTAGGTATGGTGTTTGATGGATGCAACTCAGTATTCTTTTTCCTCCAAACACGACAAGTTGTGTTTCTACCAAACAGTTCCAGTTTGGTTTCATCAGACCATAGGACATTGTCCCCAAACTCCTCTGGATCATCCAAATGCTCTCTAGCAAACTTCAGACGGGCCCGGACATGTACTGGCTTAAGCAGTGGGACACGTCTGGCACTGCAGGATCTGAGTCCATGGTGGCGTAGTGTGTAACTTATGGTAGGCCTTGTTACATTGGTCCCAGCTCTCTGCAGTTCATTCACTAGGTCCCCCTGCGTGGTTCTGGGATTTTTGCTCACCGTTCTTGTGATCATTCTGACCCCACGGGGTGGGATTTTGCGTGGAGCCCCAGATCGAGGGAGATTATCAGTGGTCTTGTATGTCTTCCATTTTCTAATTATTACTCCCACTGTTGATTTCGTCACTCCAAGCTGGTTGGCTATTGCAGATTCAGTCTTCCCAGCCTGGTGCAGGGCTACAATTTTGTTTCTGGTGTCCTTTGACAGCTCTTTGGTCTTCACCATAGTGGAGTTTGGAGTCAGACTGCTTGAGGGTGTGCACAGGTGTCTTTTTATACTGATAACAAGTTTAAACAGGTGCCATTACTACAGGTAATGAGTGGAGGAAAGAGGAGACTCTTAAAGAAGAAGTTACAGGTCTGTGAGAGCCAGAAATCTTGATTGTTTGTTTCTGACCAAATACTTATTTTCCACCATAATATGCAAATAAAATGTTAAAAAAACAGACAATGTGATTTTCTGGATTTTTTTTTCTCAGTTTGTCTCCCATAGTTGAGGTCTACCTATGATGTAAATTACAGACGCCTCTCATCTTTTTAAGTGGTGGAACTTGCACTATTGCTGACTGACTAAATACTTTTTTGCCCCACTGTATCTCTGTGATTTAATTGCATAAAAATTCAAAGTTGGAAAATTGCGACATTTTCATAATTTTTGCCAAATTTCCATTTTTTTCACAAATAAATGCAGGTACTATCAAAGAATTTTTACCACTATCATGAAGTACAATATGTCACGAGAAAACAATGTCAGAATCACTGGGATCCGTTGAAGCGTTCCAGAGTTATAACCTCATAAAGGGACAGTGGTCAGAATTGTTAAAATTGTCCCGGTCATTAACGTGCAAACAACCCTTGGGGGAAAAGGGGTTAAGACCTGCGGTGGCATCAACCTGTACAGCCAGGTCAATGATGGTTTGGCTGGACCAATTAGAAACCCAGTTGAAGGAGGGGGCCTCTAGAGACTCTATTTTAACTGCTCTACTGGTGATTCAGGAGGCAGCTGCCTTCTTATCAGATGCTTCTATTGACTCTGTTAAAATGGCGGCTATAGCAGCAGGACTCTCTAATGTGGCTAGAAGAGCCTTGTGGTTAAAATGCTGGCTGGTAGATATACAGACGAGATCAAAACTGTGCCATTCCTTGCAAGGGAGAATATTTGTTTGGTCCCGCCTTGGATGAACTCCTAGAAAAGGCTGGAGATGACAAAAAGAAGTTCCCTAATTTATTTAGGTCCTACCGTCATCCCTTCAATATGAAGAGGTTTGGCCTGGGAAGGAAGGCGTACCTTTTCACCCATTAGAGATCGACCTAGATGGGATGATAAACGTAGAAGAGGTACAGGATTTATGTTCCGTCGTTCCTCGAGGGAGAGAAAGAAACCAGACCAATGACTAGCAACTCCGGTGGGGGGTAGATTGTTACATTTCATTCAGCATGGTCAAAGATCACAAATAGTGTTTGGGTGCAGAACACTACAGTGGGGCAAAAAAGTATTTAGTCAGTCAGCAATAGTGCAAGTTCCACCACTTAAAAAGATGAGAGGCGTCTGTAATTTACATCATAGGTAGACCTCAACTATGGGAGACAAACTGAGAAAAAAAAATCCAGAAAATCACATTGTCTGTTTTTTTAACAATTTATTTGCATATTATGGTGGAAAATAAGTATTTGGTCAGAAACAAACAATCAAGATTTCTGGCTCTCACAGACATGTAACTTATTCTTTAAGAGTCTCCTCTTTCCTCCACTCATTACCTGTAGTAATGGCACCTGTTTAAACTTATCAGTATAAAAAGACACCTGTGCACACCCTCAAACAGTCTGACTCCAAACTCCACTATGGTGAAGACCAAAGAGCTGTCAAAGGACACCAGAAACAAAATTGTAGCCCTGCACCAGGCTGGGAAGACTGAATCTGCAATAGCCAACCAGCTTGGAGTGAAGAAATCAACAGTGGGAGCAATAATTAGAAAATGGAAGACCACTGATAATCTCCCTCGATCTGGGGCTCCACGCAAAATCCCACCCCGTGGGGTCAGAATGATCACAAGAACGGTGAGCAAAAATCCCAGAACCACGCGGGGGGACCTAGTGAATGAACTGCAGAGAGCTGGGACCAATGTAACAAGGCCTACCATAAGTAACACACTACGCCACCATGGACTCAGATCCTGCAGTGCCAGACGTGTCCCACTGCTTAAGCCAGTACATGTCCGGGCCCATCTGAAGTTTGCTAGAGAGCATTTGGATGATCCAGAGGAGTTTTGGGAGAATGTCCTATGGTCTGATGAAACCAAACTGGAACTCTTTGGTAGAAACACAACTTGTCGTGTTTGGAGGAAAAAGAATACTGAGTTGCATCCATCAAACACCATACCTACTGTAAAGCATGGTGGTGGAAACCTCATGCTTTGGGGCTGTTTCTCTGCAAAGGGGCCAGAACGACTGATCTGGGTACATGAAAGAATGAATGGGGCCATGTATCGTGAGATTTTGAGTGCAAACCTCCTTCCATCAGCAAGGGCATTGAAGATGAAACGTGGCTGGGTCTTTCAACATGACAATGATCCAAAGCACACCGCCAGGGCAACGAAGGAGTGGCTTCGTAAGAAGCATTTCAAGGTCCTGGAGTGGCCTAGCCAGTCTCCAGGTCTCAACCCTATAGAAAACCTTTGGAGGGAGTTGAAAGTCCGTGTTGCCAAGCGAAAAGCCAAAAACATCACTGCTCTAGAGGAGATCTGCATGGAGGAATGGGCCAACATACCAACAACAGTGTGTGGCAACCTTGTGAAGACTTACAGAAAACATTTGACCTCTGTCATTGCAAACAAAGGATATTTTACAAAGTATTGAGATGAAATTTTGTTTCTGACCAAATACTTATTTTCCACCATAATATGCAAATAAATTGTTAAAAAAACAGACAATGTTATTTTCTGGATTTTTTTTTCTCAGTTTGTCTCCCATAGTTGAGGTCTACCTATGATGTAAATTACAGACGCCTCTCATCTTTTTAACCCCTTCAAGACCCAGCCTATTTTGACCTTAAAGACCTTGCCGTTTTTTGCAATTCTGACCAGTGTCCCTTTATGAGGTAATAACTCAGGAACGCTTCAACGGATCCTAGCGGTTCTGAGATTGTTTTTTCGTGACATATTGGGCTTCATGTTAGTGGTAAATTTAGGTCAATAAATTCTGCATTTATTTGTGATAAACACGGAAATTTGGCGAAAATTTTGAAAATTTCGCAATTTTCACATTTTGAATTTTTATTCTGTTAAACCAGAGAGATATGTGACACAAAATAGTTAATAAATAACATTTCCCACATGTTTACTTTACATCAGCACAATTTTGGAAACAAAATTTTTTTTTGTTAGGAAGTTATAAGGGTTAAAATTCGACCAGCGATTTGTCATTTTTACAACGAAATTTACAAAACCATTTTTTTAGGGACCACCTCACATTTGAAGTCAGTTTGAGGGGTCTATATGGCTGAAAATACCCAAAAGTGACACCATTCTAAAAACTGCACCCCTCAAGGTACTCAAAACCACATTCCAGAAGTTTATTAACCCTTCAGGTGCTTCACAGAAGCAGAAGCAACATGGAAGGAAAAAATGAACATTTAACTTTTTAGTCACAAAAATTATCTTTTAGCAACAATTTTTTTATTTTCCCAATGGTAAAAGGAGAAACTGAACCACGAAAGTTGTTGTCCAATTTGTCCTGAGTACGCTGATACCTCATATGTGGGGGTATACCACTGTTTTGGCGCACGGCAGGGCTTGGAAGGGAAGGAGCGCCATTTGACTTTTTGAATCAAAAATTGGCTCCACTCTTTAGCGGACACCATGTCACGTTTGGAGAGCCCCCGTGTGCCTAAAAATTGGAGCTCCCCCACAAGTGACCCCATTTTGGAAACTAGACGCCCCAAGGAACTTATCTAGATGCATAGTGAGCACTTTGAACCCCCAGGTGCTTCACAAATTGATCCGTAAAAATGAAAAAGTACTTTTTTTTCACAAAAAAATTCTTTTAGCCTCAATTTTTTCATTTTCACATGGGCAACAGGATAAAATGGATCCTAAAATGTGTTGGGCAATTTCTCCTGAGTACACCAATACCTCACATGTGGAGGTAAACCACTGTTTGGGCACATGGTAAGGCTCGGAAGGGAAGGAGCGCCATTTGACTTTTTGAATGAAAAATTATTTCCATCGTTAGCGGACACCATGTCGCGTTTGGATAGCTCCTGTGTGCCTAAACATTGGCGCTCCCCCACAAGTGACCCCATTTTGGAAACTAGACCCCCCAAGGAACTAATTTGGATGCCTAGTGAGCACTTTAAACCCTCAGGTGCTTCACAAATTGATCTGTAAAAATGAAAAAGTAATTTTTTTTCACAAAAAAATTCTTTTCGCCTCAATTTTTTCATTTTCACATGGGCAGTAGGATAAAATGGATCATAAAATTTGTTGGGCAATTTCTCCCGAGTACGCCGATACCTCATATGTGGGGGTAAACCACTGTTTGGGCACTCGGCAGGGCTCGGAAGAGAAGGCGCGCCATTTGACTTTTTGAATGGAAAATTAGCTCCAATTGTTAGCGGACACCATGTCGCGTTTGGAGAGCCCCTGTGTGCCTAAACATTGGAGCTCCCCCACAAGTGACCCCATTTTGGAAACTAGACCCCCCAAGGAACTTATCTAGATGCATATTGAGCACTTTAAACCCCCAGGTGCTTCACAGAAGTTTATAACGCAGAGCCATGAAAATAAAAAATAATTTTTCTTTCCTCAAAAATGATTTTTTAGCCTGGAATTTCCTATTTTGCCAAGGATAATAGGAGAAATTGGACCCCAAATATTGTTGTCCAGTTTGTCCTGAGTACGCTGATACCCCATATGTGGGGGTAAACCACTGTTTGGGCGCACGGCAGGGCTCGGAAGGGATGGCACGCCATTTGGCTTTTTAAATGGAAAATTAGCTCCAATCATTAGCGGACACCATGTCACGTTTGGAGAGCCCCTGTGTGCCTAAACATTGGAGATCCCCCAGAAATGACACCATTTTAGAAACTAGACCCCCAAAGGAACTAATCTAGATGTGTGGTGAGGACTTTGAACCCCCAAGTGCTTCACAGAAGTTTATAACGCAGAGCCATGAAAATAAAAAAAAAAATTATTTTCTCAAAAATGATCTTTTAGCCTGCAATTTTTTATTTTCCCAAGGGTAACAGGAGAAATTTGACCCCAAAAGTTGTTGTCCAGTTTCTCCTGAGTACGCTGATACCCCATATGTGGGGGTAAATCACTGTTTGGGCACATGCCGGGGCTCGGAAGTGAAGTAGTGACGTTTTGAAATGCAGACTTTGATGGAATGCTCTGTGGGCGTCACGTTGCATTTGCAGAGCCCCTGATGTGGCTTAACAGTAGAAACCCCCCACAAGTGACCCCATTTTGGAAACTAGACCCCCAAAGGAACTTATCTAGATGTGTGGTGAGCACTTTGAACCCCCAAGTGCTTCATAGAAGTTTATAATGCAGAGCCGTGAAAATAATAAATACGTTTTCTTTCCTCAAAAATAATTATTTAGCCCAGAATTTTTTATTTTCCCAAGGGTTACAGGAGAAATTGGACCCCAAAAGTTGTTGTCCAGTTTCTCCTGAGTACGCTGATACCCCATATGTGGGGGTAAACCACTGTTTGGGCACACGTCGGGGCTCAGAAGGGAAGTAGTGACTTTTGAAATGCAGACTTTGATGGAATGCTCTGCGGGCGTCACGTTGCGTTTGCAGAGCCCCTGATGTGCCTAAACAGTAGAAACCCCCCACAAGTGACCCCATTTTGGAAACTAGACCCTGAAAGGAACTTATCTAGATGTGTGGTGAGCACTTTGAACCCCCAAGTGCTTCATAGAAGTTTATAATGCAGAGCCGTGAAAATAATAAATACGTTTTCTTTCCTCAAAAATAATTATTTAGCCCAGAATTTTTTATTTTCCCAAGGGTTACAGGAGAAATTGGACCCCAAAAGTTGTTGTCCAGTTTCTCCTGAGTACGCTGATACCCCATATGTGGGGGTAAACCACTGTTTGGGCACACGTCGGGGCTCAGAAGGGAAGTAGTGACTTTTGAAATGCAGACTTTGATGGAATGGTCTGCGGGTGTCACGTTGCGTTTGCAGAGCCCCTGGTGTGCGTAAACAGTAGAAACCCCCCACAAGTGACCCCATTTTAGAAACTAGACCCCCCAAGGAACTTATCTAGATATGTGGTGAGCACTTTGAACCCCCAAGTGCTTCACAGACGTTTACAACGCAGAGCCGTGAAAATAAAAAATCATTTTTCTTTCCTCAAAAATTATGTTTTAGCAAGCATTTTTTTAGATTCACAAGGGTAACAGGAGAAATTGGACCCCAGTAATTGTTGCGCAGTTTGTCCTGAGTATGCTGGTACCCCATATGTGGGGGTAAACCACTGTTTGGGTACACGTCAGGGCTCGGAAGTGAGGGAGCACCATTTGACTTTTTGAATACGAGATTGGCTGGAATCAATGGTGGCGCCATGTTGCGTTTGGAGACCCCTGATGTGCCTAAACAGTGGAAACCCCTCAATTCTAACTCCAACACTAACCCCCCCACACCCCTAACCCTAATCCCAACTGTAGCCATAACCCTAATCACAACCCTAACCCCAACACACCCCTAACCACAACACTAACCCCAACACACCCCTAACCCTAACCACAACCCTAATTCCAACCCTAACCCTAAGGCTATGTGCCCACGTTGCGGATTCGTGTGAGATATTTCCGCACCATTTTTGAAAAATCTGCGGGTAAAAGGCACTGTGTTTTACCTGCGGATTTTCCGCGGATTTCCAGTGTTTTTTGTGCGGATTTCACCTGCGGATTCCTATTGAGGAACAGGTGTAAAACGCTGCGGAATCCGCACAAAGAATTGACATGCTGCGGAAAATACAATGCAGCGTTTCCGCGCGGTATTTTCCGCACCATGGGCACAGCGGATTTGGTTTTTCATATGTTTACATGGTACTGTAAACCTGATGGAACACTGCTGCGAATCCGCAGCCAAATCCGCACCGTGTGCACATAGCCTAATTCTAAAGGTATGTGCACACGCTGCGGAAAACGCTGCGGATCCGCAGCAGTTTCCCATGAGTGTACATTTCAATGTAAACCTATGGGAAACAAAAATCGCTGTGCACATGCTGCGGAAAAACTGCACGGAAACGCAGCGGTTTACATTCCGCAGCATGTCACTTCTTTGTGCGGATTCCGCAGTGGTTTTACAACTGCTCCAATAGAAAATCGCAATTGTAAAACCGCAGTGAAATGCGCAGAAAAAAACGCGGTAAATCCGCCATAAATCCGCAGCGGTTTAGCACTGCGGATTTATCAAATCCGCAGCGGAAAAATCCGCAGAGGACCAGAATACGTGTGCACATTCCTAACCCTAACCCTAGCCCTAACCCTACCCCTACCCCTAACCCTACCCCTAACCCTAGCCCTAACCCTACCCCTACCCCTAACCCTACCCCTAACCCTACCCCTAACCCTAGCCCTACCCCTAACCCTAACCCTACCCCTACCCCTACCCCTAACCCTAACCCTATTCTAACATTAGTGGAAAAAAAAAAATTTCTTTATTTTTTTTATTGTCCCTACCTATGGGGGTGACAAAGGGGGGGGGGGTCATTTATTATTTTTTTTATTTTGATCACTGAGATAGATTATATCTCAGTGATCAAAATGCACTTTGGAACGAATCTGCCGGCCGGCAGATTCGGCGGGCGCACTGCGCATGCGCCCGCCATTTTGGAAGATGGCGGCGCCCGGGAGAAGACGGACGGGACCACGGCTGGATCGGTAAGTATGATAGGGTGGGGGGGGGACCACGGGGGGGGGGATCGGAGCACGGGGGGGGGAATCGGAGCGCGGGAGGGGTGGAACGGAGCGCGGGGGGCGTGGAACGGAGCACGGGGGGGCTGGAATGGAGCACGGGGGGGTGGAACGGAGCACGGGGGGGGGTGGATCGGAGTGCAGGGGGGGTGATTGGAGCACGGGGGGGTGATTGGAGCACGGGGGGAGCGGACACGAGCACGGGGGGGAGCGGAGCACAGGACGGAGGGGAGCCGGAGCAGTGTACCGGCCAGATCGGGGGGGTGGGGGGCGATCGGAGGGGTGGGGGCACACTAGTATTTCCAGCCATGGCCGATGATATTTCAGCATCGGCCATGGCTGGATTGTAATATTTCACCCGTTATAATGGGTGAAATATTACAAATCGCTCTGATTGGCAGTTTCACTTTCAACAGCCAATCAGAGCGATCGTAGCCACGAGGGGGTGAAGCCACCCCCCCTGGGCTAAACTACCACTCCCCCTGTCCCTGCAGATCGGGTGAAATGGGAGTTAACCCTTTCACCCGATCTGCAGGGACGCGATCTTTCCATGACGCCGCATAGGCGTCATGGGTCGGAATGGCACCGACTTTCATGACGCCTACGTGGCGTCATGGGTCGGGAAGGGGTTAAGTGGTGGAATTTGCACTATTGCTGACTGACTAAATACTCTTTTGCCCCACTGTATATCCCAGGGACTCAGACTTGAGTTTATTCGTATTCCATGGGATAATTTTAAATTGACTCCCTTACGCTCTTCTCCCCTTGAACAGTCGGCTTTAGAAGAAGAGGTGGCGGCTCTTTGTTCTAAAAATGTCTTGAAAGAGGTTCCAGAATCTGATAGAGGAAGGGGACTTTACTCTCCCCTGTTTCTTATTCAGAAGCCTGACAAAACATATAGGACCATGATAAATCTTAGATACCTTAATAATTTTCTGGTCAAACATACCTTCAAAATGGAGTCTATTAATTCAACAATAAAGATGCTGTTTAACCCCTTCATGACCCAGTCTATTTTGACCTTAATGACCTGGCCATTTTTTGCAATTCTGACCAGTGTCCCTTTATGAGGTAATAACTCGGGAACGCTTCAACGGATCCTAACGGTTCTGAGATTGTTTTTCGTGACATATTGGGCTTCATGTTAGTGGTAAATTTATGTCAATAATTTTTGCGTTTATTTGTGACAAAAATAGAAATTTGGCTAAAATTTTGAAAATTTCGCAATTTTCAAATTTTGAATTTTTATTCTGTTCAACCAGAGAGTTATGTGACACAAAATAGTTAATAAATAACATTTCCCACATGTCTAATTTACATCAGCACAATTTTGGAAACAATTTTTTTTTTGCAAGGAAGTTATAAAGTTTAACATTTGACCAGCGATTTCTCATTTTTAAAACGAAATTTACAAAACCATTTTTTTTAGGGACCACCTCACATTTGAAGTCAGTTTGAGGGGTCTGTATGGCTGAAAATACCCAAAAGCGACACCATTCTAAAAACTGCACCCCTCAAGGTACTCAAAACCACATTCAAGAAGTTTATTAACCCTTCAGGTACTTCACAGCAGCAGAAGCAACATGGAAGGAAAAAATGAACATTAAAATTTTTTGTCACAAAAATGATGTTTTAGCAACAATTTTTTTATTTTCCCAAGGGTAAAAAGAGAAACTGGACCCCAAACGTTAGTGTACAATTTGTCCTGAGTACACCGATACCTCATATGTGGGGGGGAACCACTGTCTGGGTGCACGACAGGGCTCTGAAGGGAAGGAGCGCCATTTGACTGTTTTCAATGAAAAATTGGCTCCAATCTTTAGCTGACACCATGTCGCGTTTGGAGAGTCCCTGTGTGCCTAAACATTGGAGCTTCCCCACAAGTAACCCCATTTTGGAAACTAGACCCCCCAAGGAGCTTATCTAGATGCATAGTGAGCACTTTGAACCCGTAGGTGCTTCACAAATTGATCCGTAAAAAATGAAAAAGTACTTTTTTTTCCACTAAAAATTTATTTTAGCCTCATTTTTTTCATTTTTACATGGGCAACAGGATAAAATGGATCCTAAAATGTGTTGGTCAATTTCTCCTGAGTACACCGATACCTCCTATGTGGTCACAAACCACTGTGCACACGGCAAGGCTCTGAAGGGAAGGAGCGCCATTTGACTTTTTCAATTAAAAATTGGCTCCAATCTTTAGCGGACACCATGTCGCGTTTGGAGAGCCCCTGTGTGCCTAAACATTGGAGCTCCCCCACATGTAACCCCATTTCCGAAACTAGACCCCCCCAAGGAACTTATCTAGATGCATATTGAACACTTTGAACCCGTAGGTGCTTCAAAAATTGATCCAAAAAAATGAAAAAGTACTTTTTTTTCACAAAAAATTTCATTTAGCCTCAATTTGTTCATTTCCACATGGGCAACAGGATAAAATGGATCGTAAAATTTATTGGGCAATTTCTCCTGAGTACACTGATACCTCACATGTGGGGGTAAACCATTGTTTGGGCACGCGGCAGGGCTCGGAAGGGAAGGAGCGCTATTTGACTTTTTGAATGAAAAATTAGCTCCAATCGTTAGCGGACACCATGTCACGTTTGGAGAGCCCCTGTGTGCCTAAACATTGGAGCTCCCCCATATGTGACCCCATTTTGGAAACTAGACCTTCCATGGAACTAATCTAGATGTGCGGTGACCACTTTAAACCCCCAAGTGCTTCATAGAAGTTTATAACGCAAAGCCGTGAAAATAAAAAATAATTTTTCTTTCCTCAAAAATTATATTTTAGCCTGCAATTTTTTATTTTCACAAGAGTAACAGGAGAAATTGGACCCCAAAAGTTGTTGTCCAGTTTGTCCTGAGTACGCTGATGCCCCATATGTGGGGGGGAACCACTGTTTGGGCACACGTCGGGGCTCAGAAGGGAAGTAGTGACTTTTTAAATGCAGACTTTGAAACCCCAAGTGCTTCACAGAAGTTTACAAAGCAGAGCCATGAAAATAAAAAATCATTTTTCTTTCCTCAAAAAAGATGTTTTAGCAAGCAATTTTTTATTTTCTCAAGGGTAACAGGAGAAATTGGACCCCAAATTTTTTTTGCCCAGTTTGTCTTGAGTACGCTGATACCCCATATGTGGGGGTAAACCACTGTTTGGGCACACGTCGGGGCTCGGAAGGGAAGTAGTGACGTTTTGAAATGCAGACTTTGATGGAATGGTCTGCGGGTGTCACGTTGCATTTGCAGAGCCCCTGTTGTACCTAAACAGTAGAAACCCCCCACAAGTGACCCGATTTTGGAAACTAGACCCCCCAAGGAACTTATCTAGATGTGTGGTGAGCACTTTCAACCCCCAAGTGCTTCACAGAAGTTTATAACGCAGAGCCGTGAAAATAAAAAATAATTTTTCTTTCCTCAAAAATTGTTTTAGCAAGCAATTTTTTATTTTTGGAAGGATAACAGGAGAAATTGGACCCCAATAATTGTTGCCCAGTTTGTCCTGAGTATGCTGGTACCCCATATGTGGGGGTAAACCACTGTTTGGGCGCACGTCGGGGGGAGCACCATTTGACTTTTTGAGCGCAAGATTGGCTGGAATCAATGGAGGCGCCATGTTGCGTTTGGAGACCCCTGATGTGCCTAAACAGTGGAATCCCCTCAATTCTACCTTCAACACTAACCCCAACACACCCCTAACCCTTATCCCAACTGTAGCCATAACCCTAATCACAACCCTAACCCCAGCACACCCCTAACCACAACCCTAACCCCAACACACCTGTAACCCTAATCCCAACCCTAACCCTAATCCCAACCCTAACCACAACTTTAACCCCAACACACCCCTAACCCTATCCATAACCCTAACCACAAGCCTAATCTTAACTCTATTTCCAACCCTAGCCCTAATTCCAACCCTAACCCTAAGGCTATGTGCCCACGCTGCGGATTCATGTGAGATTTTTCCGCACGATTTTTGAAAAATCCACAGGTAAAAGGCACTGCATTTTACCTGCGGATTTACAGCAGATTTCCATTGGTTTTTGTGCGGATTTCACCTGCGGATTCTTATTGAGGAACAGGTGTAAAACGCTGCGGAATCCGCACAAAATTGACATGCTGCGGAAAATACAACGCAGCGTTTCCGCACGGTATTTTCCTCACCATGGGCACAGCGGATTTGGTTTTCCATAGGTTTACATGGTACTGTAAACCTGATGGAAAACTGCTACGAATTCGCAGCGGCCAACCTGCTGCGGATCCGCGGCCTATCCGTTGCGGATCCGCAGTCAAATCCGCACCATGTGCACATACCCCAACCCTAGCCCTAACCCTAACCCTAGTTCTAACCCTAACCCTAGTGGAAAAAAAAAAATATATATATATATATATATATATATATATAATTTATTTTATTATTGTCCCTACCTATGGGGGTGATAAGGGGGGGGGGATTTACTATTTTTTTTATTTTGATCACTGTGATAGGTTATATCACAGTGATCAAAATATACCTGGAACGAATATGCCGGCCGGTTTTGGAAGATGGCGGTGCCCATGGAGAAGACGGACGGACACCGGGAGGCATGGTAAGTATGAGGGGGGGGGGGAAATCGGAGCATGGGGGGTGGATCGGAGGACGGTGGGTGGCTTCGGAGCACAGGGGGAGCAGGCAAGAGGACTGGGGAGCAGACAGGACGACTGAGGACCGGGGAGGAGATCGGTGGCGGTGGTGGGGGGGGCACATCAGAGTTTCCAGCCATGGCCGATGATATTGCAGCATCAGCCATGGCTGGATTGTAATATTTCACCAGTTTTTATAGGTGAAATATTACAAATCGCTCTGATTGGTGGCTTACATCCCTGTAAATCTCTCGTGGTGCGGTCATGGGAGTCCGAATAAAGCATTAAGCTACTTACCGGTAGCAACATTTTTCAGAGGCTCATGACAGCACCCTTAGTTCCCTCCCTTTTCACGTGGGGGTTGCACTTCCTTAAAATATTTAAAAAAAAAAAAAAAGAAGATTTTCTCACGTGTGATATCTGGATTAAGGGAGGTGTGCACTCAGGTCAAAAGCAGGGAGGTGCTGGTAAAACAGACCATGTGGTCCAAATAGTCATGTATCAAAAATTACCGCACACTCAGAACTGATATGGTGCAAAAGTATTTTACAAGTTGATTGTGTTCACAAACCAGGTTGCCACAAAGAAAAATGTGCAGATAGAAACCCAACGTTTCGACCCTCCCGGGTCTTATTTATGGGGTTTCTACGGAAAATAAAGAAATCAAATTTAAGTTTAGCAACATCAATGAAGGTAAAGACAATGATATATCATGAGAATAGACTAAACATTAAAATGGACACACCAATAAGTAAAATATAGACAAGCAAACATAAATGATATCTACAAATATGTACAAAAAGAGGAGCCAGAGTTGGTTAGAGACTACTGGTAAAGAGTAACAATCTTTGCTTCAAAACATCTACAGCATTGATCGGAATAGGAGGTACTGGGAATAAAAGACGAAGCATAAGATAGTTACCTTGGTGCACGATTGGACACATATACGAGTGGCAGGCGTGGGGCAGGAGGATAAATCCCTTGGCATGTAAACTGTCGCTGTGATGGATAATGGGATAGCAGGGTTATATATAGATACACATGAATAAAATATATGGGGTGTCAAGATATATAAAAAAGGACCCAAGTTATCCCTGATGTAGTCGGTCATGTTAGGGGGTCATAATAGAAAAGGTACGATTTACAGGGTAGTAGATTGGTTCCCACCAATGTAATGATAGTGGTGTAATTAGTTAGTTAGTGCCATTACCTTAACAGGGAATAAGCTGGGGACATATAGATTCTCAATGGAACGTGGTGTCAAATACAGAGGCCGTCACGCTCGTGGTGGGCCTGTGGAAGATATATACAAAGTTTAAGGGAGTCTGAAGAGGCAATGGTGGCGCAGCGTAATGGGCTAAAGGAGGACAGATAGATTACCTGTATAATCCTAGATGACCTGTGAGGGCAGCGCTCCCATGTCCTGTAAAGCGTGGCATGCAAGGAAGGGGAGAGCGGCGGGTTTAAGTGCCACCGCGGGCACCGCCGTACCAGAAGTACGGCCCCTCCGACCGGAAGTGATGCGGCACTCTGTATCAGAGACACCGCGCATGCATGGGCGCCAGGATGCCAGGAGCTAGGTGTGACCAACTATGGTCACGTGTAGCTGCACCAATGGGGTTGCTGAAAGTGCCTGTGCATATCCCTATGTGGTCATATGTACAACTGCATAGATGGGACTGTACTAAGTGTCTGTATAGGTCCCTATGCATATGCCCGGGAGCGTAATGTATATATCTATGGTCACATGTGTAGCTGCATCAATAGGGTTGCTGAAAGCACCTACGTATATCTATATGTGGTCATATGCACGACTGCATAGATAGAACTGCAATAAGTGCCTGTAAAGGTTCCTATGTATGTGCCCAAGAGCGCAATGTATAAATCTATATAAGAAAGCTGATTATGCATGAGGTACTAATGGGTACACATAAACAGGGCTGTTATATAGATAGGGCGGCCAGGCCAGAGTTGTCAGGATATCTGGATTGTTACTTTATTAAAGATATGGTATTTGAGTGTATATAATGTTTGTATATGCTTGGCATTAACCGCAGTAGTCCTCTCAGGCTCTGTAATACAACTGATACGTGGGAGAGGTGCCGCCCTTTTGTATCTGTAGGTTTCCTGTTCCTAATGGGCGGATCCCCTCTGTCGTGGTGCTGTTATGGGCCTCTGAAAAATGCTCCTACCGGTAAGTAGCTTAATGCTTTCTCACCAGTTGCTGCTTTTTTCTTTTATTTTTTTTTTTAAAAAAGTTTACAACAAGCACTCTCTCACACACACACACACACACACACACACACACACACACACAACTTAATAAAGTACTGACACAAATACCACATACATAAAAGAAAAAAAATGTTGTCCCACTTGTCTCAAAAATGCTATTCAGCGGAGGAGGCATGAAGCTTTCCTTGCCTCCGATCTTGACAGTGAGGCCGGCCTCACACTAGCGTGTTTTACGGACGTATGAAAGGTGCAGAAAATACGGATTGCATATGGTACAATGATTCTCTATGGCCCAGCTCCTATCTGCAGCATGCTGCGTTTGTCACCGTATTGCGCAAAAAATACGCCAATGAAAGTCTATGGGGGCGAGAAAAATACGGATTACACAACAGTGTGACTTGCGAGAAATACGCAGCGGTGTTCTAGCGAAAAGCCAGTAATTCAGTGCAGTGTACAGTAAAATCACACTGACAGGTTAGAATAGAATAGCTAAGATAAATGTATATGGAGCACCCCCAGACACAGGGCCACAGGTTACTCAGTACCGGTCCTTTCTGTCTCAGTTCTGGGGTTGTCATGGTGGCTGGACCCGGTCCGTGACCCTGCTAAGGGGCGTCCAATGAAAGGTGATGCGAGTCTGTCAAGGTTTCGTGACGCCACCTGTGGTGTTCGGTGGGGTCCGCTGGGGTGATGTGATGGCAGCTAGATGGTAGATGGAGATGGTGTGAGGTGCAGACAATAACGAGGACACAAAGTTGCAGTCTCTTTACCTCTTTACTGAAGACTTCAGGATCCGCAATCCAGAGCACAGTTAACAGCGCTGTCTGAGACCGGCTGGTCCGATGGCACATCCAGAGTTCCCTTTGCAGGTGGAAATCGTTGCCTACCACTAGCGCCTGTGTGTTGTAGTGCTACCCTGCTGAGCATTCGGAATAGTCCTCACAACTTCTGTTCTCGTTCGTTCGTTCTTTCTAGTTCTTTCTAATTCTTTCTCTTTCATTCCAGATGTTTCTAGTTTCTCATCCCCCAGGTATGTTATGGCTAGGACGCACCCGTATGACGGGAAGGCTTGGAGCTCTTCCGGGACCCTAGAGACGCCCCTCTCCACGCGTTGCCCCCTATGTCTGCGTAGGAAATTTAAGGTAGACAGCCAACCTATAATTAACTGTCCTGCGGAGTTTGAAGTAAGGCTGGTTTCACATTGGCGTTTTTTCAGGTGCGTTTTTGCGGTAAAAAACGCAAAAAACGCATGGTGAAAAAACGCATGTAAACGCGTGTAAACGCTGCATTTTTTTGACGCATGCGTTTTTGCATGTGGTGAAAAAAACGCGGCGTTTTACCGCGTTTACATGCGTTTTTTCATGCGTTTGCGTTTTTTAAACGCATGCAGAAAAATGTGTGACAACTGCCAATCATCAAAATAAAGTAAAAAACCCACTATAAACAGAAATAGTTAGGGTTAGGGTTAGGGTTAGGGGTAGGGTTAGGGGTAGGGATCATAACCCTAACCCTAAAGGGATCCTACCCCTAACCCTACCCCTAACCCTAAGGGATCCTAACCCTAACCCTAACCCTACCCCTAACCCTACCCCTAACCCTAACCCTAAGGGATCCTAACCCTAACCCTACCCCTAACCCTAACCTACCCCTAACCCTACCCCTAACCCTACCCCTAACCCTAACCCTAAGGGATCCTAACCCTAACCTTACCCCTAACCCTAACCCTACCCCTAACCCTAACCATAAAGGGATTAGGGTTAGGATCCCTTAGGGTTAGGGGTAGGGTTAGGGTTAGGGTTAGGGGTAGGGTTAGGGGTAGGGTTAGGGTTAGGATCCCTTAGGGTTAGGGGTAGGGTTAGGGTTAGGGGTAGGGTTAGGGGTAGGGTGAGGTTCCCTTTATCACCTTTATGCTGGGGGGTGGCATATCAGTGTGTTTTCTGGTTTTTTAATAAAAAAACGCATGCGTTTTTTACCGCAAAAAACGCATGCACCAAAAAACGCATGCGTCCCCATTGACTCCAATGTATTTTTTGACCCAAAAAAAACGCATGAAAACGCATGCGTTTTTTTTTGGTCCAAAAAACGCTTCTAAAAATACTACAAGTAGCATTTCAGAAAATGAACGCATGCAGTAAAAAAACGCATGCGTCAAAAAACGCGACCAAACGCGTACACAAAAAAACGCATGCGTTTTCAATGTTAAAGATAGGAAAAAAAAACGCATGCGTTTTTTTGAAAAAAAACGCTGCAGACAAAAACGCAAGTGTGAAACCACCCTAAGGCATAGAGTCAGTTACTTCCTCGGTGTTCCGGCCACCGGCTACGCGCCTCAGTAGGATTTTGCCTCGGTCTCACGGCACGACTTCTACTGGCTCTCCTTTGTGCTTGATCTCGTTTCTCACTGTCCACAATATCCTTCGCTTCGTGTCTCTTTCTTAGGATACCGCTGCGGGGTGTGCAGGCGCGGTTCCGTAACGTTCTATTCTGGTCGCTAGGTACCTGCCAGGTTCCCACGCCTGACAGGGACCCCCCTGAATCTTCTCCCTGCAACACCACCTGCCACGGGATGTTGCCTGAATCAAACCCAGTCAGTTTCTGACTAACTTCCTATCCAACCCCTAGTTTTACCAGTGTGAGGAGTGGCCCAATAAATAAAGCCTTTTTCTCCCCTTAGTGGCCGGAGTGTGAAGTGTAATGTGTGCTGGTGATACCTGGTCAGAAGAACTCCTTTAGTGCCATCAGACGTACCATCACTCCCCTTAGCGGCAGAGTGTCATACTACAACAACCAGGTCTCTGGGGCGCTGCATATACAAATAGTATAGGGGTATATATATATATATATGTATATATATATATATATATATATATATATATATATATATATATACAGGTCCTTCTAAAAAAATTAGCATATAGTGTTAAATTTCATTATTTACCATAATGTAATGATTACAATTAAACTTTCATATATTATAGATTCATTATCCACCAACTGAAATTTGTCAGGTCTTTTATTGTTTTAATACTGATGATTTTGGCATACAACTCCTGATAACCCAAAAAACCTGTCTCAATAAATTAGCATATTTCACCCATCCAATCAAATAAAAGTGTTTTTTAATAACAAACAAAAAAACCATCAAATAATAATGTTCAGTTATGCACTCAATACTTGGTCGGGAATCCTTTGGCAGAAATTACTGCTTCAATGCGGCGTGGCATGGAGGCAATCAGCCTGTGACACTGCTGAGATGTTATGGAGGCCCAGGATGCTTCAATAGCGGCCTTAAGCTCATCCAGAGTGTTGGGTCTTGCGTCTCTCAACTTTCTCTTCACAATATCCCACAGATTCTCTATGGGGTTCAGGTCAGGAGAGTTGGCAGGCCAATTGAGCACAGTAATACGATGGTCAGTAAACCATTTACCAGTGGTTTTGGCACTGTGAGCAGGTGCCAGGTCGTGCTGAAAAATGAAATCTTCATCTCCATAAAGCATTTCAGCCGATGGAAGCATGAAGTGCTCCAAAATCTCCTGATAGCTAGCTGCATTGACCCTGCCCTTGATGAAACACAGTGGACCAACACCAGCAGCTGACATGGCACCCCACACCATCACTGACTGTGGGTACTTGACACTGGACTTCAGGCATTTTGGCATTTCCTTCTCCCCAGTCTTCCTCCAGACTCTGGCACCTTGATTTCCGAATGACATGCAAAATTTGCTTTCATCAGAAAAAAGTACTTGGGACCACTTAGCAACAGTCCAGTGCTGCTTCTCTGTAGCCCAGGTCAGGCGCCTCTGCCGCTGTTTATGGTTCAAAAGTGGCTTTACCTGGGGAATGCGGCACCTGTAGCCCATTTCCTGCACACGCCTGTGCACGGTGGCTCTGGATGTTTCCACTTCTCCACAATCTTCCTCAGGGTCCGGTCTCCTCTTCTCGTTGTACAGCGTTTTCTGCCACATTGTTTCCTTCCAACAGACTTACCATTGAGGTGCCTTGATACAGCACTCTGGGAACAACCTATTTGTTGAGAAATTTCTTTCTGGGTCTTACCCTCTTGCTTGAGGGTGTCAATGATGGCCTTCTTGACATCTGTCAGGTCGCTAGTCTTACCCATGATGGGGGTTTTGAGTAATGAACCAGGCAGGGAGTTTATAAAAGCCTCAGGTATCTTTTGCATGTGTTTAGAGTTAATTAGTTGATTCAGAAGATTAGAGTAATAGGTCGTTTAGAGAACCTTTTCTTGATATGCTAATTTATTGAGACAGGTTTTTTGGGTTATCAGGAGTTGTATGCCAAAATCATCAGTATTAAAACAATAAAAGACCTGACAAATTTCAGTTGGTGGATAATGAATCTATAATATATGAAAGTTTAATTGTAATCATTACATTATGGTAAATAATGAAATTTAACACTATATGCTAATTTTTTGAGAAGGACCTGTATATATATATATATAATGTCAGTGAGACACATGTATGTATATACAGTATATAATAATATATCATACAGCGCTAGATAGCTTAAAATCCGGTAATTCAATTGCCGGCTTTTCCTATCCATCTCATATCCCCTTTTTTTTGCATATTCCACACTACTAATGTTGGTGGTAACCGAAATTCCAAATACATAACAAAAATCTGGGAAAAAGGATACTAGTGTATGTGGTAATATCCCAGATTATATTTATAATCGCTCCAAACATTAGATACAAAATATGTGTTGCTGTGGAATACATGTTATAATTACTGTTGTCCAGATTTTAATATTTTGTACAAATAAAGATTCTCTTTTATATATTGTTACGATATGCTCCTGGTTCTCCTCTCTTTTTTTTTAATACTAATGTTAGTAGTGTGTATGTGCAAAATTTGTGTGCTCTAGCTATTAAATTAAAGGGTTAAATCGCTGAAAAAATTGGCGTGGGCTCTCGCACAATTTTCTCCGCCAGAATGGTAAAGCCAGTGACTGAGGGCAGATATTAATAGCCTGGAGAGGGTCCATGGTTACTGCCCCCCCTCTCCCTGGCTAAAAACATCTGCCCCCAGCCACCCCAGAAAAGGCACATCTGGAAGATGCGCCTATTCTGGCACTTGGCCACTCTCTTCCCATTCCCGTGTAGCGGTGGGATATGGGGTAATGAAGGGTTAATGTCACCTTGCTATTGTAAGGTGACATTAAGCCAGATTAATAATGGAGAGGCATCAATTATGACACCTATCCATTATTAATCCAATAGTATGAAATGGTTAAAAAAACACACACACATTATTACAAACTAATATTTTAATGAAATAAATACACAGGTTGTTGTAATATTTTATTATACTAGTAATCCACCTGAAGACCCTTGTCACCTGTAACAAATGTAAAAAGAAAAAACAACAATATTCCATACCTTTCAGTCTCGTTCCACGCTGTAAATCCATCTGAAAGGGTTAACTAATTTTACAAGCAGAAGCCTGCTAGTCCAGCCGCCCCTGTCTGTAAAAACCCGGCGAATGAATGGAATGTAGGTGAATGACCTGTAGTTACCTCGAGTTGCGGTGATGCGCCCTCTGCTGGATGTCCTCATATGAACTCTAGCGTGGGAAAATATTCTGAAAAGTTCCGTTCCCAGGCTCGAGTTCATATGAGGACATCCAGCAGAGGGCGCATCACCGCAACTCGCGGTAAATACCTATCTGCGGCCCGCAGTCATGTGACATGGGCGCCGATGGTCATGGTTTGCTATGCGCTTCCGGCGTGTGTGCAGCACCCCAGAGTCCTAGTCGTTGCAGTAATGTCGCTCTGCCACTAAGGGAAGTGATGTTACGTCTGATTGCACTAAAGGAGTTCACCTGACCAGGTATCACAGTCACACACTACACTTCACACTCTGGCCACCAGGGGGAGCAAAGGGCTCTATGTATTAGGCCACTCCTCACACTTGGGTAAAACTGGGGGTTGGATAGGAAGTTAGTCAGAAAGCAGCCTGGGAGAGTTTCAGGGAGGACCTGTCAGGGATGGGATCCTGGCAGGGACCTAGCGAAAAGGACAGATCGTTACGGAGCCGCGCCTGCACTACCTTGCGGCGGCATCTTAAGGAAGGACACGAAGCGAAGTATATTGTGGAGAAGTGAGAAACGAGATCACAGCAAAAAGGCGATAGAACTGGTAGGAGTCGTGCCCCGAGATTGGCAACATCCTACTGAGGCGTGTAGCCGGTGGCCGGAACGCCGAGGAAGTAAGAGACTCCAAGCATTACTTCAAACAGCGGCAGGACAGTTAATTGTAGGTTGGCTGTCTCACCTAAATCACCTAAGCAGACATAGGAGGCAATTGTGGGAGAGGGGCGTCTCTAGGGTCCCAGAATAACTCCAGGCCTACCTGTCATACGGGTGCATCCTAGCCATATCATCTGGGGGACGGAGAGAGAAAGAACATCAGAACAAGTACGACAGTTGTGAGGACTATCCTGTGGTGCTCAGCAGGGAAGGACTACAACACACAGGCGCTAGTAGGTAGGCACTGATCTCCACCTGCAAAGGGAACTCTGGATGTGCCTTCGGACCGGCCGGTCTCAGCCAGCCCTGTTAGCAGTGCTCTGGATTGCGGATCCCGAAGTCTTCAGTTAAGGTAAAGAGACTGCACCTTTTGTGTCCTCGTTATTAACTGTGCCTCACATCATCACCATCTACACTACTGGGAAGCCCTGGGGAAACTGTTGTGAATTCTGTTATCGAACTCCCTCCTGTGGTCATGAATGGTACTTCGGCGAGTTCTGTCCATGGACTCCCTCTGGTGGCTGTGAGTGGAGCTGCTGCTTCTGAGGTTCCTTCCACAGGTGACGTAGTTTATTCTTTGGCTGGCTGCTCTATTTAACTCCACTCAGATCGTTACTGCATGCCAGCTGTCAATGTTCTTGTACTGGTTCAGTTCGCTCTTGGATCTGTCGGGTGTCCTGTCTACTCCAGCAGAAGCTAAGTCCCTGCTAGTTTATTATTTGTTCTTTGTTTTCTTGTCCAGCTTGCTATCATGATTTTGCTTTGCTAGCTGGAAGCTCTGGGATGCAGAGTGGCATCTCCGCACCGTGAGTCGGTGCGGAGGTCTTTTTGCACACTCTGCGTGGTCTTTTTGTAGTTTTTTGTGCTGACCGCAAAGTTACCTTTCCTATCCTCAGTCTGTTTAGTAAGTCTGGCCTCACTTTGCTGAAACCTGTTTCATTTCTGTGTTTGTGACTTTCATCTTAACTCACAGTCAATATATATGGGGGGCTGCCTTTTTCTTTGGGGAATTTCTATGAGGCAAGGTAGGCTTTATTTTCTTTCTCTAGGGCTAGTTAGCTCTTAGGCTGTGAAGAGGCGTCTAGGGAGAGTCAGGAACGCTCCACGGCTATTTCTAGTGTGTGTGATAGGATTAGGGGTTGCAGTCAGCAGATCTCCCACTTCCCAGAGCTTGTCCTTTGTTGGTTTAACCATCAGGTCTTTTCGGGTGCTCCTAACCACCAGGTCATAACAGGAAACACTTCACCTGTGGGAAGATATTCCATCTAGCTGCCATAACATCACCCCAGTGGACCCCCAAAGCAGCGTCGGTCACCCTGACCGAATAACACAGGTGGCATCACGAACACTTGACAAACTCTCATCACCTTTCATTGGACGCCCCTTAGCAGGGTCACGGCCCAGGTCTAGCCACCGTGACAACCCCAGGAGTGAGACAGAGAGGCCCGGTACCGAGTACCCCGCGGCACTGCGTCTAGGGGCGATCCATGTGCATGTTAAATGCCGCTGTCAGAGATTGACCTCGGCATTTAACATGTTAACAGCCACGGGTGGATCGCGATTCCACCTGCTTCTGTTAGGAGCACATGAGAGCTGATCAGATCAGCTTTCATGTGCCCCTATCAGATGTCATGTGACGAAAAAGGTGCGGGCGCATCGCCGAAGCCCGCACCAAACAGGGGGAGGCATCCAATGACAGACACTGCACGTCATTGGGTGTTAAGGGTTTAATAAATGTAAATAGTGTATATTATTGCATATGTTCACAGATTATACACTACCAAAAAATCTCTTTATTGGTATTAGTGATATGATAGAAAAAATATCAAGTAGTCAAGCATAAAGAGGATCACACTATTTGTCAACTACTCTTGTTCCTACCTGTCCGCAGAGGTTGGAACTCGTAAAACGCAATTGGCGCCGCCTATCCATGTCAACTTGCCATGGTCGTCGCCGCCTACTCGGCCTCACCCTGTCGGGTACAGGATGCAGAGCTCCCTTTAGCAGCCTCTTGTCACTCCCGTAAGCAGCCTCCCCCTGCCAGACTCAGTATTCCTTCACTAGCCTCCCCCTGACAGACGCAGAATTCTCTCAGCAGCCTCAACCTGCTGGATGCAGCCACCTCAGCAGCCTCCTCTTTTCTCACTCACTTCAGCAGCCTCCCCTCTCACTCAGTTTGGCAGCCTCCCAGCACCTGACTTCAGCAGCCTCCCATCTCCTCAATTCAGAAGCCTCCCATCTCCTCTCTGCAGCCCCCTCCCATCTCTCTTCAGCAGCCTCCCATCTCCTCACTCACTTCAGCAGCCTCCCATGTCCTCCCTTCAGCAGCCTCCCATGTCCTCCCTTCAGCAGCCTCCCATGTCCTCCCTTCAGCAGCCTCCCATGTCCTCCCTTCAGCAGCCTCCCATGTCCTCCCTTCAGCAGCCTCCCATCTCCTCCCTTCAGCAACCTCCCATCTCCTCACCTCAGCAGCCTCCCATCAAATCTCCTCTCTTCAACAGCCTCCCATTTCTTCCCTTCAGCAACCTCCCATCTCCTCACCTCAGCAGCCTCCCATCAACTCACCTCAGCAGCCTCCCATCTCCTCTCTTCAACAGCCTCCCATATCCTCTCTTCAGCAGCCTCCCATCTCCTCCCTTCAGCAGTCTCCCATCTCCTCCCTTCAGCAGCCTCCCATCTCCTCCCTTCAGCAGCCTCCCATCTCCTCTCTTCAACAGCCTCCCATCTCCTCACTCAATTCAGCAGATTCCCATCTCCTCACTTCAGCAGCCTCCCAATGTCACAGGGGTATTGGGTAGACTAAAGCTGATTACCCGGGCCCCTGCGATATCACTCAGACTAGGGAAAACCCTGTCTGTCCCTCTCCCAGAATTTACACTGATGGTGTGCTTGTCTGGGCCACCAGGCCTGACCCTGACTCCTGTTTCAGCCCTATGCTGAAACCTCCACCCGCCACCCAGTGATAAGACCACAAACCAACCTACACAGAAAGTACAGACAGGGAAAACTAAAAACGCACCTCGCCGCAGACACACAGGAAAACACTATATTGTGCACAGGGCAAAAATAAACACAAATATAGGAAGGAGAAATATGACAAAGGATAATACACCACCAGATACGATACTTCAACTCCTAGAACACCACTCCAGACCGAGATCACCAAGCACAAGACACAAGCTATAATCGGTGATGCCCAAAGTCCAGAATGACTATTTAAAGGCCACGGGCGTGACCCAGCCTCCAACCAGATTACCAGCCAGATTAACCCTGGATAAAATCTAGCCGGCGCCACTGAGCATATAGTGGACAAATGTGGAATTACCACTGTCTGTTGGACGCCCTAGTGTGAACAGCATCCGACATGACACCCATCTCCTCTCTTCAGCAGCCTCCCATCTCCTCTCTTCGGCAGCCTTCCATCTCCTCCCTTCAGCAGCATCCCATCTCCTCCCTTCAGCAGCATCCCATCTTCTCCCTTCAGCAGACTCCCATCTCCTCCCTTCAGCATCCTCCTGTCTCCTCCCTTCAGCAGCCTCCCGTCTCCTCCCTTCAGCAGCCTCCCGTCTCCTCCCTTCAGCAGCCTCCCGTCTCCTCCCTTCAGCAGCCTCCCATCCCCTCTCTTCAGCAGCCTCCCATCTCCTCCCTTCAGCAGCCTCCCATCTCCTCCCTTCAGCAGCCTCCCATCTCCTCCCTTCAGCAGCCTCCCATCTCCTCTCTTCAGCAGCCTCCATCTCCTCCCTTCAGCAGCCTCCCATCTCAATTCAGCAGCCTCCCATCTCCTCACTCACTTCAGCAGATTCCCATCTCCTCACTTTTTTCAGCTGATTCCCATCTTCTCTGTTCATCAGCCTCCCATCTCCTCTCTTCAGCAGCCTCCCATCTCCTCTCTTCAGCAGCCTCCCATCTCCTCTCTTCAGCAGCCTCCCATCTCCTCCCTTCAGCAGCCTCCCATATCCTCTCTTCAACAGCATCCCATCTCCTCTCTTCAGCCTCCCATCTCCTCCCTTCAGCAGCCTCCCATCTTCTCACCTCAGCAAACTCCCATCTCAATTCAGCAGCCTCCCATCTCCTCACTGACTTCAGCAGATTCCCATCTCCTCACTCACTTCAGCTGATTCCCATCTCATCTCTTCAGCAGATTCCCATCTCCTCACCTCAGCAGCCTCCCATCTACTCAATTCAGCAGCCTCCCATCTCCTCACTCACTTCAGCAGATGTCCATCTCCTCACTCACTTCAGCAGATTCCCATCTTCTCCCTTCAGCAGTCTCCCATCTCTTCTCTTCAGCAGCCTCCAATCTCCTTCCTTCAGCAGCCTCCCATCTCCTCTCTTCAGCAGCCTCCCATCTCCTCACTCACTTCAGCAGATTCCCATCTCCTCACTCACTTCAGCTGATTCCCATCTCATCTCTTCAGCAGATTCCCATCTCCTCACCTCAGCAGCCTTCCATCTCCTCAATTCAGCAGCCTCCCATCTCTTCACTCACTTCAGCAGATTCCCATCTCCTCACTCACTTCAGCAGATTCCCATCTCCTCACTCACTTCAGCAGATTCCCATCTCCTCACTCACTTCAGCAGATTCCTATCTCCTCACTTACTTCAGCAGATTCCTATCGCCTCACTCACTTCAGCAGCCTCCCATCTCCTCCCTTCAGTAGTCTCCCATCTCCTCACTCACTTCAGCAGATTCCAATCTCCTCCCTTCAGCAGCCTCCCATCTCCTCTCTTCAGCAGCCTCCATCTCCTCCCTTCAGCAGCCTCCCATCTCAATTCAGCAGCCTCCCATCTCCTCACTCACTTCAGCAGATTCCCATCTCCTCACTTTTTTCAGCTGATTCCCATCTCCTCTCTTCATCAGCCTCCCATCTCCTCTCTTCAGCAGCCTCCCATCTCCTCTCTTCAGCAGCGTCCCATCTCCTCCCTTCAGCAGCTTCCCATCTCCTCTCTTCAACAGCCTCCCATCTCCTCTCTTCAGCCTCCCATCTCCTCCCTTCAGCAGCCTCCCACCTCCTCACCTCAGCAGCATCCCATCTCAATTCAGCAGCCTCCCATCTCCTCACTCAGTTCAGCAGATTCCCATCTCCTCACTCACTTCAGCTGATTCCCATCTCATCTCTTCAGCAGATTCCCATCTCCTCACCTCAGCAGCCTCCCATCTCCTCAATTCAGCAGCCTCCCGTCTCCTCACTCACTTCAGCAGATTCCCATCTCCTCACTCACTTCAGCAGATTCACATCTTCTCCCTTCAGCAGTTTCCCATCTCTTCTCTTCAGCAGCCTCCAATCTCCTCCCTTCAGCAGCCTCCCATCTCCTCACTCACTTCAGCAGATTCCCATCTCCTCCCTTCAGCAGCCTCCCATCACCTCCCTTCAGCAGCCTCCCATCTCCTCCATTCAGCAGCCTCCCATCTCCTCAATCAATTCAGCAGATTCCCATCTCCTCACTCACTTCAGCAGATTCCCATCACCTCCCTTCAGCAGCCTCCCATCTCCTCCCTTCAGTAGCCTCCCATCTCCTCACTCACTTCAGCAGATTCCCATCACCTCCCTTCAGCAGCCTCCCATCTCCTCTCTTCAGCAGCCTCCCATCTCCTCCCTTCAGCAGCCTCTCATCTCCTCCCTTCAGCAGCCTCCCATCTCCTCACTCACTTCAGCAGATTCCCATCTCCTCACTCACTTCAGCTGATTCCCATCTCCTCTCTTCAGCAGATTCCCATCTCCTCCCTTCAGCAGCCTCCCATCTCCTCCCTACAGCAGCCTCCCATCTCCTCCCTTCAGCAGCCTCCCATCTCCTCCCTTCAGCAGTCTCCCATCTCCTCTTTTCAGCAGCCTCCCATCTCCTCCCTTCATCAGCCTCCCATCTCCTCACCTCAGCAGCCTCCCATCTCTTCTCTTCAGCAGCCTCTCATCTCCTCCCTTCAGCAGCCTCTCATCTCCTCCCTTCAGCAGCCTCCCATCTCCTCACTCACTTCAGCAGATTCCCATCTCCTCACTCACTTCAGCTGATTCCCATCTCCTCTCTTCAGCAGATTCCCATCTCCTCCCTTCAGCAGCCTCCCATCTCCTCCCTACAGCAGCCTCCCATCTCCTCCCTTCAGCAGCCTCCCATCTCCTCCCTTCAGCAGCCTCCCATCTCCTCTTTTCAGCAGCCTCCCATCTCCTCCCTTCATCAGCCTCCCATCTCCTCTCTTCAGCAGCCTCTCATCTCCTCCCTTCAGCAGCCTCCCATCTCCTCACTCACTTCAGCAGATTCCCATCTCCTCACTCACTTCAGCTGATTCCCATCTCCTCTCTTCAGCAGATTCCCATCTCCTCCCTTCAGCAGCCTCCCATCTCCTCCCTACAGCAGCCTCCCATCTCCTCCCTTCATCAGCCTCCCATCTCCTCTCTTCAGCAGCCTCTCATCTCCTCCCTTCAGCAGCCTCCCATCTCCTCACTCACTTCAGCAGATTCCCATCTCCTCACTCACTTCAGCTGATTCCCATCTCCTCTCTTCAGCAGATTCCCATCTCCTCCCTTCAGCAGCCTCCCATCTCCTCCCTACAGCAGCCTCCCATCTCCTCCCTTCAGCAGCCTCCCATCTCCTCTTTTCAGCAGCCTCCCATATCCTCACTCACTTCAGCAGATTCCCATCTCCTCAGTCACCTTACTCCCCTCTGCAGCCTCCTCCGAGTCCTCACACACTGCCTGCCTCCTCTGCCTGCTCGCCGACGACTTCAGTGTCTCCTGTCTCCCACAAACGTGACATGCTGCTCTGCTCTAGAATGAAGAAGAGCACGCGGCGTGTCACATGACCAGCATCAGGACCATGATGCACTTGGGCTTGCTGCTTAAAGGTACAGCACCAATATCTGGCCGCAGGACCGGCTCCAGGCTTTCATGGGCCCTGGTGGGCCCCTTTAACACAAACCACAATTCATAATGCACCGATACGGCAGAGAAATATATGTATAGTACAATGCCAAAGATTTCACTTACTTCTTATATTTCATGAGTGATATCTATTGTATTGATATCTACATTAGCTCAGAAACCGGACAGTATAGTCCTCTATACAGAATAATGAGCCCCATATATTGCTCCATACAGAATAATTGGCGCCACATAGTCCTCTATACAGAATAATGATCCCCATATTATGCTCCAAACAGAATAATGAGCCCCATATATTGCTCTATACAGTATAATTGGCACCACATAGTCCTCTATACAGAATGAGCCCCATATTATGCTCCAAACAGAATAATGAGCCCCATATATTGCTCCATACAGTATAATTGGCACCACATAGTCCTCTATACAGAATAATGAGCCCCATATTATGCTCCAAACAGAATAATGAGCCCCATGTATTGCTCTATACAGTATAATGGGCAGCACGTAGTACTCCATACAGAATAATGAGCCCCATATAATACTCCATACAGTATAATGGGCACCACAGAGTGCTCCATACAGAATGAGCCGCATATATTGCTCCATACAGAATTGACCCCATATAATGCTACATACAGTATATTGAGCCACATATAATTCTCCATACAGTATATGATGGGCCCCATCTATTGCTCCAAATAGAACGAGACGCATATAATGCTCCATACAGTATATGATTGGCCCCATACAGTATACTGTGTCCCATATATTGCTCCATACAGAATGGGCCCCATATGATGCTCCATACAGAATGAGTCCCATATAATGCTCCAAAAATAATTTGCCCCATAAGATGCTCCATGTATAATGGGCCCCATATAATTCTCCATATATAATTAGTCCCATAAGATGCTTCATATATTATTGGCCCTATATACTACTCCATATGTAATTGGCCCCAAAAGAAGCTCCATATAGAATTGGCCCCATAAGATGATCCATATAGAATTGGCCCCATAAGATGCTCCCTATTAAATTGGCCCTATAAGAAGCTCCCTATAGGCTTGGCCCCATAAGATGCTTCCTATAGAATTGGCCCCATAAGATGCTCCATATTAAATTAGCCCCATATAATGCTCAATATATGGGCCCTTTCTGATGATCCCATATATTGCTCCAAATATAAAAAAAAATGAAATGCTCACCTCTCGTTGCGGGTTGCTGCTCTGCTCTGGACTCCTCACCATCGGCGTCTTCCTGCTCTGTGCTGCGACTGGTCAGGCAGAGGGCGCGCGCTGGTGACGTCATCGCGCCCTCTGACCTGAACGTCACAGTCAGAGGATGGAAGACGCTGGAACCGGGAGAGGTAAGTATCGCAAGTGCCAGGGCCCACTCGCGGGGGCTAGCACCATAGCGTGCCAGTGTCCCAGACGGCGAGTGGGCCCCTGCCTGCTCAGGGCCCCGGCACTTGCCCGGGTGCTCCAAGTACTGACGCCGGCCCTGTCTGGCCGCCTGATGCACTAACAACACTGTAGGTGATCTTTAAATCACTGCAATGTTATGTATCCGGCTTGCAGCGGCCATGAACTATTGCTCCAGGGGCCCAACCAGCAGTAGCAAGGGAGGGGGGCCCGGGCTGGCAGCGCATCCGGCCCCCTTTTTTGCTACTGTTCATCAGGCCCCATACAGTAGTAAGGGCAGTAATGCCCTGATGGCGGCCCTGTACACCACCACCTTGCTTTGAGGAAGGCTTTCATCTCCACCTGGTACAGGGGACTCTGGATTCGCTTCCAAGCCGGCTGGATCCTGCCTGTACCTGTTTTCTGGTGCCCTGGACTGAGGTTGCCTATAGCTTCAGTAAACCAGGTAAAAAGACTGCAAACCTGTGTCCTCGTTCTTCACTGCACCTCTCACCATCTTCACCTATACACTGGGATCCCTGGGGACCTACTTCACCTGTGGGAAGTTATACCATCTAGATGCCATAACACCACCCCAGAGGACCCCTTTAAGCAGTGTCGGTCCCCACTGACCGAATACCACAGGTGGCGTCACGAACACAAACTTTAATCAATTTCCCTTTTACATGGGCGCCCAGGGCCACGGACCGGGTCGCCGCTGTGACACATCCCTTTAAGTACAGGACCCGGTATTGATATATCATATGGTGTAATATGATGTTGTTCAATAAAGTGTTATATTGCATTATCCATTGCTTGGTAGTTGTTAAAACACTGAGGAAAGGGGGGCGGTGTGGGACCTTTTAACCTATCGTGTACTTTCCTGTCCCTGTAAGGAGGAGGAGGACGACCCCATGGTGCTGTCAGGATGGACTCCTGGAAACCGGTAGGTCTAATACCTATTTTCAAAGTCTTTTTCTCTGAGGATTTTGTTAACCTCATGGTGAGCCAAACTAATTTGTATGCACATTGTTGATCTCTCTGATCAAGTCTGGGGACGTAGATCTGGGGATTTATTATGATGGAATATAGGCTGAACTGGATGGACAAATGTCTTTTTTCGGCCTTACTAACTATGTTACTATGTTACTATGTTACTAAGTCCTCCAGCCGTACAGTGCTTTCAGAGAGGCCAAGATGTGGTACAAGAAGCTGGCTGTGCACATCGCACAGATGGCAATGCTCAACATTTTCCTACTGTCATGATGTGCAGGCCAGACTGCTACGTCGTACCTTTAGTTCCAGGAGGTAGTGATTAAGGCTCTGATATTTGGCAGACAAATTGCACAACAACTTTGGGGGTCCAATTTCTCCTGTTACCTTTGTGAAAATAAAAAATTGGGGGCTAAAGGATCATTTTTGTGGAAAAGATGTTTTTTTTTATTTTCACAGCTCTACATTATAAACTTCTGTGAAGCACTTGGGGGTTCAAAGTGCTCACCATACAAATTGAGAAGTTCGTTGGGGTGGTCTAGCTTCCAAAATGGGGTCACATGTGGGGGGTTTACATTGTTTAGGCACACCAGGGGCTCTCCAGACACGACATGGCATCTGATCTCAATTCCAGCAAATTTTGCATTGAAAAAATAAAACAGTGCTCCTTCCCTCCAGAGCTCTGCTGTGCGTTTTTCCTTTCACATTCCATTAATTTCTGTGCAGCACCTGGAGGGTTAATAAACTTCTTGAATTTGGTTTTGGGCACCTTGATGGTTGCAGTTTTTAGAATGGTGTCACTTTTGGGTATGTCTATCATATAGACCCCTCAAAGGAACTTCAAATGTGAAGTGGTCTCTAAAGAAAAATTATTTTGTAAATTTTATTGTAAAAAGGAGAAATCGCTGGTCAACTTTTAACCCTTATAACGTCCTAACAAAAAAAAAAAAATGTTTAAAAAATTGTGCTGATGTAAAGTAGACATGTGGGAAATGTTATTAATTATTTCGTGACCTACGTCTCTGATTTAAGGGCATAACAATTAAAAGTTTGAAAATTGCTAAATTTTCCCCAAATTTTCATTTTTTACACAAATAAATGCAACACATTCTCAGAATCAGTGGGATCCGTTGAAGCGTTCCAGAGTTATTACCACATAAAGGGACAGTGGTCAGAATTGTAAAAATTGGCCCGGTCATAAACGTGCAAACCACCTTCGGGGGTAAATGGATTGAAGTAGAGTAAGGCCGGCGTCACACTCAGCGTATAAAAATACGGTCCGTAATTTACGGCCGTAATACGCAGAAAAGTCCCCAAAATAGTGGTCCGTATCTCCTCCGTAGGCAGGGTGTGACAGCGTATTTTGCACATGGCATCCTCCGTATGTAATCCGTATAGCATCCGTACTGCGAGATTTTCTCGCAGGCTTGCAAAACCGCCATACGGACATACAATGGATCCATGTGCTCCCAAAAATATAAAAACATATGTACTGTATATATATAGTGTCAGTGAGACACATATATATATATATATATATATATATATATATATTAATATTTCATCCAGCACGAGATAGCTTAAAAGCCGGTAATTCAATTGCCGGCTTTTGCTATCTTCTTCCTAAACCCGACATGATATGAGACATGGTTTACATACAGTAAACCATGTCATATCCCCATTTTTTTGCATATTCCACACTACTAATGTTAGTAGTGTGTATGTGTAAAATTTGGGTGCTCTAGCTATTAAAGTAAAGGGTTAAATGGCAGAAAAAATTGGTGTGGGCTCCCGCGCAATTTTCTCCACCAGAGTAGTAAAGCCAGACACTGAGGGCAGATATTAATAGCCTGGAGAGGGTCCATGGTTATTGGCCCCCCTGGCTAAAAACATCTGCCCCCAGCCACCCCAGAAAAGGCACATCTGGAAGATGCGCCTATTCTGGCACTTGGCCACTCTCTTCCCATTCCCGTGTAGCAGTGGGATATGGGGTAATGAAGGGTTAATGTCACCTTGCTATTGTAAGGTGACATTAAGTCAGATTAATAATGGAGAGGCGTCAATTATGACACCTATCCATTATTAATCCAATAGCATGAAATGGTTAAAAAACACACACAATATTGCAAAGTATTTTAATGAAACAAACACACAGGTTGTTGTAATATTTTATTCCACTCTCAATCCACCTGAAGACCCTCGACCTGAAACAAATTAAAAATAATAAACCAACAATATCTCATACCTTCCATCGATATGTCCCACGATGTAAATCCATCTGAAGGGGTTAAATTATTTTACACCCAGGAGCTCTGCTATAATGCAGCCGTGCTCCTGCCTGTAAAACCCCGGGGAATGAATGGAATGTAGGTCAATGACCTGTAGTTACCTTCATTCGCGGTGATGCGCCCTCTGCTGGATGTCCTCATATGAACTCGAGCGTAGGAACTTTTCTGAATATTTTCCCAGCCTCGAGGTCATATGAGGACATCCAGCAGAGGATGCATCACCGTGAATGAAGGTAACTACAGATCATTGACCTACATTCCATTCATTCACTGGGGTTTTACAGGCAGGAGCACAGCTGCATTACAGCAGAGCTCCTGCCTGTAAAATAATTTAACCCCTTCAGATGGATTTACATCGTGGGACATATCGACGGAAGGTATGAGATATTGTTGGTTTATTATTTTTAATTTGTTACTGGTCGAGGGTCTTCAGGTGGATTGAGAGTGGAATAAAATATTACAACAACCTGTGTGTTTATTTCATTAAAATACTTTGCAATATTGTGTGTGTTTTTTTAACCATTTCATGCTATTGGATTAATAATGGATAGGTGTCATAATTGACGCCTCTCCATTATTAATCTGGCTTAATGTCACCTTACAATAGCAAGGTGACATTAACCCTTCATTATCTCATATCCCACTGCTACACGGGAATGGGAAGAGAGTGGCCAAGTGCCAGAATAGGCGCATCTTACAGATGTGCCATTTCTGGGGTGGCTGGGGGCAGATGTTTTTAGCCGGGGGGGGGGGGGGGGGGGCAATAACCATGGACCCTCTCCAGGCTATTAATATCTGCCCTCAGTCACTGCCTTTACTACTCTGGCGGAGAAAATTGCGCGGGAGCCCACGCCAATTTTTCCGTCATTTAACCCTTTAATTTAATAGCTAGAGCACCCAAATTTTGCACATACACACTACTAACATTAGTAGTGTGGAATATGCAAAAAAAAAATGGGGATATGACATGGTTTACTGTATGTAAACCATGTCTCATATCATGTCGGGTTTGGAAAGGAGATAGCAAAAGCCGGCAATTGAATTACCGGCTTTTAAGCTATTTCGCGCTGGATGAAATATATATATATATATATATATATATATATATATATATATATATAGTACAGATCAAAAGTTTGGACACACCTTCTCATTTAAGGATTTTTCTGTATTTTCATGACTATGGAAATTGTACATTCACACTGAAGGCATTAAAACTATGAATTAACACATGTGGAATTATATACTTATCAAAAAAGTGTGAAACAACTGAAAATATGTCTTATATTCTAGGTTCTTCAAAGTAGCCACCTTTTTCTTTGATGACTGCTTTGCACACTCTTGGCATTCTTTTGATGAGCTTCAAGAGGTAGTCACCGGAAATGGTTTTCACTTCACGGGTGTGCCCTGTCAAGTTTAATAAGTGGGATTTCTTGCCTTATAAATGGGGTTGGGACCATCAGTTGTGTTGTGCAGACGTCTGGTGGATACACAGCTGATAGTCCTACTGAATAGACTGTTAGCTGCTTTTTTCTTGCCATAATAAAAATTCTAAGTAAAGAAAAACGAGTGGCCATCATTACTTTAAGAAATGAAGGTCAGTCAGTCGGAAAAATTGGGAAAACTTTGAAAGTGTCCCCAAGTGCAGTTGCAAAAACCATCAAGCGCTACAAAGAAACTGGCTCACATGAGGACCACCCCAGGAAAGGAAGACCAAGAGTCACCTCTGCTTGTGAGGATAAGTTTATCCGAGTCACCAGCCTCAGAAATCGCAGGTTAACAGCAGCTCAGATTAGAGACCAGGTCAATGCCACACAGAGTTCTAGCAGCAGACACATCTCCACAACAACTGTTAAGAGGAGACTTTGTGCAGCAGGCCTTCATGGTAAAATAGCTGCTAGGAAACCACTGCTAAGGACAGGTAACAAGCACTTTTTTGGGCTAAAGAACACAAGGAATGGACATTAGACCAGTGGAAATCTGTGCTTTGGTCTGATGAGTCCAAATTTGAGATCTTTGGTTCCAACTACCGTGTCTTTGTGCGACGCAGAAAAGGTGAATGGATGGACTCTACATGCCTGGTTCCCACCGTGAAGCATGGACGAGGAGGTGTGGGGGTGCTTTGCTGGTGACACTGTTTGGGATTTATTCAAAATTGAATGCAAACTGAACCAGCATGCCTACCCCAGCATCTTGCAGCAGCATGCTATTCCATCCGGTTTGCGTTTAGTTGGACCATCATTTATTTTTCAACAGGACTATGACCCCAAACACACCTCCAGGCTTTGTAAAGGCTATTTAACCAAGAAGGAGAGTGATGGGGTGCTACGCCAGATGACCTGGCCTCCACAGTCACCAGACCTGAATCCAATCAAGATGGTTTGGGGTGAGCTGGACCGCAGAGTGAAGGCAAAAGCGCCAACAAGTGCTAAGCATCTCTGGGAACTCCTTCAAGATTGTTGGAAGACCATTTCCGGTGACTACTTCTTTAAGCTCATCAAGAAAATGCCAAGAGTGTGCAAAGCAGTCATCAAAGCAAAAGGTGGGTACTTTAAAGAACCTAGAATATAAGACATATTTTCATTTTTTTTCACACTTTTTTGTTAAGTATATAATTCCACATGTGTTAATTCATAGTTTTGGTGCCTTCAGTATGAATTTACAATTTTCATAGTCATGAAAATTAAGAAAAATCTTTAAATGAGGTGTGTCCAAACTTTTGCTTTGTACTGTACTGTACTCTGTACTGTATATATATATATATATATACACCTATTCTATGTGTAGACATTTATTCTACCTATTCTATTGTAAGCCGTCAGTGTGATTTTATTGTACACCGCACTGAATTGCCGGCTTTTCTCTCTAACACCGCTGCTCTAACACTTTCTCGCAAGTCACACTGCTGGTCCGTGTGTAATCCGTATTTTTCTCGCCCCCATAGACTTTCATTGGCATATTTTTGCGTAATACGGTGACAAACGCAGCATGCTGCGATTTTCTACGGCCGTAGAAGACCGTGTAATACGGATCAGTAAAATATGGCTGATAGAAGCTGGGGCATAGAGAAGCATTGTACCGTATGCAATCCGTATTTTCATCACCTCTCTTACGTCTGTGTTTTACACGGTAGTGTGACGCCGGCCTTATAGTGTGACACCATTGTTCTCAGGAGCAATCTGGGAATCAGAGATGCTTCCAGCGGTCTTCCCCGTGCTGTTCTCCTTCCATTCAGCACTTTTTCCATCCATTTCAAAAATTTCAGTGCCCCCTCCCCCCAGATCTCCTTGTAGGGTCTGCTGAAAAAATACTGTGATTTCCCATTGACTTCCATTATACTCATTACTTGAAACGAACATCCGGAATTGCATGGTTTGAATAACGAGCATCCTAGCATTTTAGTGCTCACTCATCCCTACATACCAGACAACCTGTTATACTACCACAAAAATGTAACAAAAAAAGAAACCAAATGGTGCAAAAATATTATTTAAAAACACAATTATAATGTTTAGCTCATTTAACTACAAAATCTAAGTTTGTTTGTGTCTCTTCAACTGTTCACACCAACATTGTTCTTTCGACGAGTGACTTCTTTCTGTACCAGTAAAGAAATGGCCTGAAAAGAATAATAAAAAAATATTAAAGGGATTGAATCAATATGTTAAGAGTAAAATTACAAAATGCTTGTAAAAACAAACAACTTTGCAATTTACCTCTTATCTAAGATCTCCATTCTCAAGAATGGAGGAATTTTTAATTCAATAGGTTACTACTTGTTGATTAGTTAAAGGCCACCTCTGCAGTGTATCAAAAAGTGGCCGACATCCAAGGTAAGGAGTGCGCACTGACAAGTTCTTTGATTTCGAGCTTTTAAGTACTACTTTGAAGTTGACTGGATCGCTGGATCTAGCCATCTTCGGTGCTACTGAGCTCCTTGAAAGCCACCTCCACTAGTACCATTGGGGAGCGCAGATCAGGACCAGAGATCCAAATCTGGAGCACACCGCCCTCCAGCGAACAGAAAGCAGGAGGCAGAAAAGCGGTTCCTGAACAGAGAAGATAAATACAACTTTCTAAACTGTATGCCAAGCCAAAACTTAACACTCCATAGTAGTTCTGAATCAAATCCGAAGACTGCACTTTTCTAATCACAATTTTAGCTGATTTTGCCATAAACTACTCCAGTTGTCAGTTTAAAAAAGCTACTCCTGGTCAGTCATATATAATATCACTATCAACCAAGACACAAAGTCATCTTTTCTGCTCCCTTTTTTCAGGGAGCTTCCCATTTGTGCAGAACAATGGTTACTGTATGTCTGGAGATTTATGGTGTGAAAAAGTGTTTGCCCCCTCCCTGATTTCCTTTTCTTTTGCATGTTTGTGACACTTAAATGTTTCAAATCACCAAACAAATTTAAATATTAGACAAAGAATAACACAAGTAAACACAAAAAGCAGTTTTAAGTGAAGCTCTTTATTATCAAGGGAAAAAGAAATCCAAACCTACAGTGCCCTGTGTGAAAAAGTGATTGCACCCTAAATCTAAGAACTGGTTGGGCCACCCTTAGCAGCAACAACTGCAATCAAGCATTTGCGATAACTTGCAATGAGTCTTTTACAACGCTCCGGAGGAATTTTGGCCCACTCATCTTTGTAGAATTGTTGTAATTCAGCCACATTGGAGGGTTTCCAAGCATAAACCGCCTTCTTAAGGTCATGCCACAGCACCTCAATAGGATTAAGGTCAAGACTTTGACTAGGCCACTCCAAAGTCTTAATTTTGTATTTTGTAAGCCAGAGGTAGACTTACTGCTTTGTTTTGGATCATTGTCATGCTGCATAATCCAAGTGCACTTCAGTTTGAGGTCACAAACTGATGGCCGGAAATTCTCATTCAGAATTTTTTGGTAGACAGCAGAATTCATGGATCCATTTACTACAGCAAGTCTTCCAGGTAGTGAAGCAGCAAAACATCACCAAACAATCACACTACCACCACCATATTTTACTCTTGGTCTGATGTTCCTTTTGTGAAATGCTGTGTTACTTCTACAACAGATGCAATGCGACATACACCTTGGAAAAAGTTCAACTTTTGTCTCGTCAGTCCACAGAGTATTCTACTAAAAGTGTTGGGGATCATCAAGATGTTTTCTGGCAACACTGAGACAAGCCTTTATGCTCTTATTGCTCAGCAGTGGTTTTCATCTTGGAACTCTGCCATGCAGGCCATTTTTGGTCAGTCTCTTTCTTATGGTGGAGTTATGACCACTGACCTTAATTGAGGCAAGTGAAGCCTGCAGTTCTTTGCATGTTGTTGTGGAGTCTTTTGTGACCTCTTGGATGAGTTGTCGCTGCACTCCCGTGAAGGTTCACCACTGTTCCATGTTTTCACCATTTGTGGATATTGGTTCTCATTGTGATTCATTGAAGTCCCAAAGCTTTAGGAATGGCTTTATGACCTTTTCAAGACTGATAGATCTCAATTACTTTGTTTTTCATTCGTACCAGAAATTCTTTGGATCGCGGCATGATGTCTAGCTTTTGAGGTTCTTTTGGTCTTCTTCAGTTTGTCAAGCAGGTCCTATTTAAGCGATTTCTTGATTGTGAACAGGTGTGACAGTAATCAGGCCTACGTGTAGCTTGGAAATTTGAATTCCGCTTTCCAAAGACGTGATAAACCACAGTTAATTTATGTTTTAAAGGGGGGAAATCACTTTTTCACCCAGGGCCGTGTAGGTTTGGATTTCTTTTTCACTTAATAATAAAGACATTTTTTTAAAACTTCATTTTCTCATTACTTGTGTTATCTTTGTCGAATACTTAAATTTGATTGGTGATCTGAAACATTTAATGTGACAAAGATGCAATATAATAGGAAATCAGGAAGGGGCACACACCTTTTCACACAACTGTATATTTCCAATCCTAGCACTAATCACTACAGATGTGAGATCTCACTGTCTTAAACCAGACCAACATGTGATATAATCCCAGATACTATACAAGTGCTTACTGTCTATATTAGAGGTTACTCTTCAATAGTCTCCATGTCTCAGTTAATCTAACATGCCCAGCTCTTGTTGCAGAATATATACAGTTAAGTACATATATATTTGGACAGAGACAACATTTTTATAATTTTGGTTATAGACATTACCACAATGAATTTTAAACAAAACAATTCAGATGCTGTTGAAGTTCAGACTTTCAGCTTTCATTTGAGGGTATCCGCATTTAAATTGGATGAAGGGTTTAGGAGTTTCAGCTCCTTAACATGTGCCACCCTGTTTTTAAAGGGACCAAAAGTAATTGGACAATTGACTCCAAGGCTATTTCATGGACAGGTGTGGGCAATCCCTTCGTTATGTCATTCTCAATTAAGCATATGAAAGGCCTGGAGTTGATTTGAGTTGTGGTGCTTGCATTTGGAAGGTTTTGCTGTGAAGTAAACATCTGGTCAAAAGAGCTCTCCATGCAGGTGAAACAAGCCGTCCTTAAGCTGCGAAAACAGAAAAAACTAATCCTAGAAATTGCTACAATATTAGGAGTGGCAAAATCTACAGTTTGGTACATCCTGAGAAAGAAAAAAAAGCACTGGTGAACTCATCAATGCAAAAAGACCTGGGCGCTGACGGGAGACAACAGTGGTGGATGATCACAGAATAAACTCCATGGTGAAGAGAAACCCCTTCACAACAGCCAACCAAGTGAACAACACTCTCCAGGAGATCGGCGTATCAATATCAAAATCTACCATAAAGAGAAGACTGCATGAAAGTAAATACAGAGGGTTCACTGCACGGTGCAAGCCACTCATAAGCATCAAGAATAAAAAGACTAAAAAACATCTAAAAAAGCCAGCACAGTTCTGGAAGAACATTCTTTGGACAGATGAAACCAAGATCAACCTCTACCAGAATGATAGAAAGAGAAAAGTATGGCGAAGGCGTGGTACAGCTCATGATCCAAAGCATACCACATCATTTGTAAAACACGGCGGAGGCAGTGTGATGGCTTGGGCATGCATGGCTGCCAGTGGCACTGGGTCACTAGTGTTTATTGATGATGTGACACAGGACAGAAGCAGCCGAATGAATTCTGAGGTATTCAGAGCCATACTGTGTGCTCAGATCCAGCCAAATGCAGCCAAACTGATTGCTCGTCGTTTCATACTACAGATGGACAATGACCCAAAACATAAAGCCAAAGCAACCCAGGAGTTTATTAAAGTAAAGAAGTGGAATATTCTTGAATGGCCAAGTCAGTCACGTGATCTCAACCCAATTGAGCATGCATTTCACTTGTTAAAGACTAAACTTCAGACAGAAAGGCCCAAAACAAACAGCAACTGAAAACCACCGCAGTGAAGGCCTGGCAGAGCATCAAAAAGGAGGAAACACAGAGTCTGGTCATGTCCATGAAGTCAAGACTTCAGGCAGTCATTGCCAACAAAGGGTTTTCAACCAAGTACTAGAAATGAACATTTTATTTAAAATTATTTAATCTGTCCAATTACTTTTGGTTCCTTTAAAAACAGGGTGGCACATGTTAAGGAGCTGAAACTCCTAAACCCTTCATCCAATTTTATTGTGGATACTCTCAAATGAAAGCTGAAAGTCTGAACTTCAACTGCATCTGAATTGTTTTGTTTAAAATTCCTTGTGGTAATGTCTATAACCAAAATTAGAAAAATGTTGTCTCTGTCCAAATATATATGGACTTAACTGTAGCACTCAGCATTGGTGACTCCTACCATAACTATTAACAGAAAATAGGTAAAAATTGTGAAAGTGGTTGTCTGTCTCCTCAGACAAATACAGTATTTTACTTGGTGGTTATTCAGATGAATATCCTTCCCTGAAATGCGTAGACAGTTGATCTAGGGCTTCTGACCATTCTGGCTTACATAGGGGGCTCCTGAGCTACCCACTCCCTGTATGATATTCCTTATTCTGTTACGGCATATTGGTAGTTATTTTCTTTGTGTCAAACCCTTAACCCCTCTGCACATAAGGGCGTAACTGTAGAGCCTGCGCTTGGGTAACTTTGTATGGAGAAGGGTCAGGAGCTGAGCTCCCTCCACACATGGCTGACGCCACCTATAATACATAGCCAGCATCTGTTTCTAACAGCCATGACTGAAGCTGATCTCTCACCATGGCTGTTAACCATTTAAATGCTGCTGTCAATCACTGTCAGCAGCATTTAAATTATGTCACTACCGATGCAGGCCTTCTCCAATCACTCCCCTACATGACGTGATAATGGAGCACAGATGGGTCACCATGACTTGCTGAAGCCCCCTGTTACTGCCATCTTAGGCTAGGTTCCCATTGCGTTAATGGGAACGCGATAACGGACAGCGTTGCACGGCGAAATTAACGCCGTGCAACGCGTCCGTTAGCACGCCCATTCACGGCAATGGGAACACGCATCACTAGCGCGTGCCATGTTCGGCACGCGCTAGCGACGCGCCGGTGTTTTGTGGCACGCCGCGGACGCTGCTTGCAGCGTCCGAGGCGCGCCCGCGGTCCGTTCTCCGCTCTCGCAGATCAGTGATCTGCGAGAGCGGGGACGTTACCGCGACCCCGGAACGCGGCCCCGGTAAAAACATTGCGTTAGCGCAATCTGCTAGCGCTAAACGGATTGCACTAACGCAATGTGACCCTAGCCTTAGTCTTTGAGCTTCAAAAAAGAACGCAATTTATTGAAATTCTGTTGTATATAGCATTAATCATCAGGCAATTGTAGGTTCAATAAATAAAGTAAAAAAATAAATAATAAATAAAAAATAAGAAAGTAAAAAAAAGTTTTTTTTTAAATAGCATCAATCCCTATTTCTTCCATTAAGAATACAGAAATTAAATTAACCCCTTAGTGACAGAGCCAATTTGGTACTTAATGACCGAGCCAATTTTTGCAATTCTGACCACTGTCACTTTATGAGGTTATAACTCTGGAACGCTTCAACGGATCCCGCTGATTCTGAGATTGTTTTTTCGTGACATATTGTACTTCATGTTAGTGGTAACATTTCTTCGATATTACTTGCGATTATTTATGAAAAAAACGGAAATATGGCGAAAATTTTTAAAATTTTGCAATTTTCAAACTTTGTATTTTTATGCCCTTAAATCAGAGAGATATGTCACGAAAAATAGTTAATAAATAACATTTCCCACATGTCTACTTTACATCAGCACAATTTTGGAAACAAAATTTTTTTTTGTTAGGGAGTTATAAGGGTTAAAAGTTGACCAGCAATTTCTCATTTTTACAACACCATTTTTTTTTAGGGACCACATCACATTTGAAGTCATTTTGAGGGGTCTATATGATAGAAAATAATGAAGTGTGACACCATTCTAAAAACTACACCCCTCAAGGTTCTCAAAACCACATTCAAGAAGTTTATTAACCCTTTACGTGCTTCACAGGAACTGAAACAATGTGGAAGGAAAAAATGAACATTTAACTTTTTTTTGCAAACATCTTAATTCAGAACCATTTTTTTTATTTTCACAAGTGTAAAAACAGAAATGTAACCATAAATTTTGTTATGCAATTTCTCCTGAATACGCCAATACCCCATATGTGGGGGTAAACCACTGTTAGGGCGCACCGCAGAACTTAGAAGTGAAGGAGCGCCGTTTGACTTTTTCAATGCAGAATTGGCTGGAATTGAGATCGGACGCCATGTCACGTTTAGAGAGCCCCTGATGTGCCTAAACAGTGGAAACCCCCCACAAGTGACACCATTTTGGAAACTAGACCCCTTAAGGAACTTATCTAGATGTGTGGCGAGCACTTTGAACCCCCAAGTGCTTCACAGAAGTTTATAACGTAGAGCCGTGAAAATAAAAAAATCGCTTTTGTTTACACAAAAATGATCTTTTTGCCCACAAATTCTTATTTTCACAAGGGTAACAGGAGAAATTAGACCACAAAAGTTGTTGTGCGATTTCTCCTGAATACGTCGATACCCCATATGTGGGGGTAAACCACTGTTTGGGCGCACCGCAGAGCTTGGAAGTGAAGGAGCGCCGTTTTACTTTTTCAATGTAGAATTGGCTGGAATTGAGATTGGACGCCATGTCGCGTTTGGAGAGCCCCTAATGTGCCTAAACAGTGGAAACCCCCCACAAGTGACACCATTTTGGAAACTAGACCCCTTAAGGAACTTATCTAGATGTGTGGCGAGCACTTTGAACCCCCATGTGCTTCACAGAAGTTTATAACGTAGAGCCGTGAAAAAAAAAAAATCGCATTTTTTCTACAAAAATGATCTTTTTGCCCACAAATTTTTATTTTCACAAGGGTAACAGGAGAAATTAGACCACAAAAGTTGTTGTGCAATTTCTCCTGAGTACGCTGATACCCAATATGTGGGGGTAAACCACTGCTAGGGCGCACCGCAGAGCTTGGAAGAGAAGGAGTGCCGTTTTACTTTTTCAATGTAGAATTGGCTGGAATTGAGATCGGACGCCATGTCGCGTTTGGAGAGCCCCTGATGTGCCTAAACAGTAGAAATCCCCCACAAGTGACCCCATTTTGGAAACTAGACCCCCCATGGAACTTATCTAGATGTGTGATGAGAACCTTGAATGCCCAAGTGCTTCACAGAAGTTTATAATGCAGAGCCGTGAAAATAAAAAATATTTTTTTTTTCCACAAAAAAGATATTGTAGCCCCCAAGTTTTTATTTTTACAAGGGTAACAAGAGAAATTGGACCCCAAAAGTTGTTGTCCAATTTGTCTTGAGTATGCTGGTACCCCATATGTGGGGGTAAACCACTGTTTGGGCGCACGGCAGAGCTCGGAAGGAAGGAGCGCCGTTTTGGAATGCAGACTTTGATAGAATGGTCTGCGGGTATTATGTTGCATTTGCAGAGCCCCTGATGTACCTAACCAGTAGAAACCCTCCACAAGTGACCCCATTTTGGAAACTAGACCCCCCAAGGAACTTATCTAGATGTGTGGTGAGAACTTTGAATGCCCAAGTGCTTCACAGAAGTTTAGAATGCAGAGTCGTGAAAATAAAAAATATTTTTTTTTTTCACAAAAAAGATTTTGTAGCCCCCAAGTTTTTATTTTCACAAGGGTAACAGGAGAAATTGGACTGCAATAGTTGTTGTCCAATTTATCCCGAGTACGCTGATGTGCCATATGTGGGGGTAAACCACTGTTTGGGCGCACGGCAGAGCTCGGAAGGGAAGGAGCGCCTTTTTGGAATGCAGACTTTGATAGAATGGTCTGTGGGCATTATGTTGCGATTGCAGAGCCCCTGATATACCTAAACTGTAGTAACCCCCCACAAGTGACCCCATTTTGGAAACTAGACCCCCCAAGGAACTTATCTAGATGTGTGGTGAGAACTTTGAATGCCCAAGTGCTTCACAGAAGTTTAGAATGCAGAGTCGTGAAAATAAAAAATATTTTTTTTTTTCACAAAAAAGATTTTGTAGCCCCCAAGTTTTTATTTTCACAAGGGTAACAAGAGAAATTGGACCCCAGAAGTTGTTGTCCAATTTATCCCGAGTACGCTGATGCCCCATATGTGGGGGTAACCCACTGTTTGGGCGCACGGCAGAGCTCAGAAGGGAGGGAGCACCATTTGACTTTTTGAGCGCAAAATTGGCTGTCGTGTTTGGAGACCCCCTGATGTACCTAAACAGTGGAAACCCCCCAATTCTAGCTCCAACCCCTAACCCTAATCCCAACCTGATCCATAATCCTAATCACTAACCCTAACCATAATCACAACCCTTACCCCAAAACAACCCTAATGTCAACCCTAACCATAACCCTAATCAAAACCCTAAATCCAACACACCCCTAATCCTAATCTCAACCCTAACCCTAATCCCAGTACACCCCTAATCACAACCCTAACCTTAACCCTAATCCCAAACCTAACCCTAATCCCAAGCGTAACCCTAATGCCAACCCTAACCCTAATACCAACCCTAATCCAAACCCTAAACCTAATCCCAGCTCTAACCCTAACTTTAGCCCCAACCCTAGCCCTAACTTTAGCCCCAACCCTAACCCTAGCCCTAAGGCTACTTTCACACTTGCGTTGTTTGGCATTCCGTCGCAATCCGTCGTTTTGGACAAGAAACGGATCCTGCAAATGTGCCCGCAGGATGCGTTTTTTGCCCATAGTATTGCCGACGGATCGTGACGGATGGCCACACGTCGCGTCCGTCGTGCACTGGATCAGTTGTGTTTTGGCGGAGCGTCGGCACAAAAAAACGTTCAATGAAACGTTTTTTTGTACGTCGCATCCGCCATTTCTGACCGCACATGCGTGGCCGTAACTCCGCCCCCTCCTCCCCAGGACATAGATTGGGCAGCGGATGCGTTGAAAAACTACAGCTGCTGCCCACGTTGTGCACAATTTTCACAACGTGCGTCGGTATGTCGGGCCGACGCATTGCGACGGCCCCGTACCGACGTAAGTGTGAAAGAAGCATAACCCTAAATTTAGCCCCAACCCTAACCCTAAATTTAGCCCCAACCCTAACCCTAAATTTAGCCCCAACCCTACCCCTAACCCTACCCCTACCCCTAACCTAACCCTAGCCGTAACCCTACCCCTAACCTAACCCTACCCCTAACCTAACCCTAGCCGTAACCCTACCCCTAACCTAACCCTAGCCCTAACCCTACCCTAACCCTACCCCTAACCCTACCCCTAACCCTACCCCTAACCTAACCCTAACCCTAACCCTACCCCTAACCCTAACCCTACCCCTAACCTAACCCTAACCCTACCCCTAACCCTAACCCTACCCCTAACCCTACCCCTAACCCTACCCCTAACCCTACCCCTAACCTAACCCTAACCCTAACCCTAACCCTAACCCTACCCCTAACCCTACCCCTAACCCTAACCCTAATTTTAGCCCTAACTGCTGTTCTCCTGCCGGCCGGCAGATGGAGACAGATGGCGGGCGCACTGGGCATGCGTCCGCCATGTTCTTCTGCCGGCGGCCAGGAGGAGCAGCAAGAGGATCCAGGGACCTAGGTGAGTATGCTAGGGTCCCCGAATCCCCCTATTTCTCTGTCCTCTGATGTGCGATCACATCAGAGGACAGAGAATTACACTTTACTTTTTTTTTTTTTTTTTTTTGCGGTCGCCGGTAAACAGTTAATTACCGGCGATCGCAAAACAGGGGTCGCTAAAACCGACCCCCGATCATACTCTTTGGGGTCTCGGCTACCCCAGGCAGCCGAGACCCCAAAGATTCTCCCGGTGCCGGCCGGCGGGCGCACTGCGCATGCGCCCGCCATTTTGAAGATGGCGGCGCCCACCGGGAGACACGAGGAGCATCGGGGGAGCTAGGTGAGTATTGGGGGGCCACCTGGGACCCCTTTTCTCTGTCCTCCGATGTGCGATCACATCGGAGGACAGAGAAATTAAAAAGAGATCGCTTTTTTTTTTTTTTTTTTGCGATCGCCGGTAAACGGTTAATTACCGGCGATCGCAAATGCGGGGAGGGTTAAAAACCCCCCGAATCATGTTCTCTGGGGTCTCAGCTACCCTCGGCAGCCGAGACCCCGGAGAAAATCGGCCTGTGGGGGGCGCTATACACTTTTTCCACAGCGCCGTTAATTAACGGCGCTGTGGTTTAAGTACCCTTAGCGGCCGCCGTTAAAAGGCGTATCGGCGGTCGCTAAGGGGTTAAACCAATCCGTAAATGCTGTAAAGAGAAAAAACTCTTATGGCTATCTCAATGGAAAAAAAAAAAATTTGAAAAAATAAATAAAAAGTGAAAGAGGAGCTAGTTGAGTTAAGGTCAGCACATATAATTCAATGGAGATAATGGGGAACACTCACAGGAGGCTCATTACAATCAGTAGAATAAAAGCTAAAATTGCGGCGTTGTACAATCCATTCGACAACATGGCTGACTTTTTTTCTTCCTCGTCCAGCTCTAGTGCAATCCTTTGTTTATCCTCTTTAAAAAGAATGAACACAGAGGTTAAAATATAATATTGTATCTTACAGGTTTATTTCTTAATCATCCAGTATATCTTTTAGAAGCATGGTCGTGCCAAAGAAGAGGACACTATATACAGGACACACAAATGAAAATCTCTTACAGAAACTTCTGGACCACATGGAAGGTGGTCATTATATTACCTAGTAACTCGTGGTAAATCAATGTGCATTGTGTATAATAGAATAATCCCAGACCTGAATCTTTTATATTTCACATATTTATGTAAATATTATTAAACCTACTACATATCGTCTTCTGCATCGTACAAAGCAGAGTTTACATTGCACATAAGGCAGCATCGAAACAAGGAAATAGCGGAGAAAATGAGAATGCAGGGAGCCATGGCAGGAGGGGACCTGCTGAAGGCCGCCATCGTGGTCCTCCTCTGAAACCCAAACTACATGCTGAGCTTCAAAGGAGGCCGTAATTTATACTGCTAGGTGCAGGACAATTTTAGGAACAGGCAAATATAGTAATGGGGTGGTGCAGCCTATGGTCTCACCAGAATCCAGTCAAAGCTCAGAAGTGGTGTGTGACCGCTCCGTCCCGGCACTGGGTACAGCAGGCAGATAGTTGCTGCTGTTTGTAACTACCTGCCTGTGGTTTGTTTTTTTACTATGTGTCAAAAAGTCAGAGACAACCCCTCAAATGCAAAAATGACCACCTTTCTAAGAGTTACCTCCCAGAACTATAGAGAATCAAAGGCAATAGAGTCCAGTGAAATGATTCCTATATTATAATAACTGCAATGCGTTTTGGAGTCAAAATGACTTCTTTATCAGGCATCTCTTACAGATCAATGAAGTGGGTATACAGTGGGGCAAAAAAGTATTTAGTCAGTCAGCAATAGTGCAAGTTCCACCACTTAAAAAGATGAGAGGCGTCTGTAATTTACATCATAGGTAGACCTCAACTATGGGAGACAAACTGAGAAAAAAAATCCAGAAAATCACATTGTCTGTTTTTTTAACAATTTATTTGCATATTATGGTGGAAAATAAGTATTTGGTCAGAAACAAACAATCAAGATTTCTGGCTCTCACAGACCTGTAACTTCTTCTTTAAGAGTCTCCTCTTTCCTCCACTCATTACCTGTAGTAATGGCACCTGTTTAAACTTGTTATCAGTATAAAAAGACACCTGTGCACACCCTCAAACAGTCTGACTCCAAACTCCACTATGGTGAAGACCAAAGAGCTGTCAAAGGACACCAGAAACAAAATTGTAGCCCTGCACCAGGCTGGGAAGACTGAATCTGCAATAGCCAACCAGCTTGGAGTGAAGAAATCAACAGTGGGAGCAATAATTAGAAAATGGAAGACATACAAGACCACTGATAATCTCCCTCGATCTGGGGCTCCACGCAAAATCCCACCCCGTGGGGTCAGAATGATCACAAGAACGGTGAGCAAAAATCCCAGAACCACGCGGGGGGACCTAGTGAATGAACTGCAGAGAGCTGGGACCAATGTAACAAGGCCTACCATAAGTAACACACTACGCCACCATGGACTCAGATCCTGCAGTGCCAGACGTGTCCCACTGCTTAAGCCAGTACATGTCCGGGCCCGTCTGAAGTTTGCTAGAGAGCATTTGGATGATCCAGAGGAGTTTTGGGAGAATGTCCTATGGTCTGATGAAATCAAACTGGAACTGTTTGGTAGAAACACAACTTGTCGTGTTTGGAGGAAAAAGAATACTGAGTTGCATCCATCAAACACCATACCTACTGTAAAGCATGGTGGTGGAAACATCATGCTTTGGGGCTGTTTCTCTGCGAAGGGGCCAGGACGACTGATCCGGGTACATGAAAGAATGAATGGGGCCATGTATCGTGAGATTTTGAGTGCAAACCTCCTTCCATCAGCAAGGGCATTGAAGATGAAACGTGGCTGGGTCTTTCAACATGACAATGATCCAAAGCACACCGCCAGGGCAACGAAGGAGTGGCTTCGTAAGAAGCATTTCAAGGTCCTGGAGTGGCCTAGCCAGTCTCCAGATCTCAACCCTATAGAAAACCTTTGGAGGGAGTTGAAAGTCCGTGTTGCCAAGCGAAAAGCCAAAAACATCACTGCTCTAGAGGATATCTGCATGGAGGAATGGGCCAACATACCAACAACAGTGTGTGGCAACCTTGTGAAGACTTACAGAAAACGTTTGACCTCTGTCATTGCCAACAAAGGATATATTACAAAGTATTGAGATGAAATTTTGTTTCTGACCAAATACTTATTTTCCACCATAATATGCAAATAAATTGTTAAAAAAACAGACAATGTGATTTTCTGTATTTTTTTTTCTCAGTTTGTCTCCCATAGTTGAGGTCTACCTATGATGTAAATTACAGACGCCTCTCATCTTTTTAAGTGGTGGAACTTGCACTATTGCTGACTGACTAAATACTTTTTTGCCACACTGTATATAGACCTAAAACAGCAGGGGGTAAAATAGAAAGTGGAGTAAGACATCAGAATTAAACTGAAATAGTAAATGTAAGAAAAGAAGTGGCACTCACCAGTTTGCTGAAAAAAGTCCTCCTTCACTCCCCGCACCCTCACAATCACCTGCAACGTGTCTGAATAGCCTGTAAGCATGGATTAAGGCTGCATTAAAGACACTTTTTTCAGCAAACTGGTGAGTGCCGCTTCTCTTATTATCCTTTGATGAGATATGAAGATTGCTGTTACTTATTGAGCAGAGCACCGTATCCAGTAGCTTTATCTGGAAAACGCAATTGGTATATATCGGTGAAATAAGCAAAGGGGCATAGAACCAGAAGGCGAGCCCTGGTGCTGTTCCAATCTCTATGTTTTTCATGAGTAAATGTAAGAACCTTGTCGTATGAAAGCAATTAGGCCTGTAATATGGCGTAAATTGCTTTGAATAGATGTAAAATATTTGTGCAAAAATGTTTCCACTTTTGATGATTTCACACCAGTTTCAACCCATCTGTACCAACATAGATGGAGCTCAGGTAGCATGGAAGTGCAAAGTCACAGCCTGTCTAATTTATGACAAGCTGCATAGATGGAGCTCAGGTAGCATGGAAGTGCAAAGTCACAGCCTGTCTAATTTATGACAAGCTGCGGCATTCCTTAATCTTATTCTATTCTCTGACTGGAGTAAAATTTGGGGAGAGGCACACGGGGCATGCTTCTTCTTGTCTTCCTGACGCGGCTCCGGCGCAGGCGTACTTTGCCTGCCCTGTTGAGGGCAGAGCAAAGTACTGCAGTGCGCAGGTGCCGGGCCTCTCTGACCTTTCCCGATACCTGCGCACTGCAGTACTTTGCTCTGCCCTCAACAGGACAGATAAAGTACGCCTGCGCCGAAACGTGAAGACAAGAAGAGGACGTCATCATATGAAGATGGGAGGAGCCGACCGCGATGCTCATCCAACCCGAAACTAACCGGGACCGCCCCTGAGCAGGGCCGTATTTAGAGTTTATGCTGCTCTAGGCACTTTTCGTGCTAACTCCCCCATTGGTGAGTATGACAAATGCAGACACTGTCGGCAGTGACTTATGCTACTTTCACATCAGCGATTTTTACCATTCGCGGCAGATCCGGCAGTTTTTCTGCATCTGCCATGTAACGCATCAGTTATGGCAACACTGCGTTCGGTCTCATTCATTCCCTGTGGGACTTGCGGACATGTGCCGCACATGCGGTTTTCCGCGATCCGGTAAATGCAGTACTTGCAGCAACGGAAAAAATACGCTGCTAGCAGTGTTTTTTTGTCTCGTAAGTGTAAAACCGCAAGTGCTGCACATGTTCGCAAGTCGCATAGGGAATCAGTAAGGGGTCCAAATCTATGTATATGCCCATGTAGCTCTTTCAAAGACAATTCCAGCAATATTTTTACATGTTCAGTCAATTCATCTGAAATCGGTTTGCATACATATGCAAATGAAGGAGTAGATCTGTTACTCCAGCTCTATAACCCCTCAGTGCCGTATTATATAGTATATAACACAGCCATATAGTACATAGCACAGCTACGTAGTATACAGCACAGCCCACGCAGTATATAACACAGCCCATGTAATATATAGCACAGCCCACGCAGTATATAACACAGCCCATGCAGTATATAGCTCAGCCCACGTAGTATATAGCACATCCCATGCAGTATATATCACTGCCCACGTAGTATATAGCAGCCAGGCAGTATATAACACAGCCCACACAGTATATAACACAACCCACATAGTATATATCACTGCCAACGTAGTATATATGACCAAGTCTAACCTTGTTGAGCTTCTCAGGTCAAGCATGTCCAGGGTGGAGTTCCCAAAGAAGAGTTTGTGTAACAAAAACACCCATGTTGGATAGACATAGGTTGTGGCTTTACGGCTTTGGGCGCACACCACTGGATAGACACTCCTGATTCATTAGGATGCATGCGCCTCTTCATAAATCAGAAGCATCTGACTACTGTACGCCTCTCATCAATACAGGTGAGAAAATCACCAATCTTAATGAATCGAGGCCTCAAACCAATATTTAAATATGAAAGATCATTTTCTTTTGGCAATTTCATGTCTTGAAGAGTTTTTTTCAGGGAACCTATCACTTGTCTTGAACTCCCCAATCTTCACTTTGGTTGGGACTGCATGAAGTGGCATGATCGCGTTTGACCTTTGTCACTGTAGACATGGCTATGGGACTGACAGCCCATCTATAAATTAGAAATCATTTACTTTGTGCACAAATAAATTAAAATAAAGAAATGGAAAATAAATGAGTTGGAAATCTTACTAAAATGCAAGCCCATGCAAACTGAATGACTTAAGCAGGATGGCTTCACTTTAACACAGTTGGTGCAACTGAACACCTCCATCTTTAGCCAATCTGTGGAGGTAAAATAACAGTGGAATATAAGGTGTATCGTGTCCCCTACAATGCATCACAATTAATCCTATCCAGCTATTAACGGGGAGGACTCAGATTTTAGTTCAAGGGAATCTGTCAGCAGGTATTTGCTGTAATCATAGAGCTGTATAATGTAGGGGCAGAGACCCTGATTCCAGCGATGTATCACTTAGCTACGTTCAGACTAGCGTTGTGCGCCACTGCGTCGGCGACGCAACGCACAACGCACGCAAAAACGCGGCAAAACGCACACAAAAACGCTGCGTTTTGCGACGCGTGCGTCGTTTTTTGCCGAAAATCGGACGCAAGAAAAATGCAACTTGTTGCGTTTTCTTGGTCCGACGCTTGCGGCAAAAAAGACGCATGCGTCGCAAAACGCAACAAACAAAAACGCATGCGTCCCCCATGTTAAACATAGGGGCGCATGACGCGTGCGTCGCCGCTGCGTCGCCCGACGCTAACCCGACGCACACTAGCACAACGCTAGTCTGAACGTAGCCTTACTGGTCAGCATGCTGTCATTTTAATAAAATCACTGATTTATCTTCTGCAGATCTAGAAGCTCTCTGAATGCTCAGCTCTTCATAACCCAGCCCACATCACTGATAGTGGTGTACACCGTGCATAAGCAGAAAAGAGCAGAACAGCTGTGGGGATGGCATTATGCAGAGCAAAAAGACTACACGGTGTGAGACAACTAGTCCTCCTGACAGCAATGCTCAGAGTGACTGTGTGTTTCCTGCCCCAAGCCTGCAACCTTGTATATGCCAATTGCCTAAGGGATGGTAAGTTTGGGTCAGAAGACCTACAGTATTCCAAGCATTGTAGTCCATTTATGGACAGTAAAATACAGCTGTCTGGATCCAGCCTTAAACAATACATTGAATCTGGAAACATTTCAGCCAGGTCTAAGGCTATGTGCACACGTCAGGATTTTCTAGCAGAAATTTCCTGACAAAAACCGGACATTTCTGCCAGAAATCCGCATGCGTTTTTTTTCGCGTTTTTGACGCTTTTTTTGTGCGTTTTTTCCCAAATGCATAGAATAGTGGGAAAAGCGCTGAAAATCTGCAAAAATAATTAACATGCTGCTTTTTTTTTTACCACAATGCGTTTTTTTTGCGGAAAAAAACGCATCATGTGCACAAAAATTGCAGAATGCATTCTAAATGATAGGATGCATATGTCTGCAGTTTGTAATGCATTTTTATCGCGTTTTTATCACGAAAAAACGCAAAAAAAAAAAAGCAAAAAAACCTGAACGTGTGCACATACCCTAAGAACCAGCAATAATGTCCAGTAGGGTCTGGTCCTCAAGACTCAGTTGAATGAGAAAATTACATTTCAAAAGTAAAAATTTACAGCAAACATTCTGCAAATGTGATGTGGACATTGATCCAGGGAACACCATATGTGTAGCTCGAAAGGAATATTGGGCGAATAGCATCTGCCTCATGGGGGTTTTGTCTTCATCTGGATCAAAACATATTAGGATTATTGATTGAACTCAATAGATCTGTCTCTTTTTTCAACCTTAATAATGAGTAGTCACTTCAGCAAGTAACATACTTCCCATGATCAGTATAAGGGCTCATTTCCACTTGCGAGAAAAACGGGTGCAATCCGATAAAAAAATCAATGTTTTTCAATAGGTGTCTTTTCATTTGCGATTTTTTTTCTCAGCCGAAATCGGACTGAGAAAAAAATCGCAGTATGCTGCGATTTGCTGCAAGTCTCGGACGAGACTCGCCAATGCAAGTCAATGGGTGCGAGAAAAAAAACGCATGGAATACGGACCATCCGTATTCCATCCGTTTTTTACGGATACCTTACCATTCTGTGGCATAGAACACTGTAAATAGTCCTGTAAATGACTGTATAAAAATAGTTGCAGAGAAAAAAACGGATTGCATACGGATGTCATACTGATGTAAAATGGATGGTGCGATTAAAAAATCGCGTTGAACTCGCATGACAATCGCAGACTTTTCATCCCTTTTTTTCGGTCCAGATTACGGACCGTTTTTTCTCTCGCAAGTGGAGATGAGCCCTTAGGCAGACATTGTTGTCCACAATATCATTGTCACAGGGACAGCCAGGAGACCGGCAGTGTCTGATTGCTCCTACTCTGGCTCTGAGAAGAAGCACTTCTCCTTCATTTTAATAATATTTATTCCTTTTGGCAGAACAAGGGGTTAATCGGTCATGTTGGAAATCCCTGTGCTCACAGCTGAGCTCAGTTAGCCATTTCTTTCCCCTTTATAATCTGGGCTTTGCTGCAAATCCTTGTCAGAGCTAGCATTTGCTGCATGGCTAACAGAGGGAGAGGAGTACATATGAGAAGGAGAGTTGGAGGAGTTATCTGTGACTGTTGCATGGTTTGCATGCTTGGTAATTCCTTATCCTTCTCTATTTTGGTTTATTCCCCTACCTTCCCACCCCGGTGTATTCATCTGTTATATGTAAGTGAATATTTTATATGTTTGGAGTTTTCTGTTAACCCTTGTTGTTTGTGTTGCTTTGTTTGCCAAGTTGGTGTACTACAGTACACAGTAGTGCCCCTCTTTCCTGGGTGGAGGAAGAGAACAGATGGAGGGCTAACTCAGGAGATAAGGCAAGGGTTGAGACCCAGCATCTTCACCTTCAGAAGTATCCTGGGAAATAGGGTGAGCTAGGGCACCCCCATAGTGTTAGGAACAGGGAAGAAGCCCCTGGTCCCGGGTCACCCAACAGCTGTGTCATGACATTTTCTTTTACTTAAATGCATTTGTTTGAGACGAAAAATATTTTTTGCAGCTGCGTTTCATTAAAAATGTTGCACTGTTTTGCATTTACAGAGTCTTAGTTTTCCTACACATTAAAGTTGAATGTGGTCTGTGATCTCAGAAAAAGACAGAAAGACAAAAAATATAAACATATTACAACAGCTATAGAGGGCAAATGAGGCAAATTTAATAAACCCCAATACCAAAACTTAGTTTTAGTCTCAAACACAGAGACTTTATGCATATTTCAGGTACACAAACCCTCTATTTTATGGGTAAACAATTTATCTCAAATTATTTACTGACCAACTTTCTTGATCTAAAAGGTTGGGTTAAAAGGGCAGAAAAAATGTTTACATTTGAGGGTGAGTTTTAATATTTTGGTTGGAGATTGATTTTAAATAGGGATGGGCAAACCCGATTTGGAAAGCTCAGGGTTTGTACTGGTCATCTAGTGTCCGGTACTGAATTCCAAACACTGACTTTTTACTCTATGTCCGGTTTCCTGTTCGGGTTCGTCAGTTTAATAAAGCTTGTTGAAAGGCTTCAGCACAGCCAATCAACATGCTTTTAGACTGTGGGCACTTCTGGAGCCATCACGGCCATGCTAAGTACATTTATTGTCATGGCTGTAATGACCAGAGGTCCGAATAAGATCCAGTGAGTCACAAACCGAGACCAAGGCAGAAATCTCCAACGGTATTTACTCAAAAGCAAAATAATAAAGGTAATATGGAGAATATTAAGGCAGATGCACCCCAAAGATACACTAGCTCAGCAGCAGCTGAAATCACTGTGCCACTCCAAGGTCTCCTGAGAACTCTATACTACAACAGACTAGTAAGAAATTTACCTAACAGGGCAACTAAAAACAGGAAACAAGTGTAAATTGAATGTAGTGTTATCAAGGGAGCCCCTGGAACGGCACACTGAGTATAACTTACACAACTCTAATATAAGATACACCTCTAAAGTAACAATTAAACACTCAGAGCAGAGATACCCGGGTATCTATAACTATGGTACCGTATCCTGAGATGGATTTCCTCTCAGGCAGGAATCCGCACAGGCTGCAGCCAGTCCATATCTTCAGCGCCAATAAGTTACAGCAAGCTCCTCTTGTCTTGTCGGCCGATGCCGAGCCCAAACGCCAGGGACTTAGTTAGTGGTCTCACGATGTTGTCTCTGCTTCTGTAGCTCCTAGGAATGCTTCCACGACAACCCGTCCGTCTCTGTATCAGCAGTCTGCCCAGACTTGTTTCTCCACTCAATGCACAGGGAATCCACAGACTTCCAAATACGTACTGGGTTTTTAGTAAAGTCTCAGTCTTTTCTTAGATAAAGGGTTAGCTCTTCTCCAGGAAATGTTAGCAACAAATGTCTCTCAAAAGCTTCTTTTCCTCCAAACACACTCGCAGTAAATCCACACACAGTCTCTTTTTAAGATATCACAGCAGCTTCTGCCTTTTCTTCCCGCCTTTCTCTCTCAGCTCTCACTTCCTTGTTTCACTTTACACACAAGACACCAGACCCCACCCCCCAGTACACATTGTCTCCGGGAGTTTTGCAGGGTCTGTCCTCTGCTGCAGCAGGCAAAAACCACAGGGTCTTAGTGCCCTCTCAGTGGGACTACAGTTCACTCTCTTACATGGCTGTGATTGGCTGGCACAGCACGTGATCCAGCCTATATAAAGGCTGGATCACGTGTAGGGAGGTTGCGTTGGTTGCTCTGCACCCCTGTGCCCTTCCCAGTTTAACATATGTGTAAGTGTGCATATAAATATACACTGTTTTATTATTCCTGTGGCTGCATGGTATGCAGGGAAAGCGCAGTGTTGGGAATACACCGCTAGATGGGGCATTTTAGTGTACATAGTTTATTGTAGGAGGGGTCACTGTGATAAGGGTAGGGGAGCTTCCTGGTTGTAGGCAGAAGGGCATGGGCGCCCATAGAGCTCGGGTGGGCTGTTAGCCCGAGCAACGCAGTTACCCCAAGCAATGCAGTTACCCCCTAACGTTCACAAGATTAGTGCTCAGTCATCCAGGACCCTATTATCCACTTGGCCAAAGCCAGACAAGCATCAGCAGCTGCTGGACGGAAACGTAATTTAAAGTAGACACGGCAGGAAAGATGGGAAGGTCACTCGCCATGTGGCAGATGTTTGCGTGTGCTGATGCCCTCAGAACCGGAGTAAAACGGCTGAGGGAACTCCCACTTAAGGCAAGGAATCTGGACAGGAAGGACGCTGAAATGCCATATGATACGTAGGACCCGTGCTCGAGCCGTGTGAGGAGGAGTGCAATCCATGGCAGTAATAAAACGTGCAGTGCGTGGCAGTAATAAAATGCGCAGTGTGTGGCAGTAATAAAACGTGCAGTATGTGGCAGTAATAAAATGTGCAGTAAGTGGCAGTAATTACACATGCGTGGCAGCAATAAAACGTGCAGTATGTGGCAGTAATAAAATGTGCAGTGCGTGGCAGTAATAAAATGTGCAGTGCGTGGCAGTAATAAAATGTGCAGTAAGTGGTAGTAATAAAATGTGCAGTAAGTGGTAGTAATGAAACGTGCAGTACGTGGCAGTAATAAAACATGCAGTACGTGGCAGTAATATAATGCGCAGTGCGTGGCAGTAATAAAACGTGCAGTATGTGGCAGTAATAAAATGTGCAGTAAGTGGTAGTAATGAAATGTGCAGTATGTGGTAGTAATAAAATGTGCAGTGCGTGGCAGTAATAAAATGTGCAGTAAGTGGTAGTAATAAAATGTGCAGTAAGTGGTAGTAATGAAACGTGCAGTACGTTGCAGTAATATAATGCGCAGTGCGTGGCAGTAATAAAACGTGCAGTATGTGGCAGTAATAAAATGTGCAGTAAGTGGTAGTAATGAAATGTGCAGTATGTGGTAGTAATAAAATGTGCAGTGCGTGGCAGCAATAAAACGTGCAGTATGTGGCAGTAATAAAACGTGCAGTGCATGGCAGTAATTAAACGTGCAGTATGTGGAAGTGATAAAACGTGCAGTACGTAGCAGTAATAAAACGTGCTGTGCATGGCAGTAATTAAACATGCGGTGCGTGGCAGTAATAAAACGTGCGGTGCGTGGCAGTATTTACACGTGCGGTGCGTGGCAGTAATAAAACGTGCAGTGCGTGGCAGTGATTAAACGTGCAGTGCGTGGCAGTGATTAAACGTGCAGTGCGTGGCAGTGATTAAACGTGCAGTGCGTGGCAGTAATTAAACGTGCAGTATGTGGAAGTGATAAAACGTGCAGTACGTGGCAGTAATAAAACGTGCGATGCGTCGCAGTAATAAAACGTGTGGTGCGTGGCAGTAATAAAACGTGCACTGCGTGGCAGTGGTTAAACGTGCAGTGCGTGGCAGTAATTACACGTGCGGTGCGTGGCAGTAATAAAACGTGCAGTGCGTGGCAGTGGTTAAACATGCAGTGCGTGGCAGTAATTACACGTGCGGTGTGTGGCAGTAATATAACGTGCAGTGCGTGGCAGTGAATAAACGTGCAGTATGTGTCTCTCTCTTGTGTCTACAAGACAAGGGAGTTACCCACCACTCCTTGTGGGCTATCTGCACAAAAGCTGTTCCACTCAGCATGTCCACATGGACTTTTCCTCTCTGAACCCTGTTCACACAGGTAATATACAGATGATCAGGTTTTTAAATACATCATTGCATACATCAGTTAGGACTGCTCTACATGGGTATAACTTGACGATTGGTGGAGCAGCTTAGTATACATTTTTTGCAAAAAATGTATCAACCAAATACCCTGTTTTTACATCTTTTACTAGCACTTGCAGATTACTGTGATTTTTTGAAACTGAGTGTTTTTGGTTCTACTATGCTCTTTTGTGTCTTCAAGCTACTTGGTTCCTACAGACTTGTTCACTGTGCAAGTAGCCTATGTGTTCCTGTTTCAGTAGTAAAATGTGCAGTGCGTGGCAGTGATTAAACGTGTGGTGCATGGCAGTAATAAAACGTGCAGTGTATGGCAGTAATTAAACGTGCGGTGCGTGGCAGTAATAAAATGTGCAGTGCGTGGCAGTGATTAAACGTGCAGTATGTGGCAGTAATTACACATGCAGTGCGTGGCAGTGATTAAATGTGCAGTGCGTGGAAGTGATTAAACGTGCAGTGCGTGCCAGTAATAAAACGTGCAGTACATGGCAGTAATAAGCACTGTTTCTACATTTTGATAGATTATAAACTAAAGGTAAAGAGAAGGTTAAACACTCACCACATTCAGTGGGGGAACAGGCTATGAAGGAAAAGAAAAACATGACAATTACCAGAGTGTCATACTAAACTATAAAACATGAAAAAGATTGAGCACCAATAATTTTCAGATTTAATGATGGATTTAAAGATTTCACAACTCATTTTGTAAAAAATCGTATTGTCCACCTATCTCAAATAAATGCTCATTTACAAGTCACAAACATGGTTTAACATCTTTATGTTCAGTCTGCTATGAAACTCTTCATCTAAAGGGTTATCCCAGTCTTCATAAATAGGTACTGTAGGATAGTGCATATATATATATATATATATATATATATATATATATATATATATATATATATATATCATGGATAGTGCACATACACATAATAGGATTTTGCAATTTGCTGCTTATTAAAATGTTCAGCCATTTTTTAAGTCTTTCCTTTACTGCTTGTTTCCTTAGAGACTGACCATCTCTTCTAGCAGAACATGCTCATTGCTGACAGGATCTTTTGATCTTTTCTATTGATCTTGTAAGCACTGTTTTGCATCATGTCAGGATCCCTGGAGTGACTGTACCTCCTAAACCAGCTTCAGTGTAGTGCTTACAAGATAGAAAGCAGTGGTGGTCGGTCTCCTAGGCAATGAGCTGTAAACAAACATTTTAATAGCTCTAGATTGTCTGCAAATTTTAATACGCAGTAAATTGCAAATATGATTGTTTTTACAAGCACTATGCAACAATATCGATTTATGAAGAGGCGGATAACCCTTTAAAGGGAGGCTAAGAGTAGATGAATACTGCTGAAGCCACCAGCATACTCCTAACACTGACCGCACTATTGAAGCCATGTACATTTTACTCTTAAGTGCTGGATGTTTCAGTGAAAACATGCTCTGTAAAGCCGTCTGACAACTGTGTCTTGGCTGCCTAGTCGAACACTGGTCATTGGTGGCTTGTGTCACCCTGCTCCACTAGATTCACAGGTTCTCCCTTTACAGACACAAAAGGAAAACTTATCAGTCTTGGACAGCAATGAAAGGGGAACCTGCATTTGAGTAGCATAGTACCTAGCAGGCTTTTAAAAATGTTTTCTGTAAAATTTTGCAGCATTAAAAGTAAAACATAGACAGCTGTATGCAGTCAGTGTCTATTTCATGCTGCCCATCCTTCTCATGCTTGGATTTTGTTTTGAAGAATAGATCATCCCATGGTTGGGGCATCCACACAGTATGGACGCTTGCTGCATTTGTGACATCACTACTAGAGGTCATGAGATGGACATGTGGGTGCGGAATCATTGCATGATACAGCTCTGATGAGTGTACTACAGCTGTAGTGAGCTGTGCACCCATGTGACAATCAGATGACTAGTGTCATGTCCCATGACTTGGGAATCATACAGTGTATTGTCGTTATATTGTGGGGTTTCATTGCTATGTAATAAGGGTTGCCCTATTTATAAGTTTGTCCTTCCTCTCTCCCTGTCTCTCCCTCTAGCTCTGATGTCAATAGCCCCTCTCTCTTCCTCTTTCTGAGTATGTCAGCCATGTTAAGAAGCTCATGTCTTGCATCTCTGGCTCAGAATAGACTTTTTTACCTACTGTATTTGTGCATAACTATAACAAATCAGCTGGAAAATAAATCTTCTGGAATCTTTATATGTGCCTCTGCAGTCGAGTTCAAGCTATCTGGTAATATATCTATGTGTGAGTACTGGTTCATAGAGGCAGACTAGAAACAGTGTCTTAAGCACCCTACACTCAAGTCACAATAACCAGATTCGATTATATTAACCAAGAAAGAGGTGCCTACTCAATGACAGCGACCAGTGACTGTCAGCAATTGATACTAAAACTATATTGAAAATGTTTGTGTTGAACCCATGTTAGCCCTTTAACCCCTTAAGCCCCAAGGGTGGTTTGCACGTTAATGACCGGGCCAATTTTTACAATTCTGACCACTGTCCCTTTATGAGGTTATAACTCTGGAACGCTTCAACGGATCTTGGTGATTCTGACATTGTTTTCTCGTGACATATTGTACTTCATGATAGTGGTAACATTTCTTAGATATAACGTGCGTTTATTTGTGAAAAAAACGGAAATTTGGCGAAAATTTTGAAAAATTTGCAATTTTCCAAGTAACATTTCCCACATGTCTACTTTACATCAGCACAATTTTGGAACCAAAATATCTTTTTGTTAGGGAGTTATAAGGGTTAAAAGTTGACCAGCAATTTCTCATTTTTACAACACCAATATTTTTTACGAACCACATCACATTTGAAGTCATTTTGAGGGGTCTATATGATAGAAAATAACCAAGTGTAACACCATTCTAAAAAGGTGCTCAAAACCATATTCAAGAAGTTTATTAACCCTTCAGGTGTTTTACAGGAATTTTTGGAATGTTTAAAAAAAATTAACATTTACCTTTTTTTCACAAAAAATTTAATGCAGCTCCAATTTGTTTTATTTTACCAAGGGTAACAGGAGAAAATGGACCCCAAAAGTTGTTGTACAATTTATTCTGAGTACGCCGATACCCCATATGTGGGGGTAAACCACTGTTTGGGTGCATGGCAGAGCTCGGAAGGAAAGGAGCGCCGTTTGACTTTTCAATGCAAAATTGACTGGAATTGAGATGGGACACCATTTTGCGTTTGGAGAGCCCCTGATGTGCCTAAACATTGAAACTCCCCACAAGTGACACCATTTTGGAAAGTAGACCCCCTAAGGAACTTATCTAGATGTGTTTTGACAGCTTTGAACCCCCAAGTGTTTCACTACAGTTTATAACGCAAAGCCGTGAAAATAAATTTTTTTTTCACAAAAATTATTTTTTAGCCCCCAGTTTTGTATTTTCCCAAGGTTAACAGGAGAAATTCGACCCCAAAAGGTGTTATCCAATTTGTCCTGAGTACGCTGATACCCCATATGTGGGGGGGAACCACTGTTTGGGCGCATGGGAGAACTTGGAAGGGAAGGAGCGCCATTTGGAATGCAGACTTAGATGGATTGGTCTGCAGGCGTCATGTCGCATTTACAGAGCCCCTGATGCACCTAAACAGTAGAAACCCCCCACAAGTGACACCATTTTGGAAACTAGACCCCCCAAGAAACTTGAAGACACAAAAGAGAATAGTAAAACCAAAAACACTCAGTTTGAAAAAATGTTGCAGTAATCCGCAAGTGCTAGTAAAAGATGTAAAAAACAGGGTATTTGGTTGATACGTTTTTTGCAAAAAATGTATACTAAGCTGCTCTACCAATCTTCACGGTATACCCTTATCAGAGCAGTCCTAACTAATGTATGCAATCCCTATCTGATGTATTTAAAAACCTGATCATCTGTATATAACCTGTGTGAACAGGGTTCAGAGAGGAAAAATCCATGTGTGCATACAGGGTAGAACAGCTTTTGTGCAGATAGCCCAAGAGGAGTGGTGGAACTCCCCAGTCTTGTAGACACAAGAGAACAATTATGGAAACAGGAACACATGGGCTACTTGCACAGTGAACAAGTCTGTATGATCATGTTCACACACCACCAAGAAACCTGAAGACACAAAAGAGAATAGTAAAACCAAAAACACTCAGTTTGAAAAAATGTTGCAGTAATCCGCAAGTGCTAGTAAAAGATGTAAAAAACAGGGTATTTGGTTGATACGCTTTTTGCAAAAAATGTATACTAAGCTACTCTACCAATCTTCACGGTATACCCTTATCAGAGCAGTCCTAACTAATGTATGCAATCCCTATCTGATGTATTTAAAAACCTGATCATCTGTATATAACCTGTGTGAACAGGGTTCAGAGAGGAAAAATCCATGTGTGCATACAGGGTAGAACAGCTTTTGTGCAGATAGCCCAAGAGGAGTGGTGGAACTCCCCAGTCTTGTAGACACAAGAGAACAATTATGGAAACAGGAACACATGGGCTACTTGCACAGTGAACAAGTCTGTATGATCATGTTCACACACCACCAAGAAACCTGAAGACACAAAAGAGAATAGTAAAACCAAAAACACTCAGTTTGAAAAAATGTTGCAGTAATCCGCAAGTGCTAGTAAAAGATGTAAAAAACAGGGTTTTTGGTTGATACGTTTTTTGCAAAAAATGTATACTAAGCTGCTCTACCAATCTTCACGGTATACCCTTATCAGAGCAGTCCTAACTAATGTATGCAATCCCTATCTGATGTATTTAAAAACCTGATCATCTGTATATAACCTGTGTGAACAGGGTTCAGAGAGGAAAAATCCATGTGTGCATACAGGGTAGAACAGCTTTTGTGCAGATAGCCCAAGAGGAGTGGTGGAACTCCCCAGTCTTGTAGACACAAGAGAACAATTATGGAAACAGGAACACATGGGCTACTTGCACAGTGAACAAGTCTGTATGATCATGTTCACACACCACCAAGAAACCTGAAGACACAAAAGAGAATAGTAAAACCAAAAACACTCAGTTTGAAAAAATGTTGCAGTAATCCGCAAGTGCTAGTAAAAGATGTAAAAAACAGGGTATTTGGTTGATACGTTTTTTGCAAAAAATGTATACTAAGCTGCTCTACCAATCTTCACGGTATACCCTTATTAGAGCAGTCCTAACTAATGTATGCAATCCCTATCTGATGTATTTAAAAACCTGATCATCTGTATATAACCTGTGTGAACAGGGTTCAGAGAGGAAAAATCCATGTGTGCATACAGGGTAGAACAGCTAACTACATTAGTTAGGACTGCTCTGATAAGGGTATACCGTGAAGATTGGTAGAGCAGCTTAGTATACATTTTTTGCAAAAAACGTATCAACCAAATACCCTGTTTTTTACATCTTTTACTAGCACTTGCGGATTACTGCAACATTTTTTCAAACTGAGTGTTTTTGGTTTTACTATTCTCTTTTGTGTCTTCAGGTTTCTTGGTGGTGTGTGAACATGATCATACAGACTTGTTCACTGTGCAAGTAGCCCATGTGTTCCTGCCCCCAAGAAACTTATCTAGATGTGTTGTGAGAACTTTGAACCCCCAAGTGTTTCACTACAGTTTATAACGCAGTCGTGAAAATAAAAATTAATTTTTTTCCCACAAAAATATTTTTTAGCCCCCAAATTTATTATTTCCCAAGGGTAACAAGAGAAATTGGACCCAATTAGTTGTTGTCCAATTTGTCCTGAGTATGCTGATACCCCATATGTTGGGGTAAACCCCTGTTTTGGCGCACAGGAGAGATCAGAAGGGAAGGAGCACTGTTTTACTTTTTCAATGCAGAATTGGCTGGAATTGAGATCGGACGCCATGTCGCGTTTGGAAAGCCCTGATGTGCCTGAACAGTGGAAACCCCAATTCTAACTGAAACCCTATGCCAAACACACCCCTAACCCTAATCTCAACCATAACCCTAACCACTCCCCTAACCCTGACACACCCCTAACCATAATCCCAACCGTAAATGTAATCCTAACCCTAATTTTAGCCCCAAACCTAACCCTAACTTTAGCCCCAGCCCTAACTTTAGCCCCAACCCTAACTGTAGCCCTAACCCTAACTGTAGCCCTACCCCTAGCCCCAACCCTAACCCTAGCCCCACCCCTAACCCCAACCCTAATCCTAGCCCTAACCCCAACCCTAGCCATAACCCTAGCCCTAACCCTTGCCCTAACCCTAGCCCAAACCCTAACCCTAGCCCTAATGGGAAAATGGAAATAAATACATTTTTTAAATCTTTTTATGTTTCCCTAACTAAGGGAGTGATGAAGGGGGGTTTGATTTACTTTTATAGCGGGTTTTTTAGCGGATTTTTATGACTGGCAGCCATCACACACTAAAAGACACTTTTTATTACAAAAAATATTTTTTGCGTTACCACATTTTGAGACGTATAATTTTTCCATATTTTGGTCCACAGAGTCATGTGAGGTCTTGTTTTTTGCGGGAAGAGTTAACGTTTTTATTGGTAACAGTTTTGTGCACGTTACATTTTTTGATCGATTTTTATTCCGATTTTTGTGAGGCAGAATGACCAAAAACCAGCTATTCATGAATTTCTTTTGGGGGGGGGGGGGGGCGTTTATACGGTTCTACGTTTGGTAGAATGGATAAAGCAGTTTTATTCTTCAAGTCAGTACGATTACAGCAATACCTCATTTAGATAATTTTTTATGTTTTGGCGCTTTTATACATTAAAAACTATTTGATAGAAAAAATAATTATTTTTGCATCGCTTTATTCTGAGGAGTATAACTTTTTTATTTTTTTGCTGATGATGCTGATTGGTGGCTCTTTTTTTGCGGGACAAGATGACGTTTTCAGCGGTACCATGGTTATTTATATCCGTCTTTTTAATCGCGTGTCATTCCACTTATTGTTCCGTGGTATGATAATAAAGCGTAGTTTTTTGCCTGTTTTTTTTTTTTTTTACGGTGTTCACTAAAGGGGTTAACTAGTGGGCCAGTTTTATAGGTCGGGTCATTACGGACGCGGCGATACTAAATATGTGTACTTTTATTGTTTTTTTTATTATTTAGATAATTCTAAACAGCAAGAGCACAAGAAGAGGATTCAGAGATCCTCCAAAAAATAGAAAAAAACAGCAAAACAAGGCAGAGCTTCTTACCTGCCTGGGCCTCTAAACAAATGCACTATCAGGATGCAGTGGACCCATGTGGTTAAGATGGAGACAACACAGGTGTAAGCGTGGGGACCCTTGACGCGGGTTACGAGCTTGCGTATTTTGGCCAAAGTATAAACTAATACCTCACAAAAAAATTTTTTATTTTTTTTTTGTGTGTTTTTTGCACTTTTTTTCGGGGTGCAGTTGGGCCCATTTTTGTCTTGTAAACTGTGGTGTCTGTTCACATGGGGTGCATTTGGATAGCGCTGGGCAGGCCCGCCTGATCTAATAGAAGGGTGTCACTACTAGGCTTGCCTGGATGCTGTGCATCTCCATTGTGTGAACAGCGCCACATACAAGTCTTTTATGTGCAGCATTGTGCCAAGCAGCCACCCCCTCCATTAGTTTGGTAGGTTGAGAGTGGCTGCCTCATCGGTTATGCTGCACCTGTGTTGTCTCCATCTTAACCACATGGGTCCACTGCATCCTGATAGTGCATTTGTTTAGAGGCCTAGGCAGGTAAGAAGCTCTGCCTTGTTCTGCTGTTTTTTTTATTATTTAGATAAAGAAATGTATTTATGGGAACATTATTTTTTTTCTCTTTATTTAGGATTTTTTTTTTTTTTTTTACACATTTAAAAAATTTTTTTTTTTACTTTGTCCCAGGAGGGACATCACTGTATAGTGACAGATCGCTGATCTGACACTTTGTAGAGCACTGTGTCAGATCAGCGATATGACGTGCACTGCTCCTGGTTTACCAGCGCCTGCTCTGAGCAGGCACTTGGTAAGCCACCTCCCTGCAGGACCCGAATGCAGCCCCACGGCCATTTTGGATCCGGGGCCTGCAGGGAGGAGACGCTCGGTACATGGTGAGAACATCGCCTTGTACCGATCGTCTCAGGGAAGCCCGCAGGGAGCCCCCTCCCTGCGCGATGTTTCCCTGTACCGCCGGAACACTGCGATCATGTTTGATCGCAGTGTGCCGGGGGTTAATGTGCCGGGGGCGGTCCGTGACCACTCCTGGCATATAGTGCCGGATGTCAGCTGCGATAGTCAGCCAACACCCGGCCGCGATCGGCCGCGCTCCCCCCCTGTGAGCGCGGCCGATCGCATATGACGTACTATCCCGTCACTGGGAATTAAGTCCCAGGTCACCTTGACGGGATAGTACGTCATATGGGATTAAGGGGTTAAAGGGAACCTGACAGCTGGTACAAGCCTTCTGCTCCATGGGAAGCACGTATAAGGCACTGGCTGTATGATCTTGGCCATGTATGTTTAATTCTGAAACACTGTGGCATTTCAGAGGAAAACATAATTTAATAGCCAACGGGAACCGGGCCGCAGGTGAAACTAGTTGGACATGTGGCTCTCCGGTGGCTTCTTCATGCTCTGAAGTGACAGGTCTCTCCCTATACAATATAGGGACAGACCTGTCACTCCAGCGCAGCAGGAGGAGCCGCCAGAGACCTGCCTGTCTGACTAGTCTCCAGTGTGGCTCGGTCCCTGGCTATCTACTATATAATTGTCTAAGGGTCACTTCCGTCTGTTTGTTTGTATGTCTGTCTGTCACGGAAATCCCAAGTCACTGATTGGTCGCGGCAAAATGGCCATGACCAATCAGCGGCGGGCACAGTCCGGCGGCGAAATGGCCACTCCCTACTCCCTTGCCGTCAGTGCCCGCTCCATGCTCCCCTCCAGTCAGCGCTCACACAGGGTTAATGGCTGCGTTACACCGCGTTATGCTGCGGTGTAACGCACTCTGTTAACGCTGCTATTAACCCTGTGTGACCAACTTTTTACTATTGATGCTGCCAATGCAGCATCAATAGTTAAAAGATCTAATGTTAAAAATAATAATAATAATAAAAAAAAATTATTATATACTCCCCTTCCGTTGGCCCCCCCCGGATACAACCCAGGCCGTTCCCGCTCCTCGCGACGCTCCGGTGACCGGTCCATGCATTGCGGTCTCGCGAGATGATGACGCAGCGGTCTCGCGAGACCGCTACGTCATCATCTCGCGAGACCGCAATGCACTCTTGGGACCGGAGCGTCGCAAGGAGCATCGGTAAATGCCTGGGCTTGATCCGGGGGGGGGGCAGGGGGGGCGACGGAGGGTGGGTATATAACTATTTTTTATTTTAATTATTTTTTTAACAGGGATATGGTGCCCACATTGCTATATACTACATGGGCTGTGTTAGATACTGCGTGGGCTGTGGTATATATTACGTGGCTGTGGTATATATTACGTGGCTGGGCAATATACTACATCGCTGTGCTCTATACCACGTGGCCTGTGTTATATACTGCATGGGCAATATACTACGTGGCTGGGCAATATATTACGTGGCTGGGCAATATACTACGTGGTTGTGCTATATACAAAGTGTCTGTGCAATATACTACGTGGCTGGGCAATATACTACGTGTCTGTGCTATATACTACGTGGCTGGGCAATATACTACGTGGCTGTGCTATATACTATGTGGGCTGTGTTATATACTACGTGGGCTGTGTTACATACTACGTGGGCTGTGTTATATACTACGTGGGCTATGTTATACGCTACTTGGCTGTGCTATATTTCTCTGCTGTATCTGTGCATCATGAATCGTGGTATGTGTTAAAGAGGGGGCTCACTGAGACTCTTTTGCCCGGGCCCTCAAAAACCTGGAGCCGGCTCTGTCTTCACTGATTGGTCATGCCCGGCCGCGAACAATCAGCGACAGGCGCAGTCCGCCCGCGAATTGGCGCGGAATTTGAACTACGCTTCGCTAATTGGTCGCGCCCGGCCGGCCGAATCCTGTGTATATATTGCATTATTCTGAAAACTTCATAAATAAACTACATACATATTCTAGAATATCCAATGCGTTAGAATCGGGACACCATCTAGTTAAATTATGTTTTTTTCATTCTCTTGGACATACCTGACTGAAGTCATGCAGCCTGTATCTGATACACGGATCGGGCAGCATGTTAGGTTCCCTTTAAGGTTAAGATGAACATTTTTGTACTTTACCATATGTTATGTGACCAACCATAAGACAGTCAGTCTATTGCTTCTCCTCATGAGCCCCACCACACTGTGCTTATGTTACTTCCAAAAGTACATATGATACCTTTATTACGGTACGCCTGCAGACCATGCTTAAATTTCATTGTTGTATGATTTCGGAACGTCATCAAAGCATCCAGAAAATTTTGATCTAAGAAAAGAAAAGACCAATCATATCAGTCATCAGTATACATAGTCAATGAAATAATCTAATAATTGAAATCATATGTAATATAATGTACTGATTCATTTCTACATGTTCTGCATGTAGAGTAAATATGGCAGTGATTTCATAATTACAGTTTTGCACTGTAGTAATATAATAGTTCCCCACGTCCTCAAGGCCTGGAGCTCCTATGTAATAATCTGCCTATTATAATAGGAGCCAATCAGGAAAGTTCCTATAGTCTGTATTTGTTGGCCTGGTAGCAGCGTCTGCTGCTCTGTGTAGATTTGCAGTTTACGCTGAGTGCTAACTGTCACGGATCCCTTCTCCGTGGTGTAACTAATTTGTCACGTGCCCTCTCTCAGCACGTGACTTGGGTTGTGCCTCCAAGGGTTAATCGATCTCCCCACTCTCAATCCAGCATTCAACCTCTGTCCTATGCTGTAATGGGAGCATAAATCACACACCGACCCAGGCCACACACCCGCTCATACACGCTGCCACCACTTATCGAACACACGGGCGATGAGTCCCGGAAATATGAATACTAATAATGTCTACCACTCATAAGGCTCACACACCTTAGGCTATGGATTATTTTAGAACATTCAAGGTTCAACTTGTTAAAGTTTTATACTTTAATACAAAAAGGTTCAGTGCTTACAGTAAGAAAAGGTATAAAAATATGATAATAAAAAGACATACAACTTATGCAAAACAGTATAAAAATAACAAGAGAAAACTTACAGAATTCATTTAACTGGTAGCTTGCTTTCTGCTCCCTGAGGTAGGGGGAGTTAATGGAGTTGGTGGAGCACATCAGCATCTCAGGCTGCCCTCACATGAGAACACGTTTCTCTGTATACAGCCCTAATTTCTAACTTTGGTCTGGAGGTCCGGTTTCTAGACCGGCCCCTCAGGTTAATATCATAATTGCTTGTTTTTTGATTGGACCACGTCCGCGCACCCCAATGATTATATTATTTTCTCTTGAGATCTTTGTGTAAAAGTTCTCACAGAGATAGGCCGTAATTAACATCTCTCTTCCAAGAGCTAGGAGGTGTCAAATGTTACTTTTCTTCTTGGCTTCCAGCAGGACCCCCTGGTGAGATTGGAGACAGAAGTCTACTTGTCTCAGGAAAATACATATTAACAGCTGGGTGCGACCTGCAGCTTTTCAGGACAGATGTTACATTATTGCCAGTGACACAATAAATCTATACATAGTCCACTGCACACACACACACATATATATATATATATATATATATATATATATATATATATACATAGATACATACATACATACATACATATTTCACCATACCTCCCTCCTTATGAACGTACGTGGGGGTTGACTTACAGGTTAGCTCCCGAGCACGTATCTGGTTCCGCCCCACCTTGGCGAGATAGGCCATCAGCATTGCCATAATCAATTCCCTTCTTATGCTGAATTGTGAAATCATATTGCTGTATTATCAGACTCCATCTAAGCAATTTCCAGTTGTCCCCAACTACTCTGTTGAGCCAACTCAATTGGTTATGATCTGTGATCACGGTGAAGTTGCGCCCATAGAGGTATGGTTGCAGCTTCTGCAGAGCCCACACAATTGTCAAACATTCCTTCTCAATGGTGGCATAAGCCACTTCTCTGGGCAGGAGTTTCATGCTTAGGTAAAGAATTGGGTGCTCCTCTCCTTGTTGGTTCACCTGGCTGAGAACCACACCTAGCCCATAGGTGCTGGCATCTGTCTGCACTACAAACCGGCGAGTGAAATCTGGGGCCTGCAGGACGGGTGAACTAACCAATGCCGACTTTAAGGCAGCAAAAGATTCCTCACACTGACTCCAGGATACAATTTTGGGAAGTTTCTTCCTGGTCAGATCAGTTAACGGTTTGGCCAGAGCACTGTAGTTTGGTACAAACCTCCTATAGTAGCCAGTCGTACCCAGGAAGGACAGTACCTGCTTCTTGGTTCGTGGAGTGGCCCAGGCTGTAATGGCTTCTACCTTCCCTGGCTCAGGTTTTAGCAGTCCTCCCCCCACCCGGTATCCTAGGTATTGTACTTCCCGTATGGCTATCTGACACCTCCCTAGCTTAACAGTAAGACCTGCAGTTTTAAGCCTTTGCAACACCTGAGAAAGATGTACGACGTGTTCCTCCCAAGAATTACTAAAAATGGCTATGTCATCGAGATAAGTGACAGCAAAACCATCACATCCTTCCAATAAGTGATTGACCAACCTCTGGAAGGTCACAGGGGCATTCTTCATACCAAATGGCATCACAAGAAACTCAAACAGCCCGAATGGCGTTATAAAGGCAGACCTCTCCTGAGCTTCTCTGGTCAGGGGTATCTGCCAGTATCGAAACAGAAACACATGGGCTACTTGCACAGTGAACAAGTCTGTATGATCATGTTCACACACCACCAAGAAACCTGAAGACACAAAAGAGAATAGTAAAACCAAAAACACTCAGTTTGAAAAAATGTTGCAGTAATCCGCAAGTGCTAGTAAAAGATGTAAAAAACAGGGTATTTGGTTGATACGTTTTTTGCAAAAAATGTATACTAAGCTGCTCTACCAATCTTCACGGTATACCCTTATCAGAGCAGTCCTAACTAATGTATGCAATCCCTATCTGATGTATTTAAAAACCTGATCATCTGTATATAACCTGTGTGAACAGGGTTCAGAGAGGAAAAATCCATGTGTGCATACAGGGTAGAACAGCTTTTGTGCAGATAGCCCAAGAGGAGTGGTGGAACTCCCCAGTCTTGTAGACACAAGAGAACAATTATGGAAACAGAAACACATGGGCTACTTGCACAGTGAACAAGTCTGTATGATCATGTTCACACACCACCAAGAAACCTGAAGACACAAAAGAGAATAGTAAAACCAAAAACACTCAGTTTGAAAAAATGTTGCAGTAATCCGCAAGTGCTAGTAAAAGATGTAAAAAACAGGGTATTTGGTTGATACGTTTTTTGCAAAAAATGTATACTAAGCTGCTCTACCAATCTTCACGGTATACCCTTATCAGAGCAGTCCTAACTAATGTATGCAATCCCTATCTGATGTATTTAAAAACCTGATCATCTGTATATAACCTGTGTGAACAGGCTATCCTCTTGGGCTATCTGCACAAAAGCTGTTCTACCCTGTATGCACTGTTTACCCTGTTTTTTACATCTTTTACTAGCACTTGCGGATTACTGCAACATTTTTTCAAACTGTCTTCAGGTTTCTTGGTGGTGTGTGAACATGATCATACAGACTTGTTCACTGTGCAAGTAGCCCATGTGTTTCTGTTTCCATAATTGTTCTCTTGTGTCTACAAGACTGGGGAGTTCCACCACTCCTCTTGGGCTATCTGCACAAAAGCTGTTCTACCCTGTATGCACACATGGATTTTTCCTCTCTGAACCCTGTTCACACAGGTTATATACAGATGATCAGGTTTTTAAATACATCAGATAGGGATTGCATACATTAGTTAGGACTGCTCTGATAAGGGTATACCGTGAAGATTGGTAGAGCAGCTTAGTATACATTTTTTGCAAAAAACGTATCAACCAAATACCCTGTTTTTTACATCTTTTACTAGCACTTGCGGATTACTGCAACATTTTTTCAAACTGAGTGTTTTTGGTTTTACTATTCTCTTTTGTGTCTTCAGGTTTCTTGGTGGTGTGTGAACATGATCATACAGACTTGTTCACTGTGCAAGTAGCCCATGTGTTTCTGTTTCCATAATTGTTCTCTTGTGTCTACAAGACTGGGGAGTTCCACCACTCCTCTTGGGCTATCTGCACAAAAGCTGTTCTACCCTGTATGCACACATGGATTTTTCCTCTCTGAACCCTGTTCACACAGGTTATATACAGATGATCAGGTTTTTAAATACATCAGATAGGGATTGCATACATTAGTTAGGACTGCTCTGATAAGGGTATACCGTGAAGATTGGTAGAGCAGCTTAGTATACATTTTTTGCAAAAAACGTATCAACCAAATACCCTGTTTTTTACATCTTTTACTAGCACTTGCGGATTACTGCAACATTTTTTCAAACTGAGTGTTTTTGGTTTTACTATTCTCTTTTGTGTCTTCAGGTTTCTTGGTGGTGTGTGAACATGATCATACAGACTTGTTCACTGTGCAAGTAGCCCATGTGTTTCTGTTTCCATAATTGTTCTCTTGTGTCTACAAGACTGGGGAGTTCCACCACTCCTCTTGGGCTATCTGCACAAAAGCTGTTCTACCCTGTATGCACACATGGAATTTTCCTCTCTGAACCCTGTTCACACAGGTTATATACAGATGATCAGGTTTTTAAATACATCAGATAGGGATTGCATACATTAGTTAGGACTGCTCTGATAAGGGTATACCGTGAAGATTGGTAGAGCAGCTTAGAATACATTTTTTGCAAAAAACGTATCAACCAAATACCCTGTTTTTTACATCTTTTACTAGCACTTGCGGATTACTGCAACATTTTTTCAAACTGAGTGTTTTTGGTTTTACTATTCTCTTTTGTGTCTTCAGGTTTCTTGGTGGTGTGTGAACATGATCATACAGACTTGTTCACTGTGCAAGTAGCCCATGTGTTTCTGTTTCCATAATTGTTCTCTTGTGTCTACAAGACTGGGGAGTTCCACCACTCCTCTTGGGCTATCTGCACAAAAGCTGTTCTACCCTGTATGCACACATGGATTTTTCCTCTCTGAACCCTGTTCACACAGGTTATATACAGATGATCAGGTTTTTAAATACATCAGATAGGGATTGCATACATTAGTTAGGACTGCTCTGATAAGGGTATACCGTGAAGATTGGTAGAGCAGCTTAGTATACATTTTTTGCAAAAAACGTATCAACCAAATACCCTGTTTTTTACATCTTTTACTAGCACTTGCGGATTACTGCAACATTTTTTCAAACTGAGTGTTTTTGGTTTTACTATTCTCTTTTGTGTCTTCAGGTTTCTTGGTGGTGTGTGAACATGATCATACAGACTTGTTCACTGTGCAAGTAGCCCATGTGTTTCTGTTTCCATAATTGTTCTCTTGTGTCTACAAGACTGGGGAGTTCCACCACTCCTCTTGGGCTATCTGCACAAAAGCTGTTCTACCCTGTATGCACACATGGATTTTTCCTCTCTGAACCCTGTTCACACAGGTTATATACAGATGATCAGGTTTTTAAATACATCAGATAGGGATTGCATACATTAGTTAGGACTGCTCTGATAAGGGTATACCGTGAAGATTGGTAGAGCAGCTTAGTATACATTTTTTGCAAAAAACGTATCAACCAAATACCCTGTTTTTTACATCTTTTACTAGCACTTGCGGATTACTGCAACATTTTTTCAAACTGAGTGTTTTTGGTTTTACTATTCTCTTTTGTGTCTTCAGGTTTCTTGGTGGTGTGTGAACATGATCATACAGACTTGTTCACTGTGCAAGTAGCCCATGTGTTTCTGTTTCCATAATTGTTCTCTTGTGTCTACAAGACTGGGGAGTTCCACCACTCCTCTTGGGCTATCTGCACAAAAGCTGTTCTACCCTGTATGCACACATGGATTTTTCCTCTCTGAACCCTGTTCACACAGGTTATATACAGATGATCAGGTTTTTAAATACATCAGATAGGGATTGCATACATTAGTTAGGACTGCTCTGATAAGGGTATACCGTGAAGATTGGTAGAGCAGCTTAGTATACATTTTTTGCAAAAAACGTATCAACCAAATACCCTGTTTTTTACATCTTTTACTAGCACTTGCGGATTACTGCAACATTTTTTCAAACTGAGTGTTTTTGGTTTTACTATTCTCTTTTGTGTCTTCAGGTATCTGCCAGTATCCCCTACTTATGTCCATGATGGTGAGGTTTAATGCTTTAGCTAGCTGCTCTAACAGCTCATCTATCCTCGGCATGGGGTAGACCTCACATGTAGTCAGTAGATATAATTTCCTGTAGTCTACACAGAACCGGGTAGTACAGTACTTTTTTGGGACAAGAACCACAGGCGAGGCCCAGGGACTCTGGGATTTTTGTATCACCTTGAGGTTCAGCATCTCCTCTACCTGTTCCCTCATGTGTCTTCACCTCTGCTGACACACGGTATGCTGACTGCCGTACTGGGTGAATAGTACCAGTGTCTACATGGTGAGCTGCTAAGTTTGTCCTCCCAGGCTCCCCTGTGAAGACTTCGGTGAACTCACTGAGCGCCCCCATCAGCTCAGACCTCTGACTGTGGGATAGCTCAGGGTTAAACTCTGCTGACTCCAGGGACTCCATGTACTGAGTCCCAGCCCCCAAATCTAGTAACAGATCGGCCTCCCCCTCTTCAGGCAGGCTACAGACAGGTAAGACACAGGTCTCCCTGTCATGATGAGCCTTCAGCATATTCACATGAAATACTTTCTGACGCTTTGCATGCTCATGTAGTGTCACCACATAATTAACATCATTTAGCTGCTTATGTACAGTGTATAGTCCCTCCCATGCGGCCTGTAATTTATTCTGTAACACAGGGAACAACACCCAAACCTTCTGTCCCTCCTCGTAGGTCCTCTGTCTGTCATTACGGTCGTACCAGACCTTCTGGCTGATTTGGGCCTGGGACATGTTCTCATGGGCCAGGTTGCTCAGTTTTTGCATTCTCTCTCTGAGCCGCAGTACATATTAGACCACTGAGACTCCAGTAGTTCTGGGGTCGTTCTCCCAACAGTCCTTAATCAAATCAATTGGCCCCCTGACCCTCCTCCCATAAACCAGTTCAAAGGTAGGAGAATCCAGTAGACGCCTGGGGTACCTCTCCGTAGGCAAACAACAGATGGGGGAGGTACTGCTCCCAGTCTCTCCCTTCAGTCTTCACCAGCATTATGAGCATTTGCTTTAATGTTCCATTAAAACGCTCGCAGAGTCTGTTGGTTTGGGGATGATAGGTGCTGGCCACAAAATGCTGTACTTGTATTCCAAGGTGTCCGGCCAAAGGAATTTCATGGGCAATTCTCAATAATTGCTCCCTAAATGGATAAGGGATGAACAGCAGCCTTTCATAGTCCCAAGATTATGTAGTATCTGTGGGGATAGTCTCTGTATACAGTCTGCCCTGGTCCCAGTATATACTCTCATTGCCAGAAGCAGCAGGGGTTGGTCTGCAAGACATCTGAGCTCTTCCAGACTGACATCTGTCCGCAGGGCCTCCTGGAAGCTCTGACTGTCAGCCTGCAGGCCCTGGCCTAGTGTGACTGCCAGGCTCTGGTCTGAAGCTCAGTCTTCAGTGTCTGTTACCAGGGACCTTGGTGGGCCTGCCATGTAAGGAGGCTCTGGGACCACAGTATGGGCATACTGTCCTGGCAGTTCTGTCTGAGACTCATCCTCTAATCTCTGGGCTTGAGTCTGAGCCGCAGCCTGACTCCGGGTCACAGCTGCCACATATTTACAGTCCTGTGCATTGAGACATTTTCGCTCCTCGCACAGGATCTCAGGTGGGTCACTTTCTTCCACCCTCTCTGTATCATTTACTTGCAAGGGAGGAACATAGTGGGACACCATCCTCCCCGGGTCCGTGCCTAACAACACATTGGTGGGAATAGCCTCTGATACTCCCACTTCTCTCGGTCCTTTCCCTGCTCCCCAGTCTAGGTACACATGGGCCAAAGGGCACGGCAGGGTTGACCCCTCCAATCCCAGTTATAGACATAGTCTTTCCTGGTATGATATCAGCAGGGGTTATCATGGCTGGATGCACAAGGGTCACCTCTGCCCCAGTGTCCCTGAGACCAATGGTGACTTTATTGCCAACAATGACAGATTGACAGTTCTCATTATCCCTCTCATCAAAGCCGGCCACAAAGAGGGCAGATGGTGGGGACACAGACGGCTTTCTGGTTGTGGTTGGGCATTTCTCCCTATCAGGGCAGACAGCGCTAACATGTCCCACTTTGTTGCAGGAGAAGCACCGGCATGCATCGCCTAGAGAATGTCTATTCCCCGGGGCCCCATAGAAGGTGGACTTGGACAGCACTGGTGATCGGCCGGCAGAGGGAGAATGGTCCCCGATTGGCTTACCTCCCCTCCAGCTGAATCCCGATGGCTTCCGCACCTCAGGCATCCTGTTAGCCACATAGTAGTCCGCAATCCTTACAGCCTGATCCGCAGTTTGTGGCTCCTGATCACACACAAATTGTCGTACATCCATGGGGCACATCTGAATAAATTGATCCTTGACCATAAGATCCTTTAAGTCCTCAAAACTGTTAACAGAAAGTCCCCTGATCCATTAGTGGAACGTGGTCCTCAAGGTGCTCACAACATCTGCATAGCTGTCAGTTGATCCACGTTGTAGGTTCCAGAACTTTCTCCGATATACTTCTGGTGTTAGGTTGTATTTCCTGATCAGGGCCTCTTTTATGGCCTCATAGTTCCCATCTAACTCTGGTGGGAGGCCAGCAAAAACTTCCACGGCTTTGCCTCTCAACCCTAGGGTTAGACACTGTGCCCACTGCTCAAGGGGTAGATGGTATTGCCTGCAGGTTTTTTCAAACCCCCGAAGGAAAGTATCTAAGTCCGTATCCTTCCCCATCACAGGAAAGATTTCCAGACATGGTCTCCTTGTATTTATGTCCTGGGAGGGGGTTAGCTGAAGACTGATACCCCGCTCTATTTGAGCCATCTGAAGCTGGAAAGCTCTGTCCTCCCGGCATTCTGCAGCCTCTCTCTCAGCCTGTCGGTCCCAGCGTTCTGCAGCCTCTCTCTCAGCCTGTCGGTGCTGTAGAATAAGCTGCATACGCAGATTGGGATCACTTGTTCCCAGCCGTTGTAAGTCCATTTGCAAAGTACAGTCCATAGGCTCCTCAGCACTGGCATTGCTGACACTTCCATCAGGCATCTCCGGTGCAAGAGCTGGCATTGCTGGGTCTCTCTGAGTTGAACTCTCTCCTTGCTCAGATGTTCCAGCACTTTGCTCTATGTCCTGCTCAACTAAGGCGCGTATCAGCAGCTCCCTGGATCTGTCGGCTGTCTCTCTTCCTCTTTGCTCACAGAGGCGGCTCAGAGCCTCTTTGCTCTGCTTCTTGTACTGGGCTGCCATATGGATGAACAGCCTTTGCCAAATAAAAGATAGAAAAGAAAAACGGGGAGGGGAAACTGTTTGCAAGTATGTCTAAAGGTACCTTCACACTGAACAACTTTCCAACGAGAACGACAACGATCAGTGACGTTGCAGCGTCCTGGATAGCGATCTCGTTGTGTTTGACACGCAGCAGCGATCAGGATCCTGCTGTGACATCGCTGGTCATCGCTGAAAGTCCAGAACTTTATTTGGTCGTCAGGTCGGCGTGATTCGTCATGTTTGACAGCAAAAGCAACGATGCCTGCAATGTTTTTTCATGGAGCAACAACCAGCGAGAACGATAAGTACGTCACTGGACCGCTCCTGCATCGTTCTACTGTTGCCGGTGTTTGACGTCTCCTAGCAACCTAAACAGCGACGCTGCAGCGATCGGCTCGTTGTCTATATCGCTGCAGCGTCGCTTAATGTGACGGTACCTTAAGTGAGATCCTTTGTGTAAAAGTTCTAGCAGAGATACTATCAGGCCGTAAATAAACATCTCTCTTCCAAGAGCTAGGAGGTGTCAAATGCTACCTTTCTTCTTGGCTTCCAGCAGGACCCCCTGGTGAGATTGGAGACAGAAGTGTACTGGTCTCAGCAAAATACATATTAAGGCCGGCCTTACACTAGCGAGTTTTACGGACGTAAGAGCGCAGAAAATACGTCCGTAAAACTCGCAAAACAAACGGCACAATTATTCTCTATGCCCCTGCTCCTATCTGCCGTATTTTACTGATCAGTATTATACGGCTTTCTACGGCCGTAGAAAATCGCAGCATGCTGCGTTTGTCACCGTATTGCGCAAAAAAAAACGCCAATGAAAGTCTATGGAAGCCAGAAAAATACGGATTACACATGGACCAGCAGTATGACTTGCGAGAAATACGCAGCGGTGTTAGAGAGAAAAGCAGGCAATTCAGTGCGGTGTACAGTAAAATCACACTGACAGCTTACATTAGAATAGGTAGAATAAATGTGTACACATAGAATAGGTATATATATATATATATATATATATATATATATATGTCAGTGAGACACATACAGTGGGGCAAAAAAGTATTTAGTCAGTCAGCAATAGTGCAAGTTCCACCACTTAAAAAGATGAGAGGCGTCTGTAATTTACATCATAGGTAGACCTCAACTATGGGAGACAAACTGAGAAAAAAAAATCCAGAAAATCACATTGTCTGTTTTTTTAACAATTTATTTGCATATTATGGTGGAAAATAAGTATTTGGTCAGAAACAAACAATCAAGATTTCTGGCTCTCACAGACCTGTCACTTCTTCTTTAAGAGTCTCCTCTTTCCTCCACTCATTACCTGTAGTAATAGCACCTGTTTAAACTTGTTATCAGTATAAAAAGACACCTGTGCACACCCTCAAACAGTCTGACTCCAAACTCCACTATGGTGAAGACCAAAGAGCTATCAAAGGACACCAGAAACAAAATTGTAGCCCAGCACCAGGCTGGGAAGACTGAATCTGCAATAGCCAACCAGCTTGGAGTGAAGAAATCAACAGTGGGAGCAATAATTAGAAAATGGAAGACATACAAGACCACTGATAATCTCCCTCGATCTGGGGCTCCACGCAAAATCCCACCCCGTGGGGTCAGAATGATCGCAAGAACGGTGAGCAAAAATCCCAGAACCACGCGGGGGGGCCTAGTGAATGAACTGCAGAGAGCTGGGACCAATGTAACAAGGCCTACCATAAGTAACACACTACACCACCATGGACTCAGATCCTGCAGTGCCAGACGTGTCCCACTGCTTAAGCCAGTACATGTCCGGGCCCATCTGAAGTTTGCTAGAGAGCATTTGGATGATCCAGAGAAGTTTTGGGAGAATGTCCTATGGTCTGATGAAACCAAACTGGCACTGTTTGGTAGAAACACAACTTGTTGTGTTTGGAGGAAAAAGAATACTGAGTTGCATCCATCAAACACCATATCTACTGTAAAGCATGGTGGTGGAAACATCATGCTTTGGGGCTGTTTCTCTGCAAAGGGGCCAGGACGACTGATCCGGGTACATGAAAGAATGAATGGGGCCATGTATCATGAGATTTTGAGTGCAAACCTCCTTCCATCAGCAAGGGCATTGAAGATGAAACGTGGCTGGGTCTTTCAACATGACAATGATCCAAAGCACACCGCCAGGGCAACGAAGGAGTGGCTTCGTAAGAAGCATTTCAAGGTCCTGGAGTGGCCTAGCCAGTCTCCAGATCTCAACCCTATAGAAAACCTTTGGAGGGAGTTGAAAGTCCGTGTTGCCAAGCGAAAAGCCAAAAACATCACTGCTCTAGAGGAGATCTGCATGGAGGAATGGGCCAACATACCAACAACAGTGTGTGGCAACCTTGTGAAGACTTACAGAAAACGTTTGACCTCTGTCAATGCCAACAAAGGATATATTACAAAGTATTGAGATTAAATTTTGTTTCTGACCAAATACTTATTTTCCACCATAATATGCAAATAAATTGTTAAAAAAACAGACAATGTGATTTTCTGGATTTTTTTTTCTGAGTTTGTCTCCCATAGTTGAGGTCTACCTATGATGTAAATTACAGACGCCTCTCATCTTTTTAAGTGGTGGAACTTGCACTATTGCTGACTGACTAAATACTTTTTTGCCCCACTGTATATGTATATATATATTATTATTTCATACAGCGCTAGATAGCTTTAAAGCCGGTAATTCAATTGCCGGCTTTTGCTATCTCCTTCCTAAAACCCGACATGATATGAGACATGGTTTACATACAGTAAACCATCTCATATCACCTTTTTTTGGCATATTCCACACTACTAATGTTAGTAGTGTGTATATGCAAAATTTGGCCGTTCTAGCTATTAAATTAAAGGGTTAAATGGCGGAAAAAATTGGCGTGGGCTCCCGCGCAATTTTCTCCGCCAGAGTAGTAAATCCAGTGACTGAGGGCAGATATTAATAGCCTGGAGAGGGTCCATGGTTATTGGCCCCCCCCCCCGGCTAAAAACATCTGCCCCCAGCCACCCCAGAAAAGGCACATCTGGAAGATGCGCCTATTCTGGCACTTGGCCACTCTCTTCCCATTTCCGTGTAGCGGTGGGATATGGGGTAATGAAGGGTTAATGCCACCTTGCTATTGGAAGGTGACATTAAGCCAAATTAATAATGGAGAGGCGTCAATTATGACACCTATCCATTATTAATCCAATACTAGTAAAGGGTTAAAAAAAACACAAACACATTATTAAAAATTATTTTCATGAAATAAAAACAAAGGTTGTTGTAATATTTTATTCTACGCTCAATCCAATCACTGAAGACCCTCGATCTGTGACAAAAAAATAAAAATAAACCAACAATATCCATACCTTCCGCAGATCTGTAACGTCCAACGATGTAAATCCATCTGAAGGGGTTAAAATATTTTGCAGCATGGAGCTCTGCTAATGCAGCGCTGCTCCTTGCTGCAAAACCCTGGAGAATGAAGGTAAAGTAGGTGAATGACCTATATTTACCTTCATTTGCGGTGAGGCGCCCTTTGCTGGTTGTTCTGTTGTGAATTCTGTGGCTGAATTCACTCCTGTGGTCACAAGTGGTACTGCAGCTTCTGAGCTTCCTCCCTCAGGTGTTCTGGTGAGCTCGTTAACTGCTTCATTACTTAACTCCGCCTGATGCTGCTATCCTTGCTCTTTGTCAATGTTTCAGTGTTGGATCTGAGCTTCTCCTGATTGTTCCTGTGACCTGCTGCTCTGTATAGCTAAGTGCTTTTTGCTTTTTTGTTGCTTTTTTTTCTGTCCAGCTTGTCTTTTGTTTTGCTGGAAGCTCTGAGACGCAAAGGGTGTACCGCCGTGCCGTTAGTTCGGCACGGTGGGTTTTTTTGCCCCCTTTGCGTGGTTTTGCTTTAGGGTTTTTTGTAGACTGCAAAGTTCGCTTTACTGTCCTCGCTCTGTCCTAGAATATCGGGCCCCACTTTGCTGAATCTATTTCATCCCTACGTTTTGTCTTTTCATCTTACTCACAGTCATTATATGTGGGGGGCTGCCTTTTCCTTTGGGGAATTTCTCTGGGGCAAGTCAGGCCTATTTTTCTATCTTCAGGCTAGCTAGTTTCTTAGGCTGTGCCGAGTTGCCTAGGTAGTTGTTAGGCGCAATCCACAGCCGCTTTTAGTTGTGTTTAGGATAGGATCAGGTGTGCAGTCTACAGAGTTTCCACGTCTCAGAGCTCGTTCTTGTATTTTTGGGTATTTGTCAGATCACTGTGTGCGCTCTGATCGCTAAGCACACTGTGTTTCTGGATTGCCTTCATAACACCTGTCATTAGCAAACATAACAGTACAAGGAGCCAAACTAATGATTCTCAATAGAGGGAAAGAAAAAGTTCTGACATCATTTTTTTTTTTTTTTCTGCTCTGTGTTCACTTTTTTTTTTTTCCCCTAGACATTTGGGTGATTCTGGACACAGGTGTGGACATGGATATTCAGGGTCTGTGCTCTTCAATGGATAATCTCGTTATAAATGTACAAAAAATTCAAGATACTATTGATCAGAAATCTATGTTAGAACCAAGAATTCCTATTCCTGATTTGTTTTTTGGAGATAGAACTAAGTTTCTAAGTTTCAAAAATAATTGTAAGCTATTTCTGGCCTTGAAACCTCATTCTTCTGGTAATCCTATTCAACAGGTTTTGATTATTATTTCTTTTTTGCGCGGCGACCCTCAAGACTGGGCATTTTCTCTTGCGCCAGGAGACCCTGCATTGAGTAGTGTCGATGCGTTTTTCCTGGCGCTCGGATTGCTGTACGATGAGCCTAATTCAGTGGATCAGGCTGAGAAAAATTTGCTGGCTTTGTGCCAGGGTAAGGATGATATAGAAGTATATTGTCAGAAATTTAGGAAATGGTCAGTACTCACTCAGTGGAATGAATCTGCGCTGGCAGCTTTGTTCAGAAAGGGTCTCTCTGAGGCTCTTAAGGATGTCATGGTGGGATTTCCTATGCCTGCTGGTTTGAATGAGTCTTTATCTTTGGCCATTCAGATCGGCCGACGCTTGCGCGAGCGTAAATCTGTGCACCATTTGGCGGTACTGCCTGAGGTTAAACCTGAGCCTATGCAGTGCGATAGGACTATGACTAGAGTTGAACGGCAGGAATACAGACGTCTGAATGGTCTGTGTTTCTACTGTGGTGATTCCACTCATGCTATTTCTGATTGTCCTAAGCGCACTAAGCGGTCCGCTAGGTCTGCCGTCATTGGTACTGTACAGTCCAAATTCCTTCTGTCCATTACCTTGATATGCTCTTTGTCGTCGTTTTCTGTCATGGCGTTTGTGGATTCGGGCGCTGCCCTGAATCTGATGGATTTGGATTATGCTAAACGTTGTGGGTTTTTCTTGGAGCCTTTGCGGTGTCCTATTCCATTGAGAGGAATTGATGCTACACCTTTGGCCAAGAATAAACCTCAATATTGGGCCCAGCTGACCATGTGCATGGCTCCTGCACATCAGGAAGTTATTCGCTTTCTGGTGTTGCATAATCTGCATGATGTGGTCGTGTTGGGGTTGCCATGGCTACAAACCCATAATCCAGTATTGGATTGGAATTCCATGTCGGTATCCAGCTGGGGTTGTCAGGGGGTACATGGTGATGTTCCATTTTTGTCGATTTCGTCATCCACCCCTTCTGAGGTCCCAGAGTTCTTGTCTGATTATCAGGATGTATTTGAAGAGCCCAAGTCCGATGCTCTACCTCCGCATAGGGATTGTGATTGTGCTATCAATTTGATTCCTGGTAGTAAATTCCCAAAAGGTCGACTGTTTAATTTATCCGTGCCTGAGCACACCGCTATGCGCAGTTATGTGAAGGAATCCCTGGAGAAGGGGCATATTCGCCCGTCATCGTCGCCATTAGGAGCAGGGTTCTTTTTTGTAGCCAAAAAGGATGGTTCGCTGAGACCGTGTATTGATTACCGCCTTCTTAATAAGATCACTGTTAAATTTCAGTATCCCTTGCCATTGTTATCTGACTTGTTTGCTCGGATTAAGGGGGCTAGTTGGTTCACTAAGATAGATCTTCGTGGTGCGTATAATCTGGTGAGAATCAGGCAAGGAGATGAATGGAAAACTGCATTCAATACGCCCGAGGGTCATTTTGAGTATCTAGTGATGCCGTTCGGACTTGCCAATGCTCCATCTGTGTTTCAGTCTTTTATGCATGACATCTTCCGTGAGTATCTGGATAAATTCCTGATTGTTTACTTGGATGACATTTTGATCTTCTCAGATGATTGGGAGTCTCATGTGAAGCAGGTCAGAATGGTTTTTCAGGTCCTGCATGCTAACTCTTTGTTTGTGAAGGGATCAAAGTGTCTCTTCAGTGTGCAGAAAGTTTCATTTTTGGGGTTCATCTTTACCCCTTCTACTATCGAGATGGATCCAGTTAAGGTCCAAGCCATCCAGGATTGGATTCAGCCGACATCTCTGAAAAGTCTGCAAAAGTTCCTGGGCTTTGCTAATTTTTATCGTCGCTTCATCTGTAATTTTTCTAGCATTGCCAAACCATTGACCGATTTGACCAAGAAGGGTGCTGATTTGGTTAATTGGTCTTCTGCTGCTGTGGAAGCTTTTCAGGAGTTGAAGCGTCGTTTTTGTTCTGCCCCTGTGTTGTGTCAGCCAGATGTTTCTCTTCCGTTCCAGGTCGAGGTTGATGCTTCTGAGATTGGAGCAGGGGCGGTTTTGTCACAGAGAGGTTCTGATTGCTCAGTGATGAAACCATGTGCTTTCTTTTCCAGGAAGTTTTCGCCCGCTGAGCGTAATTATGATGTGGGCAATCGAGAGTTGCTGGCCATGAAGTGGGCATTCGAGGAGTGGCGTCATTGGCTTGAAGGAGCTAAGCATCGCGTGGTGGTATTGACTGATCATAAGAACTTGACTTATCTCGAGTCTGCCAAGCGCTTGAATCCTAGACAGGCCCGTTGGTCGTTATTTTTTGCCCGCTTCGACTTTGTGATTTCGTACCTTCCGGGCTCTAAAAATGTGAAGGCGGATGCTCTGTCTAGGAGTTTTGTGCCCGACTCTCCGGGTTTATCTGAGCCAGCGGGTATCCTCAAGGAAGGAGTCATTGTGTCTGCCATCTCCCCTGATTTGTGGCGGGTGCTGCAAAAATTTCAGGCGAATAAACCTGATCGTTGTCCAGCAGAGAAACTGTTCGTCCCTGATAGGTGGACTAATAAACTTATCTCTGAACTTCATTGTTCGGTGTTGGCTGGTCATCCTGGAATCTTTGGTACCAGAGAGTTAGTGGCTAGATCCTTCTGGTGGCCATCTCTGTCACGGGATGTACGTACTTTTGTGCAGTCCTGTGGGATTTGTGCTAGGGCTAAGCCCTGCTGTTCTCGTGCCAGTGGGTTGCTTTTGCCCTTGCCGGTCCCGAAGAGGCCTTGGACACATATTTCGATGGATTTCATTTCTGACCTTCCCGTTTCTCAAAAGATGTCAGTCATTTGGGTGGTCTGTGATCGCTTTTCTAAAATGGTCCATCTGGTGCCCTTGGCTAAATTGCCTTCCTCCTCTGATTTGGTACCTTTGTTCTTTCAGCATGTGGTTCGGTTGCATGGCATTCCTGAGAATATTGTTTCTGACAGAGGTTCCCAGTTTGTTTCAAGGTTCTGGCGAGCCTTTTGTGGTAGGATGGGCATTGACCTATCCTTTTCCTCGGCTTTCCATCCTCAGACTAATGGCCAGACCGAACGAACCAATCAGACCTTGGAAACATATCTGAGATGTTTTGTTTCTGCAGACCAGGATGATTGGGTGTCCTTTTTGCCGTTGGCTGAGTTGGCCCTTAATAATCGGGCCAGCTCGGCTACCTTGGTTTCTCCATTTTTTTGCAATTCTGGGTTCCATCCTCGTTTCTCTTCAGGACAGGTTGAGTCTTCGGACTGTCCTGGTGTGGATTCTGTGGTGGATAGGTTGCAGCAGATCTGGACTCAGGTAGTGGACAATTTGATCTTGTCCCAGGAGAAAGCTCAACTTTTCGCTAATCGCAGACGCCGTGTGGGTCCCCGACTTCGTGTTGGGGATCTGGTTTGGTTATCTTCTCGTCATATTCCTATGAAGGTTTCCTCTCCTAAATTTAAACCTCGTTTTATTGGTCCGTATAGGATTTCTGAGGTTCTCAATCCTGTGTCTTTTCGTTTGACCCTCCCAGACTCCTTTTCCATACATAATGTATTCCATAGGTCGTTGTTGCGGAGATACGTGGCACCTATGGTTCCATCTGTTGAGCCTCCTGCCCCGGTTTTGGTGGAGGGGGAATTGGAGTATATTGTGGAGAAGATTTTGGATTCTCGTGTTTCTAGACGGAAACTCCAGTATCTGGTTAAATGGAAGGGTTATGCTCAGGAAGATAATTCCTGGGTTTTTGCCTCTGATGTTCATGCTTCCGATCTTGTTCGTGCCTTTCATGCGGCTCATCCTGGTCGGCCTGGGGGCTCTGGTGAGGGTTCGGTGACCCCTCCTCAAGGGGAGGGTACTGTTGTGAATTCTGTGGCTGAATTCACTCCTGTGGTCACAAGTGGTACTGCAGCTTCTGAGCTTCCTCCCTCAGGTGTTCTGGTGAGCTCGTTAACTGCTTCATTACTTAACTCCGCCTGATGCTGCTATCCTTGCTCCTTGTCAATGTTTCAGTGTTGGATCTGAGCTTCTCCTGATTGTTCCTGTGACCTGCTGCTCTGTATAGCTAAGTGCTTTTTGCTTTTTTGTTGCTTTTTTTTCTGTCCAGCTTGTCTTTTGTTTTGCTGGAAGCTCTGAGACGCAAAGGGTGTACCGCCGTGCCGTTAGTTCGGCACGGTGGGTTTTTTTTGCCCCCTTTGCGTGGTTTTGCTTTAGGGTTTTTTGTAGACTGCAAAGTTCGCTTTACTGTCCTCGCTCTGTCCTAGAATATCGGGCCCCACTTTGCTGAATCTATTTCATCCCTACGTTTTGTCTTTTCATCTTACTCACAGTCATTATATGTGGGGGGCTGCCTTTTCCTTTGGGGAATTTCTCTGGGGCAAGTCAGGCCTATTTTTCTATCTTCAGGCTAGCTAGTTTCTTAGGCTGTGCCGAGTTGCCTAGGTAGTTGTTAGGCGCAATCCACAGCCGCTTTTAGTTGTGTTTAGGATAGGATCAGGTGTGCAGTCTACAGAGTTTCCACGTCTCAGAGCTCGTTCTTGTATTTTTGGGTATTTGTCAGATCACTGTGTGCGCTCTGATCGCTAAGCACACTGTGTTTCTGGATTGCCTTCATAACACCTGTCATTAGCAAACATAACATTGTTCCTAGATCGTGGGAACTTTTCTAGAAAGCTCCCAGGCTCGAGTTCATAAGAGGCGCCCTCTGCTGGTTGTCCTCATATGAACTCGAGCCTGGGAGCTTTCTAGGAAAGTTCCCACGATCTAGGAACAACCAGCAGAGGGCGCCTCACCGCAAATGAAGGTAAATATAGGTCATTGACCTACTTTACCTTCATTCTCCGGGGTTTTGCAGCAAGGAGCAGCGCTGCATTAGCAGAGCTCCTTGCTGCAAAATATTATAACCCCTTCAGATGGATTTACATCGTTGGACGTTACAGATCTGCGGAAGGTATGGATATTGTTGGTTTATTTTATTTTTTTTGTTACAGATCAAGGGTCTTCAGTGATTGGATTGAGCGTAGAATAAAATATTACAACAACCTTTGTTTTTATTTCATTAAAATAATTTTTAATAATGTGTTTGTGTTTTTTTAACCCTTTACTAGTATTGGATTAATAATGGATAGGTGTCATAATTGACGCCTCTCCATTATTAATTTGGCTTAATGTCACCTTACAATAGCAAGGTGACATTAACCCTTCATTACCCCATATCCCACCGCTACACGGGAATGGGAAGAGAGTGGCCAAGTGCCAGAATAGGCGCATCTTCCAGATGTGCCTTTTCTGGGGTGGCTGGGGGCAAATGTTTTTAGCCAGGGGGGGGGCAATAACCGTGGACCCTCTCCAGGCTATTAATATCTGCCCTCAGTCACTGGCTTTACTACTCTGGCGGAGAAAATTGCGCGGGAGCCCACGCCAATTTTTTCCGCCATTTAACCCTTTAATTTAATAGCTAGAACGGCCAAATTTTGCATATACACACTACTAACATTAGTAGTGTGGAATATGCAAAAAAAAAGGTGATATGAGATGGTTTTTACTGTATGTAAACCAGGTCTCATATCATGTCGGGTTTTAGGAAGGAGATAGCAAAAGCCGGCAATTGAATTACTGGCTTTAAAGCTATCTAGCGCTGTATGAAGTAATAATATATATACATATACTGTATGTGTCTACTGACATATATATATAGACAGTATACATGTTTTTTTGTTTTTTTTACACATGGATCCCTTGTATAGCCGTATGTTGGTTTTGCAAGCCTGCGAGAAGAACACGCAGTACGGATGCGATACGGATTACATACGGAGGATGCCATGCGCAAAAACCGCTGAAACACCCTGCCTGCGGAGGAGCTACGGACCACTATTTTGGGGACTTTTCAGTGTATTACCGCTGTAATATACGGACCGTATTGTCTTACGGTGAGTGTGACTCCAGCCTAACACCTGGGTGCGACCTGCAGCTTTTCAGGACAGATGTTACATTATTGCCAGTGACACAATAAATCTATACACAGTCAACCGCACACACACACATATATATATATATATATATATATATATATATATATACATATATACACACACACACATATTTCACCACACTAACAATGAACATTAACAAGTTGATGAATATAGAGTCCAATGTTATAGCAAACATGTGACACATAGGGTAAGTTGGGGCAGCTCCAGCCTGTATGATATATTGCAGCATCTGAAAATAATATTGGAAGGATTCACGCTTTGGATTCCCACTTATTAACCCCTTCACCCCCGGAGCTTTTTTCGTTTAAGTGTTTCGCTCCCCTCCTTCCCAGAGCCATAACTTTTTTATTTTTCTGTCAATATGGCCATGTGGGGGCTTATTTTTTGCGGGACGAAATGTACTTTTGAACGATACCATTAGTTTTACCATGCCATGTGACAGAAAATGGGAAAAAATTCCAAGTGCGAAGAAATTGCAAAAAAAGTGCAATCTCACACTTGTTTTTTGTTTGGCTTTTTTGCTAGGTTCACCAAAAGCTAAAACTAACCTGCTGTTATGATTCTCCAGGTCATTACGAGTTCATAGACACCAAACATGTATAGGTTCTCTTTTATCTAAGTGGTAAAAAAAAATTCCAAAGTTTGCTAAAAAAACCCCAAAAAACAATTGCGCCTTTTTCCGATACCCATAGCGTCTCCAATTTTCGTGATCTGGGGTCGGGTGAGGACTTATTTTTTTGCGTGCCGAGCTGGCGGTTTTAATGATACCATTTTGGTGCAGATATGTTCTTTTGATCGCCCGTTATTGCATTTTAATGCAATGTCGCGGTGACCAAAAAAACGTAATTTGGGCATTTTTATTTTTTTTCTCGCTACGCCATTTAGCGATCAGATTAATCCTTTGCTTTTATTGATAGATCGAGCGATTCTGAATGCGGCAATACCAAATATGTGTAGGTTTGATTTTTTTTTTATTGTTTTATTTTGATTGGGGCGAAAAGGGGTTTGATTTGAACTTTTTATATATTTTTTATTTTTTTTATATTTTTAAACACTTTTTTTTAAATTTTGGCATGCTTTAATGGCCTCCACAGGAGGCTAGAAGCATGCACTACACGATCGGCTCTGCTACATAGAGGTGAAGCACAGATCACCTCTATGTAGCAGAAATGCAGGAGTGCTTTGAACGCCGACCACAGGGTGGCGCTCAAAGCAATCGGCCATCAACAACCATAGAGGTCTCAAGGACACCTCTGGTTGTTATGGCAATGCACCAATGACCCCCGATCATGTGACGGGGGTCAGCGGTGCGAGCACTTCCGGGCGCCCGGCCGGGAGCGCCAGTTAAATGCTGCTGTCAACGTTTGACGGCGGCATTTAACTAGTTAATGGGCGTGGGCGGATCGCGATTCCGCTCGCGCTCATTGCGCGCACACGTCAGCTTTACAAAACAGCTGACATGTCGCGGCTTTGAGGTGGGCTCACCGCCGGAGCCCACCTTAAAGCAGGGGATCTCCCAGCTGACGTGCTATTCCGTCAGCTGGCAGAAAGGGGTTAACCAGAAAGTGAGTTGATTGAGTGTTTTCCAAAGGGCTTGGTCCCTCTTGTGATTAAATCAGACAAACACAATTCGATTTTTAATCGGATTGCATTTGTACCACTGTAATCCTATAGTTCTGTTCTCAGTGGCGTTTTTGGATCGCTATTGGACAGGAAAAAAAATAGCATGCTGCGATTGCATGCTAAATTAGGATCGCACGCACCCATAAAAGTCTTTGGGTGCGTATGAAACATTGCTGTGCATTTGAATATCACCGCAGTGCAGTTCCTGCAGACGTCGGCAGCAGAGGAGATGGAGAAATTACTTTCATCGTCTCCTCCACAGCTGTGCTCTGATCCTGTCATGCAATTCGCTGGGACCCCGGTCAGACTGTCAGACTGGAGACCACCATGTCTCATAGCCACACATTCATTTCAGTGTGTACTGCATAATTCTACATTTTCACGGCAGAAAATTGACCTTTATTTGCATTTGTCTTTCCACTAGGTAAAACAACAACCTTTGCGGCATTATCAACCCCGCATGCATTGGTTGGACACTTGGGGTTTGTGCACACATTAAGTATTTGGTGCAGAAATTTCTGCAAAGTTCCTGCATCTCTTGGCAGGAAAAACTTGCGTTTTTGGTGCAAATTTTCAGAAAGTGATAAAGTGAACCAGTACTCAATTAAAAATGGTTGGATTTTCACATTAGACGGAAAACATCATGCATGAGGGAGAAAAGGGAAATGCAGTCAGACGGGTAAAACTACATTCACTGTCATGCCCAATGCAATGTCTCCTGTCCTAACAAGGACAGTGCCCAAGTGTGACCTATCCCTCTAAAAATGTCCTTGTACAAATCCTCCGTATGCATTCCCTGTAATGGGAGACTCCTCAGGGGAGATGAATGTACATAAGGGAATAGATTGTGAAGGCTCCTGGGTAGTGGGAGACCTCCTAAGTTTCAAAAAGGAGAATTTGGGGGTGCAGTAATGATATCACAGCCCCTTTATATAGCAGAATGCTGACAGAGTGCTGTGCAGCACATGGATCAGATGACAGTGAATGTAGTTTTACCTGAGAACTGGTTCACTTTATCACTTTAATGTCATCACGAGTAGGGTTGAGCGAAACGGGTCGTTCATTTTCAAAAGTCGCCGACTTTTGGCAAAGTCGGGTTTCATGAAACCCGATCCGACCCCTGTGCGGGGTCGGCCATGCGGTACGCGACTTTCGCGCCAAAGTCGCGTTTCAATGACGCGAAAAGCGCCATTTCTCAGCCAATGAAGGTAAACGCAGAGTGTGGGCAGCGTGATGACATAGGTCCTGGTCCCCACCATCTTAGAGAAGGGCATTGCAGTGATTGGCTTGCTGTCTGCGGCGTCACAGGGGCTATAAAGGGGCGTTCCCGCCGACCGCCATCTTACTGCTGCTGATCTGAGCTTAGGGAGAGGTTGCTGCCGCTTCGTCAGAAGCAGGGATAGCGTTAGGCAGGGTCCATTAACCCCCAAACCGCTTGTGCTGTAGCGATTTCCACAGCCCAACACCACCTTCGGTGTGCAGGGACAGTGGAAGCTACATTTTTTTTTCTCCCTCAGCGCTGTAGCTCATTGGGCTGCCCTAGAAGGCTCCCTGATAGCTGCATTGCTGTGTGTACGCCGCTGTGCAAACCAACTGCTTTTTTCAAAGCACAAATCCTCTTGTTCCTTCCTTTCTGCACAGCTATCTTGTTTGTTTGTCCACACTTTTTATTTAATTTGTGCATCAGTCCACTCCTTATTGCTGCCTGCCATACCTGGCTGAGATTACTGCAGGGAGATAGTAATTGAAGGACAGTTCCTTTTTTTTTTTTGTGGGAGATTAAGATTGGCATTTCTGCTAGAGTGCCATCCCTGCCTGTGTCATCTCTCACTCAGTGGGCCATAGAAAGCCTATTTATTTTTTTGCTTGATTTGGGTTCTAAAATCTACCTGAAAAAATCACTACATCAATCAGTGGGAGAAAAATATTGGCCTCAGGGCTTGTGTGCCACTCCTTACTCCTGTGTGTGCCATCTCTCACTCAGTGGGCCATAGAAAGTCTATTTATTTTTTTGCTTGATTTGGGTTCTAAATTCTACCTGAAAAAATCAATAAATCAATCAGTGGGAGATTAATATTGGCCTTTGGGCTTGTGTGCCAGTCCTAAGCGTGCCATCTCTCTCTCTCAGATAGTGGGCCATAGAAAGCCTATTTATTATTTTTTTTATTGGGTTTATAAATTTTCCCTGGAAAAAAAAAAAAAAAGTGGGAGATTAATATTGGCCTCTGGGCTTGTGTGCCAGTCCTGAGCGTGCCATCTCTCTCACAAATAGTGGGCCATAGAAAGCCTATTTATTTTTTTGGTTGATTTGGGTTCTAAATTCTACCTGAAAAAATCAATAAATCAATCAGTGGGAGATAAATATTGGCCTCTGGGCTTGTGTGCCACTCCTGACTCCTGTGTGCGTCTTCTCTCACTCAGTGGGCCATAGAAAGCCTATTTTTTTTTTAATTTGTTTTCTAAATTCTCCCTGAAACAATCATTTCATTTTATTTGGTTTCTAAATTCTTCCTGAAAAATTCATTTTTTTGTATTTTATTTTTCTAAAGTCTCCCTGAAAAAAAAAAAAAAAATCAAATCAGTGGGAGATTAATATTTCCCTTTTTGCTTGTGTGCCAGTCTTGACTCCTGGGTGTGCCATCTCTCTCTCTCCAATTGTGGGCCATAGAAAGCCTATTAATTTTTTTGCTTGATTTGGGTTCCAAAATCTACCTGAAAAAATCACTAAATCAATCAGTGGGAGATAAATATTGGCCACTGGGCTTGTGTGCCACTCCTGACTCCTGTGTGCGTCCTCTCTCACTCAGTGGGCCATAGAAAGCCTATTTTTTTTTATTTGTTTTCTAAATTCTCCCTGAAACAATCATTTCATTTTATTTGGTTTATAAATTCTTCCTTAAAAAATCATTTTTTTTTATTATTTTTTTTTTCTAAAGTCTCCCTTTTAAAAAAAAAAAAACAAATCAGTGGGAGATTAATATTTACATTTGCGCTTCAGTGACAGTCCTGCGTGTGTGGCATCTCTCTCATTTGTTGCCACCAACAACAGAGTGTGTAACATTGTGCCTGATTTTCGTTGTGGTCTCACCCACCTGTAAAGGGGTAGCTAAATCATACTGAAGTTATAGCTCACCGTGTAAGTTGTGTGACAGCAACAAATACCGTTAGTTTGGTAACGTTTTTAAAACAATGAGGAAGTCTGGTGGAAGAGGTCGTGGCCGGGGGCGTTCATTGTCAGCTGGTAATGAGGGTAGTGGTAGTGGTGGAGCATCAGGTGGTCGTGGGAAAAAAAATATTGCACCTAAGTCTGGAGCTGTGGAGCCAGGTTCGTCGTCTGGCTACACAAGGCCTCGAACGCTCCCTATTCTGGGAGTAGGAAAACCGCTTTTAAAGCCGGAGCAGCAAGAGCAAGTTTTGGCTTATCTTGCTGACTCAGCCTCTAGCTCTTTTGCCTCCTCTCGTGAAACTGGTAAAAGTAAAAGCAGCGCGTCGTTAGTGGATGTTCACGGTCAGGGACAAGTCGCTTCCTTGTCCTCTTCAGCAAAAACAACAACAGAGAAGAATGCAGCAGGCGACACAACGGGTTACTCCATGGAGCTCTTTACACATACCGTCCCTGGCTTAGAAAGTGAAGCAGTTAACAGGCCATGCCCATTACAAGTTGAATCTGACATGGAGTGCACTGATGCACAGCCACAGCCAGACTACTATGCTGGTCCTTTGACTCAGACCACAACATTGCCCTCGCAGGGTGCTGATCAAGAATCAGACCCTGATGAGACTATGTTGCCCCATCACGAACGCTATACCACCGACCGACACGGTGACACAGACGAAGTTGCACACGAGCTACAAGAAGAGGTAATAGATGACCCAGTTCTTGACCCCGATTGGCAGCCATTGGGGGAACAGGGTGCAGGCGGCAGCAGTTCTGAAGCGGAGGAGGAGGGGCCGCAGCAGGCATCAACATCGCAACAGGTTCCATCTGCCGGGCCCGTATCTTGCCCAAAACGCGTGGCAAAGTCAAAACCTGTTGGAGGACAGCGTGGCCATCCGGTTAAAGCTCAGTCTGCAATGCCTGAAAAGGTATCCGATGCTAGAAAGAGTGCAGTCTGGCATTTTTTTAAACAACATCCAATTGATCAGCGCAAAGTCATCTGTCAAAAATGTTCAACTACCTTAAGCAGAGGGCAGAATCTGAAAAGTCTCAATACAAGTTGCATGCATAGACATTTAACCACCATGCATTTGCAAGCTTGGACTAACTACCAAACGTCCCTTAAGGTTGTAGCACCCTCGGCCAATGAAGCTAGTCATCAACGCAACATCCCTTCCGGCAGTGTAGGGCCACCATTTTCTGCACCACCTGCAGTATCTGTGCAGGTTTCTTTGCCAGGCCAAAGCAGTCAGGGTCAGGGAATCACCAGTTTCGTAGTAGGAAACACTGCATCTAGGGCACCGGCGGCAACAATACCATCTCCCACCGTCTCTCAGTCTGCCATGTCCACCGGCACCCCCGCTAGTTCCACGATCTCCAGCTCTCCAGTCCAGCTCACCCTACATGAGACTATGGTTAGAAAAAGGAAGTACTTAGCCTCGCATCCGCGTACACAGGGTTTGAACGCCCACATAGCTAGACTAATCTCGTTAGAGATGATGCCCTACCGGTTAGTTGAAAGCGAAGCTTTCAAAGCCCTGATGGACTACGCTGTACCACGCTACGAGCTACCCAGTCGACACTTTTTTTCCAGAAAAGCCATCCCAGCCCTCCACCAGCATGTTAAAGAGCGCATCGTCCATGCACTCAGGCAATCTGTGAGCACAAAGGTGCACCTGACAACAGATGCATGGACCAGTAGGCATGGCCAGGGACGTTATGTGTCCATCACGGCACACTGGGTAAATGTTGTGGATGCAGGGTCCACAGGGGACAGCAAGTTTGGGACAGTTCTGCCTAGCCCACGGTCTAGGAAACAGTTGGCTGTAGCCGTTCGCACCCCCTCCTCCTCCTCCTCGTCCTCCTGCAGAAGCGAGACCTCGTCCACAGACCGCAGTCGCACAACCACTCCATCCGCAGCTGCCACTGTTGCACACCAGGTCTCCCATTATGGGGCAGCTACTGGCAAACATCAGCAGGCTGTATTGGCTATGAAGTGTTTGGGCGACAACAGACACACCGCTGAAGTTCTGTCCGAGCTCTTGCAGAAAGAAACGCAGTCGTGGCTGGGCACTGTAGATCTTGAGGCAGGCAAGGTAGTGAGTGATAACGGAAGGAATTTCATGGCTGCCATCTCCCTTTCCCAACTGAAACACATTCCTTGCCTGGCTCACACCTTAAACCTGGTGGTGCAGTGCTTCCTGAAAAGTTATCCGGGGTTATCCGACCTGCTCCTCAAAGTGCGTGGACTTTGCTCACATATCCGCCGTTCGCCCGTACACTCCAGCCGTATGCAGACCTATCAGCGGTCTTTGAACCTTTCCCAGCATCGCCTAATCATAGACGTTGCAACAAGGTGGAACTCAACACTGCACATGCTTCAGAGACTGTGTGAACAGAGACGGGCTGTTATGTTTTTGTGGGAGGATACACATACACGGGCAGGCAGTAGGATGGCAGACATGGAGTTGTCAGGTGTGCAGTGGTCGAAGATTCAAGACATGTGTCAAGTCCTTCAGTGTTTTGAGGAATGCACACGGCTGGTTAGTGCAGACAATGCCATAATAAGCATGAGCATCCCCCTAATGCGTCTGCTGATGCAAAGTTTGACGCACATAAAGGATCAGGCGTCTGCAGCTGAGGAAGAGGAAAGCCTTGATGACAGTCAGCCATTGTCTGGCCAGGGCAGTGTACAGGACGAGGTAGCGGGCGAACAGGAGGAGGAGGACGAGGAGGATGATGGGGATGATTATATTTTTAATGAGGAAGCTTTTCCGGGGCCAGTGGAAATTGTTGGCGCGGCAAGGCCGGGTTCTGGTTTTTGGAGGGACACAAGTGACGTGGATTTGCCTGAAACTGCCCCTCAACCAAGCACAACCACAGATTTGAGAACTGGAACTTTGGGCCACATGGCGGATTATGCCTTACGTATCCTCAAAAGGGACACACGCATAACAAAAATGATGAACGATGACGATTACTGGTTGGCCTGCCTCTTTGATCCTCGCTATAAAGGCAATTGCAAAATATAATGCCACATGAGAACTTGGAACTAATATTAGCAACCAAACAATCAACTCTTGTTGACCGTTTGCTTCTGGCATTCCCTGCACACAGCGCCCGTGATCGTTCTAACACGAGCTGCAGGGGCCAGCAGACCAGAGGAGTTAGAGGGGCAGAAATCAGAAGTGGCGTTGGCCAGAGGGGTTTTCTGACCAGGTTGTGGAGTGATTTTGCTATGACCGCAGACAGGACAGGTACTGCAGCATCAATTCAAAGTGACAGGAGACAACATTTGTCCAGTATGGTTACTAACTATTTTTCATCCCTTATCGATGTTCTCCCTCAACCGTCATTCCCATTTGATTACTGGGCATCAAAATTAGACACCTGGCCAGAATTGGCAGAATATGCATTGCAGGAGCTTGCTTGCCCGGCAGCTAGTGTCCTATCAGAAAGAGTATTCAGTGCTGCAGGTTCAATACTAACAGAAAAAAGGACTCGTCTGGCTACCCAAAATGTAGATGATCTAACCTTCATTAAAATGAACCACAACTGGATTTCGAAATCTTTTGCCCCACCTTGCCCGGCTGACACCTAGCTTTCCTATGTAAAGGTCTTGCCTGTGGACTATTCTGAACGACTTTTCCAATCACGTAATTTGCAGCACCTGATTGTCCAGCATCCGACACGTTAACACCTCCCTAAATGGCCAAAGTCTCCACACGGGGCCGTGGTATCGCCACTTGGCGCCAGCACCCGTGAGAGTACTGTTTGTCTGAGGAGGTGGGTGTGCCCGCTTTTGGTCGACGGCACTGCCACTAGGCCCCTCATAGTACAAAAAAGTGTCTGGCGGTGGTGGTGCGCACCCAACGTCAGACACACCGTTGTAATATGAGGGGCCCTGGGCCTGTACCGCCGGCCACAAGACAGTCCCCCCCCCAGCTCAAACAGTGCTCTACCACTTGCAAAATTTTCTCTCACAGCTCCACCAATGTTTAGTCTATGCGCTGACATCCTTCAATGCCTGGCACTGTCAATACCATTGTATTGACATTTTTCTTATGTTAGGCCTTCGAAGCCTGTCTGCGGTCACTCCTTCCACTAGGCCTCCACTGACCTGTCTACTGCTGCCCGTGTTCCCCTGGAACCAATTTTAAATTGCCTACAGCCAGCCCAATTTGTTATGTTAGGCCTTCGAAGCCTGTCTGCGGTCCCTCCTTCCACTAGGCCTCCACTGACCTGTCTACTGCTGCCCGTGTTCCCCTGGAACCAATTTTAAATTGCCTACAGCCAGCCCAATTTATTATGTTAGGGTTTCGAAGCCTGTCTGCGGTCCCTCCTTCCACTAGGCCTCCACTGACCTGTCTACTGCTGCCCGTGTTCCCCTGGAACCAATTTTAAATTGCCTACAGCCCAATTTTTGTTATGTTAGGCCTTCGAAGCCTGTCTGCGGCCCGTTCTTTCCACTACTACTACACTGACCTGGCTACTGCCGCCCGTGTTCCCCTGGAACCAATTTAAAATTGCCGACAGCAAGCCCAATTTATTATGTTAGGGCTTCGAAGCCTGTCTGCGGTCCCTCCTTCCACTAGGCCTCCACTGACCTGTCTACTGCTGCCCGTGTTCCCCTGGAACCAATTTTAAATTGCCTACAGCCCAATTTTTGTTATGTTAGGCCTTCGAAGCCTGTCTGCGGCCCGTTCTTTCCACTACTACTACACTGACCAGGCCACTGCTGCCCGTGTTCCCCTGGAACCAATTTTAAATTGCCTACAGCCAGCCCAATTTATTATGTTAGGCCTTCGAAGCCTGTCTGCGGTCCCTCCTTCCACTAGGCCTCCACTGACCTGTCTACTGCTGCCCGTGTACCCCTTGAACCAACATCAGAAAATATAAAAATAAGTATTTTGCTTATAAAAAAGAAAATACTGGAGAGATATCAAATGCAGACATTTTAACATTAAAAACAAACACATACAACAAAAATCTGGTACAGTACTAAAAATGGCCACCAGCTACAATAACTTTCTCCTGCAAGTAGTTAACTGAAAGTTTTTTTCAATTTAAAACACAGATATGGCATCCACCGAGTGTTGTCCTGTCGCGTCTTCTTTATATTATTGCCAAGAAGATGCAAAACAATGAAAATAATAAAATCATTATTTACCAAAAAAATAGAGTAAGTCAAAACCACATTGCAAATAAACATTCATTACAAATAAAGAAGCAGGGCGCGTCCGAGGGTGAGTATATACCTAATAAGAATATAATCACCCTCGGACGCGCCCTGCTTCTTTCCGACAGCCTTCCTTCCTAAGAATCAGCCCTTCCGTGGTGTAGAGAGAGGGTGTGTTACACTCCAAGGTGTTCCCCAGGTTGCCTTTCCTGAGCTTCGATCTTCATGCTCTCGTTTAGTAGTTGTCGGAAAGTAGGCTGCATTAGGCTTACAAATTGGGTATGGGGTGGAGAGAGATGGTGTGTTACACTCCAAGGTGTTCCCCAGGTTTCCTTGCCATTGCTTCGGTCTTCCGACTCTCGTTTAGTAGTTGTAGAAAACTACACTGCATTAGGCCTACAAAATGGGTATCGGGTGGAGAGAGATGGTGTGTTACACTCCAAGGTGTTCCCCAGGTTTTCTTGCCATTGCTTCGGTCTTCCGACTCTCGTTTAGTAGTTGTAGAAAACTACACTGCATTAGGCCTACAAAATGGGTATCGGGTGGAGAGAGATGGTGTGTTACACTCCAAGGTGTTCCCCAGGTTTCCTTGCCATTGCTTCGGTCTTCAGACTCTCGTTTAGTAGTTGTAGAAAACTACACTGCATTAGGCCTACAAAATGGGTATCGGGTGGAGAGAGATGGTGTGTTACACTCCAAGGTGTTCCCCAGGTTTCCTTGCCATTGCTTCGGTCTTCCGACTCTCGTTTAGTAGTTGTACAAAACTACACTGCATTAGGCCTACAAAATGGGTATCGGGTGGAGAGAGATGGTGTGTTACACTCCAAGGTGTTCCCCAGGTTTCCTTGCCATTGCTTCGGTCTTCAGACTCTCGTTTAGTAGTTGTAGAAAACTACACTGCATTAGGCCTACAAAATGGGTATCGGGTGGAGAGAGATGGTGTGTTACACTCCAAGGTGTTCCCCAGGTTTCCTTGCCATTGCTTCGGTCTTCCGACTCTCGTTTAGTAGTTGTAGAAAACTACACTGCATTAGGCCTACAAAATGGGTATCGGGTGGAGAGAGATGGTGTGTTACACTCCAAGGTGTTCCCCAGGTTTCCTTGCCATTGCTTCGGTCTTCCGACTCTCGTTTAGTAGTTGTAGAAAACTACACTGCATTAGGCCTACAAAATGGGTATCGGGTGGAGAGAGATGGTGTGTTACACTCCAAGGTGTTCCCCAGGTTTCCTTGCCATTGCTTCGGTCTTCCGACTCTCGTTTAGTAGTTGTAGAAAACTACACTGCATTAGGCCTACAAAATGGGTATCGGGTGGAGAGAGATGGTGTGTTACACTCCAAGGTGTTCCCCAGGTTTCCTTGCCATTGCTTCGGTCTTCAGACTCTCGTTTAGTAGTTGTAGAAAACTACACTGCATTAGGCCTACAAAATGGGTATCGGGTGGAGAGAGATGGTGTGTTACACTCCAAGGTGTTCCCCAGGTTTCCTTGCCATTGCTTCGGTCTTCAGACTCTCGTTTAGTAGTTGTAGAAAACTACACTGCATTAGGCCTACAAAATGGGTATGGGGTGGAGAGAGATGGTGTGTTCCACTCCAAGGTGTTCTCCAGGTTGCCTTTCCTGAGCTTCTATCTTCAGGCTCTCGTTAAATTGTGGTTAAATGGAACAACTGCATTTGGCGTACTAGTTGGTTTGGGGCCTACTAACAGTGTCTGCCGCTCCTTGCTGTTCTCCTGGTTTCCTGTCCTGAAATTCCGTTTTCAGGCGCTCGTTAAGTAGTTGTTAATGTTAGACTGCATTTGGCCTACTAGTTGGGTTGGGGCCTACTATCGGTGTCTGCCACTCCTTGCTGTTCTCCTCCACTGAACAAAGCTGTGCCGCCTGTTTACTACGGTTGCCAATTTTGAACTGCATTTCGACTACTTACTGATTTGGGCCTACTCTCTGTGTCAGCCTCTCATTCCAGTTGTCCTCCACTGCAATGCCCCCTGGTTATTCCTGTGTCACCAATTTTGAACTGCATTTAGCCAACTTTATTCTTTGGGCCTATATCTGTGTTTCCTCCTCATCCTGCCCATTGCCCAGCCAGTGATAGATGAGTCTGCTGGTACATTGACCCATAACGCAACATTCCCCGTGCACGCTACACAACAACATTGTGACCCTGCTGAAAGTCAGTTGCAAAGAGGAAGGTGCAGATGAAAGTGCAGGTTCCTTCATCAGGTGGGGGGAGGAATACTAGTTGGCGATGTCACTGGCACAGGGCCTCTCATAGTACGCAAAAGTGTTGCTGCCGGTGGGAGGCGCCCCCGCCATGCAAACACACCGCTGTACTTTGAGGGGCCCTGTGCCAGTGCCAACGAGTGGGCCCCCCCTGCTTGCTCAGGTTCACAGCACTTGCAAAGTTGAAATACTTACCTCTCCCTGCTCCACTGCCGTGACGTGGTCCAGATTCCCTGGGCCCACTAATTACTTGAACCAGCCCTACCCACCACAACTTTAGCCAAATGACCCCCAATTTCAAATGCCTTCCAATTATTATAAGGTAAATTACGCTTGACAAGCTTCATTAAGAAGAATGGATGGTTTTGACATTAAAATGGGCACTCTAGGTGTTTTCCTGGCCCCCACTCACTGCCGACTATGCTGCCCCATTGACTTGCATTGGGTTTCGTGTTTCGGTCGATCCCGACTTTACGTCATAATCGGCCGATTTCACTCGACCCGACTTTTGAGATAGTCGGGTTTCGCGAAACCCGGCTCGACTCTAAAAAGGTCAAGGTCGCTCAACTCTAATCACGAGGTATTGGCTACCCATATTTTAATCTTAAATATTAAAAGTTATATTTTATCTATGATATCTGATCCCGCTTACCCTACTTAGATTGGATTCTTGTACCCCTAGTGGGCTTGGCTTATCTGGTGCAGATTTTCCCCCACTCATTACGCTGATAGAATTTACATGCAGCAGTTTTAAATCTGCACTAATTCTGCAAGTCACAAATAAGCAACATGCGCATGAGACTTCAGGATTTTTGTTCAGTTTTTCCTGGCATCAGGAAACCCTTCAAGTTTTATGACAAACCTGCACTGAAAAAATGCAGCACAAGCGCAATGTGTGCACACAGCCTTAAGGTCACATTCTGAGTTTTTATAGGTTTTATACTTTCCAACATGAACACTATCAACTGATTTTTCTGTATTTTAATGATTGTGTAAATTGGGAGAGAAAGCTTCCTGGGTTCTTTTTGTTTTAATGCCTCCCAGCTCAACAATAGTGATGAGTGAATGTGGTCAGATAAGGTGTTATAAGAGTGTAGGGAGATGGACCAGCTACCATGATCTCCCTTAAGACATCAATGCTACTGTGGTAGAATGTGAATAATGTTTTGTTGCTGATATAACAATTGTAATTCCCTAGTGTGATGCAGTAATAACTAACGGTCACAAGATGTCACTGTCTAGAATGTATATCCCCCCCCTACTCTGGAACTCTCTGCCACAACACATCAGACTCTCGCCTACCATCGAAACCTTCAAAAAGAACCTGAAGACCCACCTCTTCCAACAAGCCTACAACCTGCAGTAACCACCAATTGACCAAACCGCTGCACGACCAGCTCTACCCTCACCTACTGTATCCTCACCCATCCCTTGTAGATTGTGAGCCCTCGCGGGCAGGGTCCTCTCTCCTCCTGTACCAGTTGTGACCTGTAATGTTCAAGATTATTGTACTTGTTTTATTATATACACCCCTCCTCACATGTAAAGCGCCATGGAAAAAATGGCGCTGTAATAATAAATAATAATAATGTATGTGAAAGGTGATGTTTGCCCAGTAACACAGCAGGCATAGAAGCAGTGTGAGGGTTAACAGCCAGCCCAGATTGGGGAGGGCTATTGTCAAGTTCAGGAAGTGACATGCTAGTTTTGAGCAGTGCTAAGCAGCAGGCTCAGGTCAGGGGCTGCTAGAGATAATGGGAGCCTAGAATCTCGGAGCAGTGGATTGCTGGAGAACCCCTCCGCACGAGTCTCCTTTTGCCGGCCTGCGAACCTCGAGATAGACATTGGGGCCTGAGGGCACGTTCTGCCTGTGAAGCTGCAGGAGAAATTGGACTCAAACTTTCAGAGGCGGAGTGAGATGTAATCCAGATACACTGCTAGATGAGAAGATTCTCAAGCCTAGAGAAGATAGCAAAAGGGAAGTTCTACCTATACAGAGAACCAGGGCTGAAGTTGTGTCTGGTACCTGTGGGAAAGATGCCACCGTGTTGGGCCTTATCATCTACATCTGACTGTAAATGCTGCCAGTCAGCAAGTAAAAGTTTAATTGTTTTTATGACTCTCTTGTCCTCTGGCTTAATTGCTGTCCTGGTCCCAGAGGAGGGATTCCTTTAGGCAGAAGAGGCCTGCGGGCTATGAGTAAGTGGGAAGTCCCACATACACAGCAGCACACTGGGACAGGACCACGCTTTGTCTGTAAGGTGCCAGAGCAAGTGAGAACAGAAGCTCACCCACGACTACCACTTGGGCATCTTACACGAGCATGCTCGGGTGCTAACCAAATTAGTTTGCCGTGTTCTAAAAATAAGTTTAAGTCCCCACGGCTGCATGTCTCATGGATGTTCGACAGTAAAAACACATGCAAGGATTGCCTGCCTGTTAGGCAATCTAATAGCCGAGAGAGACATGGAGGCCTGGGGACTTGAACATATTATTCAAGCACACCAAAGTAATTCAGTTAGCACCCAAGCATGTTGGGATAACACCTCATCTGATCATGTTCGCTCATCACTACTGAACAAGGCTTAGATAGTGAGCTCAGTGCACAAGCAATAAATACTGTGGCCTTGATTAATCAAGATTCTCTCGCCGGTTTTAATGAGGGGGGTGTGCTGGAACGGACACTCCTGATTCATTAACAGGTGACGTGTAGTGGTGTGCGTCACTATGTGTGCCTCGTCACAAAACTTACTCTAGCCTCTGCTGAAGCAGGATTTCTAGAGTAGAGAACGCTGCGGCTCGTCATGAATTTGTTGAGCGGGGTCCCCACGCCCCATCCCACCCCAGCTCTACCCACTTGTTGGAGCTGGGGCAAGAATCACATAAAAATGGCAGAAATCACATTGGTTACAAAAAAAATAAACTTTGACGAATCTCCCTCTGTGCAGATTTATTAGGCAAGTGAGTAATTTGACCATATAGTCGAGACTACTGGGGAGCAAACCAGCACAAATAGTTTCTCTACTGATAAACAGATGTGTTAAGAAAAGGGAGTATCATAATCGGTTTCCAATACCATAGTCATTGACGTTATGTGAGAGTTCAGTTAGCACACGGTGGGGATGGGAGGGGGGGGGTCGTGTTTTTACCTTCTTTTTTTTTTTTGGGGGGGGGGGTTTAAGTGTTAAATTCATGGTATTTTTTGGATATCACTGCCTGTATGTACTACTATGCATTTAATAAAGAGAGTTTAAAAAAAAGGGGAATATTACAGTCACCTGAGGAGTTGCACCTTTTCAACATGTAATATGCATAAATTAGCTGCTGCAGTACACAGGTCCAAAGACCGAAGTAGAATAGTGGATCCAGGTTTAATGTGTCTGTACCTGCGCTGCTGATGAAAACAGCTGGATATTCAGATTTTCCCTAGAACACTTTTATTTAAATAGCTTTTCACAGTCAATGTGTTTAGAACTCACGTTGGGTTTTGTCATGAGGAAGAGGTCCTGCGTGACTTTGAAACGCGTTGACTTTGAAAACTTATTTAACCCCTTAGTGACAGAGCCAATTTGGTACTTAATGACCGAGCCAATTTTTGCAATTCTGACCACTGTCACTTTATGAGGTTATAACTCTGGAACGCTTCAACGGATCCCGCTGATTCTGAGATTTTTTTTCGTGACATATTGTACTTCATGTTAGTGGTAACATTTCTTCGATATTACTTGCGATTATTTATGAAAAAAACGGAAATATGGCGAAAATTTTTAAAATTTTGCAATTTTCAAACTTTGTATTTTTATGCCCTTAAATCAGAGAGATATGTCATGAAAAATAGTTAATAAATAACATTTCCCACATGTCTACTTTACATCAGCACAATTTTGGAAACAAAATTTTTTTTTGTTAGGTAGTTATAAGGGTTAAAAGTTGACCAGCAATTTCTCATTTTTACAACACCATTTTTTTTTTAGGGACCACATCACATTTGAAGTCATTTTGAGGGGTCTATATGATAGAAAATAATGAAGTGTGACACCATTCTAAAAACTACACCCCTCAAGGTTCTCAAAACCATATTCAAGAAGTTTATTAACCCTTTACGTGCTTCGCAGGAACTGAAACAATGTGGAAGGAAAAAATGTACATTTAACTTTTTTTTGCAAACATCTTAATTCAAAACCATTTTTTTTATTTTCACAAGTGTAAAAACAGAAATGTAACCATAAATTTTGTTATGCAATTTCTCCTGAATACGCCAATACCCCATATGTGGGGGTAAACCACTTTTTGGGCGCACCGCAGAACTTAGAAGTGAAGGAGCGCCGTTTGACTTTTTCAATGCAGAATTGGCTGGAATTGAGATTGGACGCCATGTCACGTTTAGAGAGCCCCTGATGTGCCTAAACAGTGGAAACTCCCCACAAGTGACACCATTTTGGAAACTAGACCCATTAAGGAACTTATCTAGATGTGTGGTGAGCACTTTGAACCCCCATGTGCTTCACAGAAGTTTATAATGTAGAGCCGTGAAAAAAAAAAATCGCATTTTTTCTACAAAAATGATCTTTTTGCCCACAAATTTTTATTTTCACAAGGGTAACAGGAGAAATTAGACCACAAAAGTTGTTGTGCAATTTCTACTGAGTACGTCGATACCCAATATGTGGGGATAAACGACTGTTAGGGCGCACCGCAGAGCTTGGAAGAGAAAGAGTGCCGTTTTACTTTTTCAATGTAGAATTGGCTGGAATTGAGATCGGACGCCATGTTGCGTTTGGAGAGCCCCTGATGTGCCTAAACAGTAGAAATCCCCCACAAGTGACCACATTTTGGAAACTAGACCCCCCATGGAACTTATCTAGATGTGTGGTGAGAACTTTGAATGCCCAAGTGCTTCACAGAAGTTTATAATGCAGAGTCGTGAAAATAAAAAATATTTTTTTTTTCCACAAAAAAGATTTTTTAGCCCCCAAGTTTTTATTTTCACAAGGGTAACAAGAGAAATTGGACCCCAAAAGTTGTTGTCCAATTTGTCCTGAGTACGCTGGTACCCCATATGTGGGGGTAAACCACTGTTTGGGCGCACGGCAGAGCTCGGAAGGAAGGAGTGCCGTTTTGGAATGCAGACTTTGATAGAATGGTCTGCGGGCATTATGTTGCGTTTGCAGAGCCCCTGATGTACCTAACCAGTAGAAACCCTCCACAAGTGACCCCATTTTGGAAACTAGACCCCCCAAGGAACTTATCTAGATGTGTGGTGAGAACTTTGAATGCCCAAGTGCTTCACAGAAGTTTAGAATGCAGAGTCGTGAAAATAAAAAATATTTTTTTTTCCACAAAAAAGATATTGTAGCCCCCAAGTTTTTATTTTCACAAGGGTAACAGGAGAAATTGGACTGCAATAGTTGTTGTCCAATTTATCCCGAGTACGCTGATGCACCATATGTGGGGGTAAACCACTGTTTGGGCGCACGGCAGAGCTCGGAAAGGAAGGAGCGCCTTTTTGGAATGCAGACTTTGATAGAATGGTCTGTGGGCATTATGTTGCGATTGCAAAGCCCCTGATGTACCTAAACTGTAGTAACCCCCCACAAGTGACCCCATTTTGGAAACTAGACCCCCCAAGGAACTTATCTAGATGTGTGGTGAGAACTTTGAATGCCCAAGTGCTTCACAGAAGTTTAGAATGCAGAGTCGTGAAAATAAAAAATATTTTTTTTTTCACAAAAAAGATATTGTAGCCCCCAAGTTTTTATTTTCACAAGGGTAACAGGAGAAATTGGACCACTAAAGTTGTTGTCCAATTTATCCTGAGTATGCTGATGCCCCATATGTGGGGGTAAACCACTGTTTGGGCGCACGGCAGAGCTCGGAAGGGAAGGAGCGCCGTTTTGGAATGCAGACTTAGATAGAATGGTCTGTGGGCGTTATGTTGCGTTTGCAGAGCCCCTGATGTACCTAAACAGTAGTAACCCCCCACAAGTGACCCCATTTTGGAAACTAGACCCCCCAAGGAACTTATATAGATGTGTGGTGAGAACTTTGAATGCCCAAGTGCTTCACAGAAGTTTATAATGCAGAGTCATAAAAAAATATATATATATATTTTTCCACAAAAAGGATTTTGTAGCCCCCAAGTTTTTATTTTCACAAGGGTAACAAGAGAAATTGGACCCCAGAAGTTGTTGTCCAATTTATCCCGAGTATGCTGATGCCCCATATGTGGGGGTAACCCACTGTTTGGGCGCACGGCAGAGCTCAGAAGGGAGGGAGCACCATTTGACTTTTTGAGCGCAAAATTGGCTATCGTGTTTGGAGACCCCCTGATGTACCTAAACAGTGGAAACCCCCCAATTCTAGCTCCAACCCTAACCCCAACACACCCCTAACCCTAATCCCAACCTGATCCATAATCCTAATCACTAACCCTAACCATAATCACAACCCTTACCCCAAAACAACCCTAATGTCAACCCTAACCATAACCCTAATCAAAACCCTAAATCCAACACACCCCTAATCCTAATCTCAACCCTAACCTCAAACCTAACCCTAATCCCAATACACCCCTAATCACAACCCTAACCTTAACCCTAATCCCAAACCTAACCCTAATCCCAAGCGTAACCCTAATGCCAACCCTAACCCTAATACCAACCCTAATCCAAACCCTAACCCTAATCCCAGCTCTAACCCTAACTTTAGCCCCAACCCTAGCCCTAACTTTAGCCCCAACCCTAACCCTAGCCCTAAGGCTACTTTCACACTTGCGTTGTTTGGCATCCGTCGCAATCCGTCGTTTTGGACAAGAAACGGATCCTGCAAATGTGCCCGCAGGATGCGTTTTTTGCCCATAGACTTGTATTGCCGACGGATCGTGACGGATGGCCACACGTCGCGTCTGTCGTGCACTGGATCAGTGTTTTGGCGGACCGTCAGCACAAAAAAACGTTCAATGTAACTTTTTTTGTACGTCGCATCCGCCATTTCTGACCGCGCATGCGTGTCCGTAACTCCGCCCCCTCCTCCCCAGGACATAGATTGGGCAGCGGATGCGTTGAAAAACTACATCCGCTGCCCACGTTGTGCACAATTTTCACAATGTGTGTCGGTATGTCGGGCCGATGCATTACGACGGCCCCGTACCGACGTAAGTGTGAAAGAAGCCTAACCCTAAATTTAGCCCCAACCCTAACTCTAAATTTAGCCCCAACCCTAACCCTAAATTTAGCCCCAACCCTAACCCTAAATTTAACCCTAACCCTAGCCCTAACCCTAGCCCTAACCCTAGCCCTAACCCTACCCTTAGCCCTAGCCCTAGCCCTAACCCTAGCCCTAACCCTAACCCTACCCCTAACCCTACCCCTATCCCTAACCCTACCCCTAACCCTAACCCTAGCCCTAACCCTACCCCTAACCCTACCCCTAACCCTAGCCCTAACTCTAGCCCTACCCCTAACCCTACCCCTAACCCTACCCCTAACCCTACCCCTAACCCTAACCCTAACTCTACCCCTAACCCTACCCCTAACCCTACCCCTAACCCTACCCCTAACCCTAATTTTAGCCCCAACTGCTCTTCTCCTGCCGGCCAGCAGATGGAGACAGATGGCGGGCGCACTGCGCATGCGCCCGCCATTTTCTTTTGCCGGCGGCCAGGAGGAGCTGCAGGAGGACCCAGGGACACAGGTGAGTATGGCAGGGTCCCCGAATCCCCCTATTTCTCTGTCCTCTGATGTGCGATCACATCAGAGGACAGAGAATTACACTTTGACTTTTTTTTTTTTTTTTTGCGGTCAAACAGTTGATTACCAGCGATCGCAAAACAGGGGTCGGTAAAACCGACCCCGATCATGCTCTTTGGGGTCTCGGCTACCCCCGGCAGCCGAGACCCCAAAGAGTCTAGCGGGGCCGGCCGGCGGGCGCACTGCGCATGCGCCTGCCATTTTGAAGATGGCGGCGCCCACCGGGAGCCACGAGGAGCATCGGGGGAGATAGGTGAGTATTGGGGGGCTACCTGGGACCCCTTTTCTCTGTCCTCCGATGTGCGATCACATCGGAGGACAGAGAAATTAAAAAGAGATTGCGTTTTTTTTTTTTTTATTTTGCGATCGCCGGTAAACGGTTAATTACCGGCGATCGCAAATGCGGGGTGGGTTAAACCCCCCCCCGAATCATGTTCTCTGGGGTCTCAGCTACCCCCGGCAGCCGAGACCCCGGAGAAAATCCGAGTCTGGGGGGCGCTATTTACTTTCTTAATTAACGACGCTGTGGTTTAAGTACCTTTAGCGGCCGCCGTTAAAAGGCGTATCGGCGGTCCCTAAGGGGTTAAATAAAAAGTGTTCTAGGGAAAATCTAAATATCCAGCTGTTTTCATCAGCAGCACAGGTACAGACACATTATACCTGGAGCTACTATTTTGACCATATAAGCATTCTGATACAGTGTAATTGTCTTCACTATTTGCATTCGAACGACAGTAGTTTCATGTTCCCTCTCCACAGTTCTACCCTTTCTCAGTATCAGTTTCTGTTAGTGTTCCAAAACTAGCTAAATACCTTGCAGATTGGAAAACTCATTTTCACCAGGTCCTGTGACTACAGGCAGTGAACAAAGCACCTCAACAATGGGCCTCACTTATCAAAACTTAAAAATGCAAAAATTGTCTTTGCAGCCCACAGCAACCAATCGCAGTAGTGCTTTAATTTGTATAACTGTTCTGGCAAAAGGAAACCTGCACTCTGAATGGATGATTAAAGCAACAAAGTTTTTCTGTTACACAGTTTTGATAAATATGCCCTAATGTGATTGGAGTGCTGGCATTCTGCTGGTCTTTCTACAGGGTGATTTACTCGCTACTTAACATGGAAAAATTGCTGTAACTTCTAAAATAGACTGTCTCCTGTACTCAAAGTCTCCACTATGAGATAAACTTGCTGCAAGTCTTTCTGTGCATCCATAGTTTACGTGTGGTGCTTGCATTCTACGCCTGCCGAATTCCTTTTTCATTTATTAGCAATGTACAGATACATCAAAACCTACAAAGTTTCTCCATTTACAAATGCAATCCCTAAATAGACCAAGTAACACCGGTATCCCTGCATGCCTCCGCTCCACCCTCCCAGCAAGGACGCCAACTTACCGCCCAGGCCACATTGCTGCGTCCTTTGCTCCACCTTCTGTGCACCTGAGCCTGCATATGCCTCCCAGGTCCCATGGCTGCGCACTAAGGCTACTTTCACACATCAGGTTTTCAGTGTCAGGCTAAATCTGGTGAATGATGGAAAAACTGGATCCGGCGCAGATTGTGAAAAACTGATGCGACTGATCCGTTGTTTTGATGGATCCGGCTAGCATATCTAGATTATTGGATAAAAAATTTTGGAGCATGCTCAGTTTAAAAAAACGGATCAGGCCGCCGAATCCGCCTTTTTCTGGATCCGGCACCTTCCGGCTCCCATGGGCTTCCATTCTAGCAAACAGCCGGAAGCGCCAGATCCGGTGCTTCAGGCTTTTTAGCCAGAGACTAAAAACGTTGCTATGGACGTTTTTTCAAGAAACGGGAAGTGGCAGATTTGCCGGATCCGGTGAAAACTGGACGAAACGCAATGTCATCTGGTGCAATCCGGCACTAATACAAGTCTATGGGAAAAAAAAACCTGATCCTGCGGCAACATTCGCCTGATCCGTTTTTTTGAAAATTAGTCGGATTTAGCCTGACACTGAAAACCTGATGTGTGAAAGTAGCCTTAGGGTGCACTCTTAATGTGTCCCCAGCCAATATCTGGGAAACACTTAGTACTTAGGGCACCTCCAGCTGTTGGGATGTGCCTGAGCACAAATAGTGTTTAGTCTACAAGCTGTTATGCCGTGGTCAGGTCCCTGTATTTGTCCAGTTAACCCCTTTACCCCCAAGGGTGGTTTGCACGTTAATGACCGAGCCAATTTTTACAATTCTGACCACTGTCCCTTTATGAAGTTATAACTCTGGAACGCTTCAACGGATCCCAGTGATTCTGACAATGTTTTCTTGTGACATATTGTACTTCATGATAGTGGTAAAAATTCTTTGATAGTACCTGCATTTATTTGTGAAAAAAAACGGAAATTTGGTGAAAATTATGAAAATTTCGCAATTTTCCAACTTTGAATTTTTATGCAATTAAATCACAGAGATATGTCACACAAAATACTTAATAAGTAACATTTCCCACATGTCTACTTTACATCAGCACAATTTTGGAACCAAAATTTTTTTTTTGTTAGGGAGTTATAAGGGTTAAAAGTTGACCAGCAATTTCTCATTTTTACAACACCATTTTTTTTAGGGACCACATCTCATTTGAAGTCATTTTGAGGGGTCTATATGATAGAAAATACCCAAGTGTGACACCATTCTAAAAACTGCACCCCTCAAGGTGCTCAAAACCATATTCAAGAAGTTTATTAACCCTTCTGATGCTTCACAGGAATTTTTGGAATGTTTAAATAAAAATGAACATTTAACTTTTTTTCACAAAAAATTTACTTCAGCTCCAATTTGTTTTGTTTTACCAAGGGTAACAGGAGAAAATGGACCCCAAAAGTTGTTGTACAATTTGTACTGAGTACACCGATACCCCATATGTGGGGGTAAACCACTGTTTGGGCGCATGACAGAGCTCGGAAGCGAAGGAGCGCCATTTGACTTTTCAATGCAAAATTGACTGGAATCGAGATTGGACACCATGTTGCGTTTGGAGAGCCCCTAATGTGCCTAAACATTGAAACCCCCCACAAGTGACACCATTTTGGAAAGTAGACCCCCTAAGGAACTTATCTAGATGTGTGGTGAGCGCTTTGACCCACCAAGGGCTTCACAGAAGTAATAATGCAGAGCCGTAAAAATAAAACAAAAATGTTTTCACACAAAAATTATTTTTTAGCCCCCAGTTTTGTATTTTCCCGAGGGTAACAGGAGAAATTGGACCCCAAAATTTGTTGTCCAATTTGTCCTGAGTGCGCTGATACCCCATATGTGGGGGGGAAGGAGCTCCATTTGGAATGCAGACTTAGATGGAATGGTCTGCAGGTGTCACATTGCGTTTGCAGAGCCCCTAATGTACCTAAACAGTAGAACCCCCCCCACAACTGACACCAATTTGGAAACTAGACCCCCTAAGGAACTCATCTAGATGTGTTGCGAGAGCTTTGAACCCCCAAGTGTTTCACTACAGTTTGTAACGCAGAGCCGTGAAAATAAAAATAAAAACTTTCCCCCAAAAATTATTTTTTAACCCCCAGTTTTGTATTTTCCCAAGGGTAAGAGGAGAAATTCGACCCCAAATGTTGTTGTCCAATTTGTCCTGAGTACGCTGATACCCCATATGTGGGGGGGAACCACCGTTTGGGCGCATGGGAGGGCTCGGAAGGGAAGGAGTGCCATTTGGAATGCAGACTTAGATGGAATGGTCTGCAGGCGTCACATTGCGTTTGCAGAGCCCCTAATGTACCTAAACAGTAGAAACCCCCACAAGTGACCCGATATTGGAAACTAGACCCCCCAAGGAACTTATCTAGATGTGTTGTGAGAACTTTGAACCCCCAAGTGTTTCACTACAGTTTATAACGCAGAGCCGTGAAAATAAAAAATCTTTTTTTTTTCCCCACAAAAATTATTTTTTAGCCCCCAGTTTTGTATTTTCCCAAGGGCAACAGGAGAAATTGGACCCCAAAAGTTGTTGTCCTATTTGTCCTGAGTACGCTGATACCCTATATGTTGGGGTAAACCCCTGTTTGCGCACACGGGAGAGCTCGGAAGGGAAGGAGCACTGTTTTACTTTTTCAACGCAGAATTGGCTGGAATTGAGATGGGACGCCATGTCGCGTTTGGAGAGCCCCTGATGTGCCTAAACAGTGGAAACCCCCCAATTATAACTGAAACCCTAATCCAAACACACCCCTAACCCTAATTCCAACGGTAACCCTAACCACACCTCTAACCCTGACACACCCCTAACCCTAATCCCAACCCTATTCCCAACTGTAAATGTAATCTAAACCCTAACCGTAACTTTAGCCCCAACCCTAACCCTAACTTTAGCCCCAACCCTAACCCTAGCTCTAACCCTAGCCCTAACCCTAGCCCTAACCCTAACCGTAGCCCTAACCCTAACCCTAGCCCTAATGGGAAAATGGAAATAAATACATTTTTTAATTTTTCCCTAACTAAGGGGGTGATGAAGGGGGGTTTGATTTACTTTTATAGCGGGTTTTTTAGCGGATTTTTATGATTGGCAGCCGTCACACACTGAAAGACGCTTTTTATTGCAAAAAATATTTTTTGCGTTACCACATTTTGAGAGCTATAATTTTTCCATATTTTGGTCCACAGAGTCATGTGAGGTCTTGTTTTTTGTGGGACGAGTTGACGTTTTTATTGGTAAAATTTTCGGGCACGTGCCATTTTTTGATCGCTTTTTATTCCGATTTTTGTGAGGCAGAATGACCAAAAACCAGCTATTCATGAATTTCTTTTGGGGGAGGCGTTTCTACCGTTCCGCGTTTGGTAAAATTGATAAAGCAGTTTTATTCTTCGGGTCAGTACGATTACAGCGACACCTCATTTATATCATTTTTTTTGTTTTGGCGCTTTTATACGATAAAAACTATTTTATAGAAAAAATAATTATTTTTGCATCGCTTTATTCTCAAGACTATAACTTTTTTATTTTTTTGCTGATGATGCTGTTTGGTGGCTCGTTTTTTGCAGGACAAGATGATGTTTTCAGCGGTACCATGGATATTTATATCTGTCTTTTTGATCGCGTGTTATTCCACTTTTTGTTCGGCGGTATGATAATAAAGCGTTGTTTTTTTTGCCTCGTTTTTTTTTTTTTCTTACGGTGTTTACTGAAGGGGTTAACTAGTGGGCCAGTTTTATAGGTGGGGTCGTTACGGACTCAGCGATACTAAATATGTGTACTTTTATTGTTTTTTTTTTTATTTAGATAAAGAAATGTATTTATGGGAATAATATATTTTTTTTTTCATTATTTAGGAATATTTTTTTTTTATTTTTTTTTTACACATTTTTACTTTTTTACTTTGGCCCAGGGGGGGACATGACAGATCAGTGATCTGACAGTTTGCACAGCACTCTGTCAGATCACCGATCTGTCTCAGAGCACTGCAGGCTTCACAGTGCCTGCTCTGAGCAGGCTTTGTGAAGCCACCTCCCTCCCTGCAGGACCCGGATGCCGTGGCCATTTTGGATCCAAGCCTGCTACAGGGAGGGAGGTAGGGAGACTCTCGCATCAACTCGATCACATCGCTTTGCTGTGGGGGCTCAGGGAAGCCCACAGGGAGCCCCCTCCCTGCGCGATGCTTCCCTGTACTGCCGACACATCGCGATCATGTTTGATCGCGGTGTGCCGGGGATTAATGTGCCGGGAGCGGTCCGTGACCGCTCCTGGCACATAGTGCCGGATGTCAGCTGCGATAGGCAGCTGACACCCGGCCACGATCGGCCGCGCTCCCCCCGTGAGCGCGGCCGATTGCGTATGACGTACTATCCCGTCGGTGGTCATAGGGGCCCACCCCACCTCAACGGGATAGTACTTCTAATGTCAGAAAGGGGTTAAACCTGTACCAGTCTTATGTATGTACAATAATCCAAAAGAGAATATACATACAAATGGTAGAGGATCTACTAAAACAATAAATCAGACAAAACTTAATACAGAGACAAAATGAACATATACCCAGCTGTAAGTAAATAAGTAAAAGCAAAAATAACAATAAATAACACAAAGTACAACAATTAAGTAACATAGGGTACTTTGTAAACACCCGTTTTTGATGAGAAAAAAGGTGTAAAAACCATCTCATCAGCATCAAGGTGTACCCAACTCAGGAAGATCCTAACCTCTAGGATTAAAACCTTACCATGCGTCCTAGTGACATGAGTGTGAATAAGGGCCGAGCATTGACACATGCAAATGGGAAACTACATAAATGTAATGTCCAGCTCAAAGAAAGGGAGGCCACACAATTACCTACACTAAATGCAGAAGCCAGAAACTAAATTGAAAAAAAAAAAGAACTGTAATATAAGTTGGTATGCATGCAAAATTAGAGCATGCTCACACTGGCAATTAAACGGGCAAAACCTAAGACAGAGACAAAATGAACATACACACTGCTGCAAGTAAATAAGTAAAAGCAAAAGTGCATTTAAACAACACAGAGTACTTTGTAAACATTGGTTTTGATCAAAACAAACTTAACCGTCATCCCACCAGGGTCAAGGTGTACCCAAATCGGCATGTTCCTGACCTCTAGTATTAAAACCTTACCATGCGTCATAGTGACCTCAGAGTGAATAAGGGCCTGAACATGGCCATACAGCAAATGGAAAGCTATATAAATGTATTATCCAGCTCAAAGGAAGGTAGGCTACACCCTTACCTGCACTAGATGCCAAAACCTGAAACTAAACCGAAAAAAAGCTGAAGAAGCCCAGTGTGGTGAAACGCGCATCGAGGTGCTAGTGTGCCCACCTTTTGGTGTCTCCCCATCGTGCCTTACGTTATTGGCCTCATAATGGCTCTAGGTACTGACTATGCATTATAGCTATGCACTTTAATTTGATTGCTGCTATTAAGTGTGCCATTTACCTACAGCATGTACTTCCCGCATTGCGATCATCACTGATTAGTTGTATATGACATACTGCCACTTTACCTCACTTAATCGCTGACTCCATCTATTGTACTATACATTAAAGGGAACCTGTCACCCCGAAAATCGCTGGTGAGGTAAGCCCACCGGCATCAGGGGCTTATCTACAGCATTCTGTAATGCTGTAGATAAGCCCCCGATGCATTCTGAAAGAGGAGAAAAAGACGTTATATTATACTCTCCCAGGGGCGGTCCCGCTGCTGGTCAGGTCGGATTGGTGTCTCAGGTCCGCTGCGGCGCCTCCCATCTTCATTCCAAGACGTCCTCTTCTGATCTTCAGCCACGGCTCCGGCGCAGGCGTACTTTGCTCTGCCCTGTTGAGGGCAGAGGATAGTACTGCAGTGCGCAGGCGCCAGAAAGGTCAGAGGCCCGGCGCCTGCGCACTGCAGTACTTTGTCTGCCCTCAACAGGGCAGAGCAAAGTACGCCTGCGCCGGAGCCGTGGCTGAAGATCAGAAGAGGACGTCTTGTAATGAAGATGGGAGGCGCCGCAGCGGACCGGAGACGCCCGTTTGACCTGACCATCAGCAGGACCGCCCATGGGTGAGTATAATGTAACGTCTTTTTCTCCTCTTTCAGGTTACAATTGGGGCTTATCTACAGCATTACAGAATGCTGTAGATAAGCCCCTGATGCCGGTGGGCTTACCTCACCCGCGAATTTCGGGGTGACATGTTCCCTTTAAGATACTAATTGTAGTATAATTATGTCTTTTGCTTGTTATATATAATATAATGTTATTCACATCATATTATCAATTTGTAATACCCAATACATTTGGATTATAATACATATGTCATTTTTCTGCTAAATGGCCAGTTATTGTTTTTTACTTATTTCATATTATATACTGACCGAGAGTGTACTGTACTCTAAATTGGGGGACCTTGTCTTTTTATATCAGGGTATCTTTTTGATCTCATTTGATCAAATTTTCCATCTTTATCCTGATTGATTTATTGTTTTAGTAAACCCGCTAGTGCAGCGCCCCAGGAAGGATATTGTGGAACAGTGAGAAACAAGATCAAGCACAAAGGAGAGCCAGTAGGAGTCGTGCCTGGAGAACGGCAACATCCTACTGAGGCGCGTAGCCGGTGGCCGGAACACCGAGGAAGTAACTGACTCTATGCCTTACTTCAAACTCCGCAGGACAGTTAATTATAGGTTGACTGTCTACGTTACATCACCTATGCAGACATAGGAGGCAACGCGTGGAGAGGGGCATCTCTAGGGTCCCGGAAGAGCTCTGAGCCTACCCGTCAAACGGGTGCGCCCTAGCCATAACATACCTGGGGGATGGAGAACTAGAAAGATCTGGAACGAATTAGAAAGAACGAACGAACGAGAACAGAAGTTGTGAGGACTATTCCGAATGCTCAGCAGGGTAGCACTACAACACACAGGTGCTAGTGGTAGGAAACGATTTCCACCTGCAAAGGGAACTCTGGATGTGCCATCGGACCGGCCGGTCTCAGACAGCCCTGTTAACCATGCTCTGGATTGATGATCCTAAAGTCTTCAGTAAAGAGGTAAAGAGACTGCAACCCTGTGTCCTCGTTATTGTCTGCACCTCACACCATCACCATCCACCTTACTGGGAAGCCCTGGGGACATACTTCACCTGTGGGAAGGTTCACCATCTAGCTGCCATCACAACATCCCAGCGGACCCCAAGCAGCGTCGGTCACCCTGACCGAATACCACAGGTGTCGTCATGAAACCTTGACAAACTATCATCACCTTTTATTGGACGCCCCTTAGCAGGGTCACGGACCGGGTCCAGCCACCGTGTCAACCCCAGAACTGAGACAGAAAGGACCGGTACCGAGTAACCTGTGGCCCTGTGTCTGGGGGCACTCCAACTTGGCGTCACGAACAGGATTGTACTTAAGCCTGAAGAATCAGGTCATGTGTGCCTTGGAACTGTGATTGAATTGTGCTTGAACCGTGATTTATTGCAAGGACTGTGTATCGCTGATTGTCGCATGATTCCCGCCAAAACCGCCGCCATTGCTGTGCCACGAGGAGCGCAGGAGAAGAAGGGTGTGTCATGGGAGGAGATCATGAAGGCGGTGCCAAAAGTAGCGACCGCCCCCTCCGACTCCGGCTGCAGGATGACGAGTTCAGGAATGGAGGAGCTCAAAATGGAGGAGCCTCGCGCGTGTGCTGCCGCAGGTCCAGGAGAGGAGACAGCGACCAGCGAGTGCCTGAGCGACGACGAAGTGACCCAGGATCACTGCAACCCAGCGGAGCCGGACCAGGGCTTACCGCCACAGGGGGGTCCGGATCCCCTGGAATTGCCGGAGGAGGCATTGAACCACCCGACTCCAGACAGGGGGTCGGCGACGGCGAGGAAATGGAAGTCGGAGCTGTGCTGGAAGAACGCACAGGGGGAGCCGTGGTCAGCGCCACAGCGGACTCCAGCATCCTCGTCAGTGGAGCCGACCGACATCGGTGGAACCACATCAGACGCAGGTACCAAAAGCAACCCTGCCCCACCGACCGATCCGGCTCCGGTGACCGCTCCCCAGCCCATTGATGACTGGTCTCCCGCTACTGAGATTGTGGTGGCGGCCCTTTACGCCATGAAGGGGATACTGCCCCCGCTGCCGACACCTCTGGGTAAACCGATAGACGTGAGTCCCAGGGGGGTGGTCTTTGAATGGGATGCTCCCCTGTTCCAACCAGATGGGTCCCGACAGGAGGGCTCCTACGTCATCAGGCTCACCTGGGATCAGTATAGACGAAGCTTGATTTCACAATGGGAAGACCGGGAACAAATGGAACAGACTGTCCGACCAGAGGAACGGGTGCCCCTCGTCAATTGCTGCCCTGAGAGTTTGGTGAAACAGGGGATTGTGCTGGCCTTCCATCGGGGAAGGGGTTGCGGCTTCATATTAGAGCAAGGGCTGCTGACTGAAGTCTTTATGACTAGCTGCAATGTGGAACCCCAGTCCCGCAGTGTACCTCCACTCCGAAACTTGTACAGAGGGGACCATGTAACCTACACCCGCCACTGGAGTGAGCGAGGGTGGTATGCCAAGAGAGTCAAACGCTGCGCGCTCGTGGTTGCGCCATCTACGATCACGACCGAAACTGGTGGCGGAACTCCACTGACCGCTGACCCCACAGGACCCAGCACTACCACCCCGGCGTGTGGTGTCCTGCCTGCGGAGTCTGCCACCGGCACCACTGCTCGTACCCAGACCACTGCTGATCTGATGAAGACGGTGCTGGACGACGACACAGAGCCAGCCCTTCCCCGGCCGGGAAGTGGTCCCCACCGGCTGATGTCCTGTCACCTGCTATAGAAATAAACCTCGAAACCCCGATGACTGTAAATAGTTAACTGTCTCTTGCTCTTTTTCTACTTAAACCTGTAGGGGTTAGAGAGAGAGTCCTCCTGAGAACCGTAGAACGATAGTTGGTTGCTGATAGAAAGACAATGACAGTAGGCACAGCCAAGGAGCTAGGCGGTCCTGCATTGTTGAAGCTAGAAAGAGAAGAAAAGTTGAGTTTGTATTGTAGTACTTTATAGTAGGCCTTTAGTGGGTTCAGCTTATACGCCCTTAAAGGAAAAGTTAAATTATTGTTGAGAATTTGCACTTAGTAGAATACCCGGCAGGGTACCAGAAGTTATTTATAGTCAAAATGTTATTTAAAAATATTTAACCTTGTTTTGTTTGTAACGTTCAAGTGTCCTCACCTCCCATAAAGGGAAGCTTTGTTATATTTACTTGCTTCAAGCATTCCAAAATTTTGTATGTCTTTTGCTGACATGTATTGTTGTTCTTCTTCACAGTCCAGGAGTACTGGATTTAACCGGGGGGGGAGTGCAGCGCCCCAGAGACCTGGTCGTTGCAGTATGACGCTCTGCCGCTAAGGGGAGTGATGGTACGTCTGATGGCACTAAAGGAGTTCTTCTGACCAGGTATCACCAGCACACATTACACTTCACACTCCGGCCACTCGGGGGAGCAAAAGGTTTTATTTACTAGGCCACTCCTCACTATGGTAAAACTAGGGGTTGGATAGGAAGTTAGTCAGAAGCTCACTGGGTTGGATTCAGGCAACATCCCGTGGCAGGGGGTGTTGCAGGGAGAAGATTCAGGGGGTCCCTGTCAGGCGTGGGAACCTGGCAGGTACCTAGCGACCAGAATAGAACGTTACGGAACCGCGCCTGCACACCCCGCGGTGGTATCCTAAGAAAGAGACACGAAGCAAAGGATATTGTGGAACAGTGAGAAACAAGATCAAGCACAATGGAGAGCCAGTAGGAGTCGTGCCCGAAGAACGCCAACATCCTACTGAGGTGCATAGCCGGTGGCCGGAACACCGAGGAAGTAACTGACTCTATGCCTTACTTCAAACTCCACAGGACAGTTAATTATAGGTTGGCTGTCTACCTTACATCACCTAAGCAGACATAGGGGGCAACGCGTGGAGAGGGGCATCTCTAGGGTCCCGGAAGAGCTCCGAGCCTACCCGTCAAACGGGTGCGTCCTAGCCATAACATACCTGGGGGACGGAGAACTAGAAAGATCTGGAACGAATTAGAAAGAACGAACGAACAAACGAGAACCGAAGTTGTGAGAACTATTCCGAATGCTCAGCAGGGTAGCACTACAACACACAGGCGCTAGTGGTAGGCAACGATTTCCACCTGCAAAGGGAACTCTGGATGTGCCATCAGACCGGCCGGTCTCAGACAGCCCTGTTAACCGTGCTCTGGATTGATGATCCTGAAGTCTTCAGTAAAGAGGTAAAGAGACTGCAACCCTGTGTCCTCGTTATTGTCTGCACCTCACACCATCACCATCCACCTTACTGGGAAGCCCTGGGGACATACTTCACCTGTGGGTAGGTTCACCATCTAGCTGCCATCACATCACCCCAGCGGACCCCAAGCAGCGTCGGTCACCCTGACCGAATACCACAGCTGGCGTCACGAAACCTTGACAAACTATCATCACCCCTTTTATTGGACGCCCCTTAGCAGGGTCACGGACCGGGTCCAGCCACCGTGACAACCCCAGAACTGAGACAGAAGGGACCGGTACCAAGTAACCTGTGGCCCTGTGTCTGGGGGCGCTCCACTAACATTCATATGTATATTCTCTTTTGGATTATTGTGTAATACACCTGACAATTTTTTGGACATTCTGGTATATCCTTTTTTCTGCCTCACTACTATGATGCTATTTTAGCACAATACGGTTGTCTCTATTTGATAGGTGGTTCTTCGGTTGTTCATAATGTACTGATACAATTTGGAGCAGCGAGTTCTCATTGTGAAAACTTATTGGAAAACTGAGTCCATAAAGAGGTGCCAAAGTAAGTTCTAAAGAAGTTTGGAGGTAGACCTTCCAAACCGTGCATTCTATCATTTGTGAATAAGTTGAAGAGTACAGGATAGGCATGATGGAGGACATGAGAAAATGTCTGAGGAAACAATTCAACATGTGAAACAGCGACCTCTGGAATCTCCAAGTAAATTGTTGCAGATGCTCTCCAAGGAGATTGGAGTGTAGTCTTTCACAAGTCAACGAGTGGCCAAGAAAGGTCATGTTTGCCCCTACAGAGTCACTGTTGGTCACGAATTTAAAGGGTCTGATCAAGAGAAAATAATGTTATTGCCAGATCTTATCCTTTGAAGGTTTGGGTGTACAGTAACAAGCCACAAACATTACAGGCACTCAGAGAGTACACGCAGGGAGAGATTCAGGCTATGACCCCAGACATCCTGCAGAATACAGTCCAAATATCAGTACGATAGATCATCGCTTTTAGAAGTTAGAGCAATTTTCTAGGTAAAGTAGCAAGTGATTCACCCTGTAGTTACGTATATTCAACTGGATTACATGTTTTACTTTTTTATGTTCTCCAGGGTTTAATGTAAATTTACTCGGGCATTCCTATGTTTTTTGAGCTGCTAATGAATGGAGATTTATGGATACATGAAAAAAGAGAGCATCATCATGTAATTGGGATCAGCCTGTGGCATGCCAATGTAGAATATATGAAATGACAAGGAAAAAAGGGCACTTTTTACCCCTGCTGCCTCCATTTCACCAATTTAGCACCTAGACTTTGCTGCCTCACATATGAGATAAGATTATGACCAGTGATGAGCAAGCATGCTTGATTGGTCTCCGAGTATTTTGGACGTGCTCGGAGCTTATGTTTGAGTCCCCACAGCTGCATGATTTGCTGCTGCTAGACAACCTGAATACATGTGGGGATTTCCTAACAACCAGGCAACCCCCACATGTACTCAGGCTGTCTAGCAGCCACAAATCATGCAGCTGCAATGATCCTAACATAATGACCGAGCACTCCAAAAATACTCGGAGACCACCTGAGCATGCTCGGAAAACCCAAGTAACGAGCACACTCGCTCATCACTAATTATGTCAAGTCTGTTTTCTGCTGTTTATTACATCTCTATTGCTCCGCATATGGTATACACAGTATTTTCCTATTGTTTCCTTGATTGTAGGATTTTAGGTCCTTCTTGACATTATTATATGTCTTTTCCTTGGCTATGTGAGATACTCATTTCGCGATAGGACGCATGGTGTATTTCTCAGACTAATATGACAGACTCTTATCTATTGTGAAATCTGAATTAGTGTGCTGTGCAGATCTGTATTTGTATCCAGAATTTATACTTTGGTGCAAATAGCTAACATTATATCATCTACATATTTGCATGACTACACATTTTTCCATTTATCATTTGTTGTTCGTTAGTGATAGGTATACCGTTTGCTGACCATATATGCAAATACTTATTGCATTCATTATCATGTATTTATTTGGTGTCTTTGGATAGGCAGGGTGCAGCTCCATTGTGGGTTGATGTAATTATATGCCAATGTTTTTAAACTACTTTTTGGCTTTTGTATTTCAATAAAGTATTGTTATTTTGTGGTGATCCCTGTATACATGGCATGTTTCTTCTTGCCTTTCATAGAATGGAGTAGAATAGAATCCAGTAGGCAGACTGTTGGGCTCAATGGACTGTGAACACCTTTGGCTTGAGATACAGTGCAAGTGATAAATAATGGGGCTTTGTGGTTTGGCATGTCAATCTCCAATCTGTAACTGATGTAGGCACAAAATTAAAATACTGTGCATATTGCCAAAAAATTAAAACGGACAACTTTTCATCAGATGCAATTTTCCATGCATTCTTTTCTCGATTGGCTAGCTTTTATTATCAATGTGACATTTGTATTTTTCACGTGAAAAAAAGTACATGATTCTCAAATGTTTGATGTCCCTCACCCACTTAAGTAGTGGATGACATACAGTCATGACTGAAAGTGTTGGCACTCTTGAAGTTGTTCCAGAAAATGATTCTAATTATACGTTTATTTCCTTTGTGTATATTGAAACAACACCAAAAAAACTAAGAAAAAAAAGGCAAATTGGAAATAATTTCACACAAAACCCCCAAAATGGGCTGGACTAAATTTTTGTTTACCCACAATTTTGGAAAGGTACCAACTTTGTTTCAAGTATGTGATGCTCGTTCAAACTCACATGTGGCAAGTAACAGGTGCAGGCAATATAAAAATCACACCTCAAACCAGATAAAAAGGGGAGAAGTTCATTCAATCTTTGCATTGGGTGTCTCTGTGCCATACTAAGCATGGGGAACAGAAAGAGGAGAAGAGAACTGTCTGAGGATTTGAGAACCAAAATTGTTGAAAAATATCAACAATCTCAGGTTACAAGTCCATCTCCAGAGATTCTGATGTTCCTTTGTTCACAGTGCCTTACATATTCAAAAGTTTTACAACCCATGGCACTGTAGATAATCTCACTGGACATGGATGGCAGAGAACAATTGATGAAAGGTTGTAATGCAGGATTGTCCTGATGGTGGATAAACAGCTCCAATCAAGTTCCAGAGAAATTCCAGCTGTCCTGCAGGCTCAGGGTGCTTCAGTGTCAGTGTGAACTATCCGTCGACATTAGAATGAAATTAGATGCTATGGCAGGAGACCAAGGAGGACCCCACTGCTGACACAGACACATAAAAAAGCTAGACTGCAGTTTGCCAAAATGTATATTAGTAAGCTAAAATCCTTCTGGTAAAGTGTTTTGTGGACAAATGAGACCAAGATAGAGCTTTTTGATAAAGCCCATCATTCTACTGTTTACAGAAATCGGAATGAGGCCTACAAAGAAAAGAACACAGAACCTACAGTCAAATATGGTGGAAATTCAAAGACATTTTGGTGTTGTTTTTCTGTCTCTGGCACTGGGTGCCTTGACTGTGCACAAGGCATATGAAATCTGAAGATTACCAAAGTATCTTGGGTCACAAAGTAGTGGCCTGTGTCAGAAAGCTGGGTTTGCGTCATGGGTCTTCTAGCAGGACAATGACCCTAAACACACTTCAAGAAGCACCCAGGAATGGATGGAAACAAATTGCTGGAGTGTTCTTAAGTGGCCAGAAATGATCTGAGATCTAAATCCCAATTGAGTATCTGTGGAGAGATCTTACAATTTCTGTTGGGAGAAGGCACCCTTGATATATGAAAGAGTGGTCCAAAATTCCAGTTGAGAGGTGGAAGAAGCTTGTTGATGGTTATAGGGAGCAATTGCAGTTATTTACTTCATAGTGTGCAAACAAATATTAAGTTGACGGTGACAACAATTTTTTCCGGCCCAGTTTTGGGGTTTTGTGCGAAATTATGTCCAATTTGCCTTTTTTCTAATTTTTTTTGTTTCGTACCAATACACACAAAGGAAATAAACATGTGTGTAACAAAATATGTGTAATTTCAATAATTTTCTCAGAGAAATACTTAATTAACTAGAACAATTTCAAGCCATGGCTGTATTTACACTCTGTGTACAATTATTAGTCAGTTAGTATTTTTGAAGATTTATTTTATTATTGAGCAACTACTGAATATTTAAGAAAGTAAATGTGAAGTCTTGCCTTTCTTAGGAGAATATCTGTGTGCAGAATTATTATGCAACTAAATGAAAAATATACATTTTCCTATTTTAATTGTTTCTTTTTTATGTGTTAAGGTGAGAACAATTACCAATCTACTACAAATCTGCTATCTACAAAAAGGCCCACAAGTTCTTAATAGGGTCTGTGTCAGGTGAGGAAGGGGCCGGGTCATTATTCTTTCATTATTCAGGTATTTACTGGCAGTCAAGCAGTGGAGACCTCAATGCTGCGATGGAGCACTGTCCTGCTTAAAAATCATGGTTTTCTTGAAAGATGTAGACTTTTTCTAATCCAACCTTGGGCCCCTCGATCTGGTCTGTCAAAAGTCCCTCTCATCTCATCAGTCCATAAAAACTTTTAAAAATCTGTCTTCAGATATTTCTTTGCCCAGTCTTGACGTTTCACCTTCTATGTCTTGTTTAGTGGTGGTCGAGTTTCAGCCTTCTCACTTTGACCTTGTCTCTGAGCACTGAACACCTTGTACTACTGGGCACTCCTGAAAGGTTCTGGAACATGACCGCAGTGGAGGATACTGGCTTGTTGCTTCAGATTTGATTTTTCTCAAGTCTATGGAAGTTAAAGGGGTATTCCCATCTACAAGATCATATCCCAATATGTATAAGGTGTAATAATAATAATATTAGCAAATTTCTTTAATTACAAATGCAGTAGAGTTCTTCTTATTTGCTGTGTCTCTTTCCTCATGTTCAGGGAATTCCTGTAGCTTAGGTAGCCATGATTACAACCACTAGCAACTAACTGTCACTGTATGAGTGGTCATAACCATGGCTACCTAAGCTACTGCAATGTCCTGCACATGACGTGAATCAGAAGCACTATACATTTATAATTGTAGGTATTTGCTATTATTATTATTATTATTATTATTATTATTACAGCTGCTACATATTGGGGTAGGATCTTGGAGATGGGAATGCCCCATTAATGTGAGTCACCTTTTCTCTACACGTATTTCGCGACACTGTTGACTTTTTGCAACAAAACTTTTGATGGTTCTCTGATTGCGCCCCAATATCGTAGCAATCTCAGGAGTGCTGCATCTCTCTGTAAGACTTGCAACAATTTTTAAGCTTTTTGTTAAATTTATTTTTTTGCCCATTTTTCTAACCAAAACAAGCTGCCTAATCATTCTGCACACCTAGATAAAAGGTGCTGATATATTATACATAAATAGTATACGCATCACCTGATCTGCTTCATTCAATAATCATTCAAGTTTTTGCAGCTTGGAGTTGGAAAATAAAAATTATGATATCATCAAAATACTCAGTTGCCTAATAATTCTGCACACAGACTTGTGTACTGACCTCAGTATCTAGCCTTGTTGAGCTGTGAGTTAAAGGGAATCTGTCAGTGGGGTTAACCCTCCTAAGCCATCTATATGGGCATGTAGGTCATAGGAAGCGGAATGTAATTATACCTTGATATCTGCAATGTGATGTCTTATTTCTCCTTCGCCTCATTGGGGGACACAGGACTGTGGGTGTATGCTTCTGCCGCCAGGAGGCTGACACTAAGTAAACTTGAAAAAAAAAAGCTAGCTCCTCCTCCATCGTATACACCCTGACACTGGCTACCAGAGACTCCAGTTTATGCTTAGTGTCTCAAGGAGGCACATCTCTGGGTCCTGGATTTCTGGACCCGACTTTCAACTTTTGGATTGAGGGGGCGACGGACCTTTTTGAGGGTCCGATCTCCCCAAACCATCAACGGGCAAGCACGTGTGATACTACTCCACGTATCCTTCCCCGCTAAGTGGGATTTTTCACTGGACTTGGCCCTGACCACCCTGAGGTATCTAGACCCCAGGCTGTACAGGTGTTCCTAGACGTCCGTGTGTTCCCCCCTGATTTCTACACCCCTGCGTGGGGTGTTAGCTGGGGTGGAGGACGGTCCCTCTCCTTATCCTGGGATAATGGAGTTTGGGTTCCTGCACCGTCATTCATTTCCACCCCTCGCTGAGTGTGGTGTGTCAAAGGGAGGGCTCCTGAGTACCTGTTGCGGCGGTCTCCGGGTGAGGCAGGCGTCCTTTTTTTGTGCTGGAGCGGCGGCGCTCCGTTTTGGTCCGGCGCTGTGGCACATGCGGCGCTGCGGCGTTAGCAGAGCTGCGGCGTTATCCGGAGCGGCGCCGCGGCGTTGGGTCGGCGGCGCCGCAGCGCTCCAGAGCGGCGCCACAGTGTTGGAGAATCGGCGCCGCTGTCCCTCCGGAGGCTTCGGCCCTGCCTGGCTCCCTGCAGGCGTGGGGCTGTCTCCTGGAGCCCGGGACTTCCGGGCGGCAGGCCGCGCTGCGGGGCTCCGCCCCTTCCGGGGAAAATTGAGGCCGCGGCTTCGGGCCTGCTCCAGGCTGCGGCTTAGTTTGGCGGTCCCTCCCCCCTATGGCCTGCTGGACATTTAAGGCAGCACATTTGGGCTCTGGATCGTGCGGTCAGGATCCATCTCTATATTCGTGGGGACACAGGACTGGGGTAAGTGCTTCTCTCTCCATCTGGACTGAAGCATTCCTTTTTTCCCAGTCTCTGGCCCTGGGTATAGCATTACGGATCATTATGTCTAGAAAGGTTAAGACTCACACGGTTCTTTTTTCCAGTTGTGTATCTTGTAATGCCCTTTTTCCGCACGCCCAAAGCAATCGCCTCTGTGAGGCCTGTGACTCTGAACGTGTCCAGGAGCCCCCCGTCAGTCCTCCAGTAGTCCCTCCGGCTCCGGTCCCTCAGGCAGATGCTGTGGTAGCTCCACCGGAATGGGTCTCGTCCTTGTCGCAATCCATGGCGTCCCTTACTGAAGCAATCAAATCTCTGCAGACCCCGGCGGTCGGGACCGGTAATCCACCTGTCTCAGAGAGGGCCTCGGGGTCTCAGGAGTCTTTGGCCTGCAGGGGCCGCGCTCTCACTCGACAGATGCATGGAAAGCGGATTCGCAAGGCGTCTCCCAGGCATTCAGGTGCTTCCGCATCCTGGAGTTCCGTATGTCGCTCTCCTTCCCCTGCAGAAAGTGGTGAAGTTGAAACTGATTACGAGTCGGAAGGGTCTCTTAATTTTGATAAACCTGGGTTTCAGGAGTCAGTAGACAGCCTAATTGAAGCTGTCAATCAGTCTTTGGGGATAGAAGACGAGCTCGTCTCTTCCTCTGATCATAGGGTCTCATTTAAGCAGACTAAACGGGCCCATAGGGTTTTTTCTTCTCATCCTGAGTTCGAGGACCTGATTCGACGCAATCGGGAGCACCTGGACAAACGCTTTTCAGGGCAAAGAGCTCTGAAGGCGAGGTATCCCTTTGCTTCGGAACTTTGTAGTGATTGGGCAGAAAATCCTTCTGTAGATCCTCCAGTGTCCCGTTTAGCCTCTAACACGTTGCTATCTCTCCCTAATGGCTCATCGATTAAGGATCCTACGGATCGTCTTATAGAGAGCTTGGCTCGTTCCGTCTTCGAGGCCTCAAGCTCAGCACTTTTTCCTTCCTTTGCAGCAACTTGGGTTGCCAGGGCTATGATATCTTGGTCAGACTCGTTATCTAAGGCTCTCCAAGAAGGTAATGTGTCAGCAGAATTGGCTGAAATGTCGTCTCAGGTTGCTATGGCCGGTAGCTATCTGATTAACGCATCTCTGGATGCGGCAGATTGTGCTTCTTCAGCTGCGTCTAATGCTATTGCCATCAGAAGGGCCCTTTGGTTAAGGTCCTGGCGGGCTGATTCTACCTCTAAAAAATCTCTTACATCCCTGCCGTATCAGGGTGGTCGTTTGTTCGGAGAAAAGCTGGATCAGCTCATTTCTGACTCTACAGGATGGAAAAGTAAGTTTCTTCCTCAGCAGAGGGCTAGACAGCCTTTTCGGCGCCAATTTCAGGCCCGTTTTAGAACCTTTCGCTATGTCAGATGGGCCCCAGCATCAGGTTCTCCCGCGCAGGGTCGGCCCAATCAGGACCGAGATGGTCGGACCCCTTATACGGCCAGCCAGGGGGGAAGAATGCGTCCCCAGTCTACTAGACCCAGAGGATCTAGGACGCAAAGATTTTCGGCCAAGTGACTGGAGGCCTCCTCCGGGCGCCTCCAAAAAAGTAGGCGGACGTCTACTTTTATTTCGCCAGGTCTGGCTTCAGGTAATCCACGACCAGTGGGTGGCAGAGCTCGTATCTTCAGGTTACAAGATAGAGCTGGTCCGTCTTCCTCCTCCCCGGTTCTTCCCATCCCGTCTTCCCAGGTGCAAATCTCTTCGTCAAAGCTTGTTCAATTCCATAGAGTCTCTCCGTATCAGCGGTGTCATTTCTCCTGTTCCAAAGGAAGAAAGGTTTCAGGGCTTTTATTCCAATCTTTTTGTAGTGCCCAAAAAGGATGGAGCAGTGAGGCCTATCCTAGATCTCAAACTCTTAAACAGGTTTGTCCGCGTTCGACACTTTCGGATGGAGTCTCTGCGGTCGGTCATCACCTCTCTGGAAAAGGGAGAATTTTTGGCCTCAGTAGACATTCAGGATGCTTATCTTCATATTCCCATCTTTCCGCTCCATCAAAGATTTCTCCGGTTTGCTGTAAACAATCTACACTTCCAGTTCACGGCATTACCTTTCGGATTGGCCTCCGCTCCCAGGGTGTTCACAAAGGTCATGTCGACTGTGGTGTCCATTCTGCACTCCCGAGGTATTGTCTTCTTGCCATACCTAGACGATCTGCTGATCTAGGGACCGACATTTCAATCTTGCAGGGAAAATGTCGGCATCACTCTGGACACCCTTTCCCGTCTAGGTTGGTTGGTAAATTTAAGGAAGTCATCCCTACAGCCGTCTCGAAAAATCTCTTTTTTAGGCATGATCTTCGACACCGCTCAAGCTCTATCTATCCTTCCACAGGACAAGGTCCTAGCCCTTCGGCGGGTAGTGAGGAATCTTCTACAACCATACCCTCATACGATTCGGTCCGGGATGAGGGTGTTAGGAAAGATGGTTGCAACCATAGAGGTGGTTCCATTTGCACAGTTTCATCTTCGACCCCTCCAACGAGCAATCCTATCAGTATGGAACAGAAATCCTCTCTCTCTCAACCGCAAATTTCGGTTGTCTTTCCAGACCAAGCAGGCTCTCGCTTGGTGGCTAAACAGCTCATCTCTACTCAGGGGGAAGCCCTTTCCTCCAACCAATTGGCTAGTGGTCACAACAGATGCCAGTCTCCTGGGTTGGGGAGCAGTGTTCTTCCATCACACAGCTCAGGGACGCTGGTCTCCTCGAGAATCAGATCTCCCCATCAATATCTTAGAGATTCGAGCAGTTCAGCTAGCCTTGTTACGTTTTCACCATCTTCTGGCGGGTCTCCCTGTCCGGATTCAATCGGACAACGCCACAGCGGTAGCTTACATAAATCACCAGGGGGGCACCCGCAGCAAGGCAGCCATGCAGGAGGTAAAACTGATTCTACTCTGGGCAGAGAGAAATCACTCTGTGATCTCAGCGGTCCACATTCCGGGCGAAGAAAACTGGGCGGCAGATTTCCTAAGCCGTCAGGGTCTAGCCTCCGGGGAATGGTCTCTCCATCCCGAGGTATTTCTGCAGATATGCCATCTTTGGGGAACTCCAGACATGGATCTAATGGCGTCCAAGGTGAATGCCAAGGTGCCCAGTTTTGCCTCTCGATACCGCGATCCCCAGGCTATCGCCGTGGATGCGCTGGTACTGTCTTGGAACCAATTTCATCTCTTATCTGTTCCCTCCTCTGGCACTGCTCCCGAGAGTAATCAAGAAGATCAAATCAGAGAGAGTGTCGGCCATCCTGATCGCTCCGGATTGGCCACGACGGACCTGGTATGCAGACCTGGTACAACTTCTCGCCGGGGTTCCTTGGCGGCTCCCCGATCGGCCGGATCTTCTATCTCAAGGGCCGATCTACCACCAGAACTCAGAGGTCCAACGTTTGACGGCCTGGCCGTTGAATCTTGGGTTTTAACTCAGGCTGGCTTTTCTCAAGAAGTGGCTGATACCATGATCAGTGCACATAAGTCCGTTTCGGCCAGGATTTATTATCACACTTGGAAGGTGTTTCTTTCCTGGTGTAGAGAACGCGGGCTGCCTCCTCTGCGTTTCTCCGTTCCAAACATTCTAGCCTGCCTTCAAGCAGGCCTGGTTTCTGGGCTTGCTCCTAGTACCCTTAAAAGGCAGGTTTCGGCTTTATCAGTCCTTTTTCAGCGCAAGATTGCTCCTAATCGTCAAGTCAGGACTTTTTTCCAGGGAGTCGCTCATAAGGTCCCTCCTTATAAGACTCCTTTGGAAGCTTGGGACCTTAATCTGGTCTTAAGGGCTTTACAGGACGCTCCTTTTGAGCCTCTTCAAGAGGTTTCTTTGATGTTTCTCTCTTGGAAAGTTGTATTTTTAGTGGCCATAACGTCCATAAGACGGGTATCGGAGCTGGCAGCTCTTTCTTGTCGTCCTCCTTTTTTGCGTTTTCATCAGGACAAGGTGGTGCTCAGACCAGCACCGTCCTTTTTGCCGAAGGTTGTTTCATCATTTCACATCAATGAAGATATTGTTCTGCCCTCTTTTTGTCCGGCACCTACGCAGTGTGTAGAAAAAGCTCTCCATACGTTGGATCTGGTGAGGGCTCTGAGGAGGTATGTTTCCCGTACGGCCCCCTTTCGTCAGACAGATGCTCTGTTTGTCCTTCCGCAGGGTCGCAGGAAGGGATGCGCGGCTTGAAGATCTACCCTGGCCAGATGGATAAGGGCGACCATTCAGGAGGCTTATCGCTCCATGGGCATGACAGTTCCGGCCGGAATCAAGGCTCATTCGACTAGAGCAGTGGGGGCTTCCTGGGCCGTGCGGCACCAGGCCTCAGCCGAGCAGGTTTGCAAGGCTGCGACCTGGTCTAGTCTGCATACATTTGTCAAACATTATAATGTCCACTTCCAGACCTTTGCAGATGCAAGTCTGGGTAGAAGAATTCTTCAAGCGGCAGTGGTGCATTTGTAGACAAACATTATCTGGATGTCTTTTACTGGTGAGTTATTTTTCCCACCCAGGGACTGCTTTAGGACATCCCACAGTCATGTGTCCCCCAATGAGGTGAAGGAGAAATAGGGATTTTTGTGTTACTCACCGTAAAATCCTTTTCTCCAAGACGCTCATTGGGGGACACAGCTCCCTCCCTGGTAGCCTTATGGCTGATTTTGTTATATCTGATTTTATTAGTCAGTAGGATCTTTTCTAGACATAAGTTTCTGTATTTATGCTGTTATATTGTTTATTGTGTTTTTTTCTCCTACTGCTTTTTGCACCAAACTGGAGTCTCTGGTAGCCAGTGTCAGGGTGTATACGATGGAGGAGGAGCTAGCTTTTTTTTGTTCAAGTTTACTTAGTGTCAGCCTCCGGGCGGCAGAAGCATACACCCACAGTCCTGTGTCCCCCAATGAGCGTCTTGGAGAAAAGGATTTTACGGTGAGTAACACAAAAATCCCTATTTCAGAGAAATCCATGTTTTTCTTATAGGTAAATGAGCTGTTCAGGGCTATGGGCCGGACACTGATCTGCATGAAACTCTGCCTCCAGAGATTATCATAAATTAAATTGGAAGTGACCAGAGTGAGACAAGTAACTAACACAGAACAGTAGAACTGAACTTTGTCTCCTTATAAACACAGTTTTTGTAGCTCTTGAGCTCTGCTGTGTTCTGATGATATTGTAAACCTGTCTGCCTGTGAGGTGGAAGCTGGAGCTGAGAGGAAGCTGCAGATGTGTCACATATAATCACAAGTCTGCAGTGAGATCGGGAGACCAGAGAGCGGCCATTACATGTCACACTGGTAATGCCCCATTTAAAATAATCTCTGGAGGCAGATTCTCATGCAGTTCTGCCCATAGCCTGGAACAGCTCATTTACATATAAAAAAAAAAAACATGAATATCTCTGGAATAAAACATTAGTTTGCAGATCTCAAGGTAGCTTCCTTTGACCTGTGTACTCATGCTGACTAGGAGGGTTGATCCTCCTCACAGCTTCCCTTTAAAAATGCTTGCTTAATCGCTCTTTGATCTCTGAAACTGAACAAACCTCTGAAGCCTGAGTCTGCATTCCTGTATCTACTGTTGGACCCTGTATCCTCTGCTTGTGGATCTAGTGGTGAGTTCACACTGTATGACCCATTGCTGATAGTAGTGTACGTGGAAGCATATCCAAGATCATATAATAACCTGCTTAGACAGACTGAGTGCATTTTTATGTCCCCAAAATGCTCACTGATACAATTGTTCTGTGTGCATAAAATATAACTGTTCTCTGCAACAAATGTTCTGTTTACAACAGCAATCTCGTTAATAGGGCACTTGGGAGCCTATTTGTCCAGGCCAATAACAGAGAAACGCTTGCTCCCGATTATTGACCAGTGTACACGTACCTTATGGAAATGGGGAATCTGAACACTATTCCTGCACATCGGTTTCTGACCCTAAAGTGAGGAGAAAATGGTGTGCACTCTGTTCTAAGATATGAGGTGCAGGCGGAACGGACTGTAATAGCCCCAGTACGTAGTAATTGAAGAAATATACACAGTACCAACCCACAATCACCTAAATATGATATAAAAAATAATAAATAATAAGGATTAATAATATGTAAAGTGGAATGAGAACGATACACAAAGGGATGAGTGGCAGACCACTCGGGATAGATAGCAACAAACAACAAAAAGAACCAGGGATAGAGGGAATAAAACATAAATATAAAATAATGGTATAGTAGTAAGGACAAGAAAGTCAAAAATATATAAAAAATGCCTTTATTTCAATACATATGGCAATGGCACTAACACTTGTGCCTGTACTTGGAGACAAAAATATTATGCATAAAAGGATAAAAATATTAAAGACTGACTGTATACAATTAGAGTTAAACCTTAAAATGAACCATGCACTGTACCCACTTAAAAAATTAGTGAGTAAAATATAGCTATCCAAATATTACCAATGTGCATACAAAGGGTAATTATTAAATTTGTGCAAACCACGCAGAGAAAAAAGTGCATAGTGCCAAGCAAAATATGGACGTAAAAATAATTATATCTCCATAACAATGAACACTGCAACCAAGTAGAGAAAAAACGCGTGCAAAACTTTGCAAAAATAAAATAAAAAAATACCAAATGTATGTGAATGTGCAAAAAAAATGGTGAATATGAAGGATAATAATCTGGAAGCAGGAGACAAGCAAATATATAAAGGGGTGATGTGATGCGTAGAAAGATGAGAGCAAATAATAACCTGCGGTGTAATAGGAGATATACAAGTAATAAGGAAATAATAAGGGGATTATGGCATATAAAGTGCACAGTGTAGCTGGATATGCCTAAGTACGTTATACGCCACGGAGGGTCTGAGAAACAGTGCAAAAATATGTTAAGCTGATGTGTCACAAGAAGGTAAACCTAATGTATAGAAGGGTATACGGGAAGATAATGGTTGAAATAATACCTATGGTAGTCCGTCCCTCCAAGATACAGAGCACCCCACCGAGGGATCTTCCAGCCACCTTCCTCCAGTGCCCAGAAACTGATAATTTAACCTTTTGTTACCTGCTGTATTTCTTTCCCCCATCCGCAAATTCATAAACTTTACCCCACTGCTTGTTCCATCACTGTTTTATATAAAAAACCTGTTAACCCTTGTTCTATCTCCTGTGTGTCACTGCATCCTACCCACCTGCTAGCATCCTACAAAGGGACCAGGACGACTGATTCGTGTACATGAAAGAATAAATGGGGCCATGTATCGTGAGATTTTGAGTTCAAACCTCCTTACTTCAGCAAGGGCATTGAAGATGAAGATGGATCTTTCAGCATGATAATGATCCCAAGCAGGGGCTGACACAGACAGCTTGGGGCCCCTGTGCAGGAAATGTGCCTGGGCCCCCCTCCTTTTAAGGCGACAAAGCTAAGGGACTGTGCTATACATAAGTGAGTACACTTTATACTAAGGGACTTTTATACATAATAATCAATAATAATGTCTTCCTCCACCTCCCCCTGTTCTTAAACCCATTATAAAATCCCCGCATCCATTATTGCTCTCTCCCCCACCCCCATGATTTCTCTCTTCACAACCTACATTATTGCCTTCTCCCCCACCACCCCATATCATTGCCCATTCCACCACCTCCATCATTGCCTCCTCCCCACCACCCCCACCATTGTCCTTTCCACTGCCACCATCATTTCCTCCTGCCCCACCACCCCTATCATTGCCCTCTCCATCAATAATAATAATAATAATCTTTATATAGCGCCAACATATTCCGCAGCGCTTTACAATTTAACAGTTTCAAACACAACAGTCATAGGTAACCATGTTAACAATACAGTAATAAAGCATCAACCCAATCATTGTCTTCTGCCCCGTCACCCCAATCATTGCCCTCTCCTTCACCTACACACACACACACACACACGACCATTCACCTCTCTGCACACACACACACACCTCACCTCTGCTCGCACGGTATCCTGAAGCCGCACCATCGCCGACAGCTTCCTGTCTCACACAGCCACGGCGCTGAATGATGATGTCATTTAGCCGCTGCTGTGTGGCAGGAAGCAGGATGGATCCATTCCCTGCCTTTTTCTCTTGCAGGCAGCGGAGCTGCAATCCCATGATGGCAATCTGGCCAGGGGCCCCCCGAAGCCGGATAAACTGGCCAGTTTGCCCTCATTATTAGCCACCCTGCAGGCAGGGCCGGTTTTAGGCAAAGTGGGGCCCTAGGCAAAGTTTAAAATGGGGCCTCAAATCCTAACATATCGCACATCACACAGAAGCATTTCGGTTGTATTTACAAGCACTGAGTTCAGCCACTAAAGGAGTGTGATCGACAATACTGAAGTCGTTCAACGCTTGTTTCCCGGCCTCTTTCCACCGTCTGAGAAAGAATGATGGGGACAGAACGGCGCAGCCTCATAGTATACAGCACTGCCCGCGTGGTATACAGCGCAGCCTCATGGTATACAGCGCACCCAGCCTCATGGTATACAGCGCACCCAGCCTCATGGTATACAGCGCACCCAGCCTCATGGTATACAGCGCACCCAGCCTCATGGTATACAGCGCACCCAGCCTCATGGTATACAGCGCACCCAGCCTCATGGTATACAGCGCACCCAGCCTCATGGTATACAGCGCACCCAGCCTCATGGTATACAGCGCACCCAGCCTCATGGTATACAGCGCACCCAGCCTCATGGTATACAGCACACCCAGCTTCATGGTATACAGCGCACCCAGCCTCATGGTATACAGCGCACCCAGCCTCATGGTATACAGCGCACCCAGCCTCATGGTATACAGTGCACCCAGCCTCATGGTATACAGCGCACACGGCCTCATGGTATACAGCGCACACAGCCTCATGGTATACAGCGCAGCTCCCCCACCCCCCTCCCAGAATGGCCCCACAGTCCAGTACTCACTGTTATAGAGTAAAAAAAAACAAACAAACAACACATTCCTCACCTCGTGCCCGCGCTGCTTCCACTACCTGCTCCTGTCGGCACACAGTGAGTGCGCGGAAGTGTCTGTCAGAGCAGGCAGAGCAGGGAATGATGGGAGATGGAACGTCGGGTGACGTTCTCTCCTCCATCATTCATTGCTTTGAACTCTACCGGCAGACGCCGGTATAGTTCAACGCAGTGGGGGAGTCGGCGCTGGCGGCAGGCGGGCCCCCCTGCCTCACAGGGGCCCCATAGCAGCTGTGTGATGTGCCGCTAGCTGGGGGCCCCTGGGGGAGCGAGAACCTAGGCAGCTGCCTGCCCCTAACGCCGGCCCTGCCTGCAGGGGCCCCCTGGAGCCTCCAGGCCCCTGTGCAGCCGCACAGGTTGAACAGGCGGTATGTCCGCCCATGATCCCAAGCACACCGCCAGGGCAACGAAGGAGTGGCTTCGTAAGAAGCATTTCAAGGTCCTGGAGTGGCCTAGCCAGTCTCCAGATCTCAACCCTATAGAAAACCTTTGGAGGGAGTTGAAAGTCCGTGTTGCCCAGCGACCGGCCCAAAACATCACTGATCTAGAGGAGATCTGCATGGAGGAATGGGCCAACTTACCACCAACAGTGTGTGCCGACCTTGTGAAGACTTACAGAAAACGTTTGACCTCTCTCATTGCCAACAAAAGATATGTAACAAAATATTGAGATGAACTTTTGTTAACCCCTTCATGACCCCAGCTTTTTTTGGTTTTGCGTTTTTCGCTCCTTTTCTTCCTAGAGCCATAGCTTTTTTATTTTTCCGTCAATATTGCGATGTGAGTGCTTATTTTTTGTGGGACAAGTTGTACTTTTGAACGACATCATTGGTTTTAGCATGTCATGTACTTGAAAACGGGAAAAAAATTCCAAGTGCATTTGACAGCAGCATTTAACTAGTTAATAGCGGCTTGTGGATCGCGATTCCACCCGCCTCTATTGCGGTCACATGTCAGCTGTAGAAAACAGCTGACATGTCCCGGCTTTGATGCGGGCTCACTGCCGGAGCCCGCATCAAACCCGGGGTTCTGACCTCGGACATACTATCCCGTTCGACGTCAGAAAGGGGTTAATGACCAAATATTTATTTTCCACCATAATTTGCAAAATAAAGCTTGACAATTCAGACAAGGTGATTTTCTGGATTTGTTTTCTCATTTTGACTCTCATAGTTGTGGTGTACATATGATGTCAATTACAGGCTTCTCATCTTTTTAAGTGGGAGAACTTACACAATTGGTGGCTGACTAAATACTTTTTTTCCCACTGTATGCCTCTCACAGGAGCGACTCTCCTTCTCCTGCGTGATCTTCCTGCACCTGCTCATATCACGACGGCCGGTCATTAGGAGGGTGAGCAGATTTTATTTTTTGCTCATGTATCATAATTATTCTCTTCTGAGTATCAGAGGAGACTCGCCTATACAAGTCGATGGGTCCTCACAAAAAAGATCAGATCCCATTAAGATTATAACTTGTTTGGCATCCGCTTTTAAAGGATATATTGTCATTATTAACATAGGAAACTGTGTTTCATCATGTACACATTCAAATTTTGATGCATAAAAACGGATGTCACAGACATAAAGAACAGATACACAAATGAAAATATGGATAAAAATCGCCCAAGACGCACACAGGGGATGTTGCATGGTGCGATGGACATATATATCGCCACAATACAGTCTTTGAATAACAAGACTATACTGTGACTGCATAACACCGTCATATAGTCACTGGACAACACCGTCATATAGTCGCTGGATAACCCCATCTCACAGTCGCTGGATAACACCATCATACAGTCGCTGGATAACCCCATCATACAGTCGCTGGATAACCCCATCATACAGTCGCTGGATAACCCCATCATACAGTCGCTTGATAACACCATCATACAGTCGCTGGATAACACCATCATACAGTCGCTGGATAACACCATCATACAGTCGCTGGATAACACCATCATACAGTCGCTGGATAACACCATCATACAGTCGCTGGATAACACCATCATACAGTCGCTGGATAACCCCATCATACAGTCGCTGGATAACCCCATCATACAGTCGCTGGATAACACCATCATACAGTCGCTGGATAACACCATCATACAGTCGCTGGATAACCCCATCATACAGTCGCTGGATAACACCATCATACAGTCGCTGGATAACCCCATCATACAGTCGCTGGATAACACCATCATACAGTCGCTGGATAACCCCATCATACAGTCGCTGGATAACACCATCATACAGTCGCTGGATAACCCCGTCATACAGTCGCTGGATAACCCCGTCATACAGTCGCTGGATAACCCCGTCATACAGTCGCTGGATAACACCGTCATACAGTCGCTGGATAACCCCGTCATACAGTCGCTGGATAACACCGTCATACAGTCGCTGGATAACCCCGTCATACAGTCGCTGGATAACCCCGTCATACAGTCGCTGGATAACCCCGTCATACAGTCGCTGGATAACACCATCATACAGTCGCTGGATAACCCCATCATACAGTCGCTGGATAACCCCATCATACAGTCGCTGGATAACACCATCATATTGTCACTCGACAACACCGTCATACAGTCACTGGACAACACGACCATACAGTGATCAAACAACACAAAACAGTTGACGAACAATATTACAGAAATGCAAAACGGCACATAAACGTAGTGAATATTACCACCATAGTGAGAATGAATATTATGGTCGCACAGTGGTTAGATCTTGCAGACAGGCTGCAAAGATCTCATGACTTTGCAGACTACACACATTTATAGAATAATAATTAGATGCAGTTATAGACAAAAAAACAATTACATCATGAAACTCAAAGGTGACATCTTCTGTGACTGGAGTCATTTGCGTTTCCATGTTGTCTAACTAGTCCATTCGACAGCGATGATTTTTTTTAAATGTACAACTCATATCTGCAGTTTTCAATAAGACATGATCCACCACTGAAGCTTCACACCTTAACTGTTGCAATCAATAGGGACCCCTATCTTCACTTCTGTCTTCTCAGGGGACACTGTTGCTCATCTGTACAGTCCTGCACAGTGAGAGCTCAACAGGTCAGTGCTCACGCCACGCAGCACTACATTTATGATGACAGGGCGGGACACATGGCTCACCGCCAGGGACAGCAAGACAGGAACCCAAACGTGGGACGGTGCCGCTGAATCCGGGATGGTTGAGACCTATGGAATTGGATAGTTCCTATATGATGAAGGTTTTTGACAAAAATGTTGTTTTTAACTAATTTGTGTTGGGATGTCAAGGACTGAAGTCTGTAGCTTAATTTTATGTCGCCCCAGAGGATACCAATGGTACCTCAAAAATATGTGGGAGCTGCTCCTAATTCTTTACTTAAGGCACTTGAATTCATTCAATGAATCGCTGTGTAGGTGGCTTTCCTCCTGCAAATATTGCCATGAATATTCCTTTTGCAGTCAGTCACCCCATGTTTAGCTGTTTAAAAAAACTCATTTGCCCAGTTGGTCATTAACTGTAGAGCTTCTTACAAACAATCATTGATGCCAGTAAAGCTGTGATCATGCGCCTATGCTTAGACAAATACTCAAACCGTCAGATGGTGCAGTTGCACATTGACGATTTTACAGATGGTTTTCTGATCCCTTTTATTTCTGGTGTAAAGTGACCGAGGGTGGTAGCCGTGGATGAGTTGCTGCTCCATAAAACCCTGACACTTTACAGGATAATAGTGCCCCAGTGCCAATGTTCTACCAGTTGTGCGGTGCACCACCCTCATTTGTAGGCCGCAGGCCTCTGCTGTCTCCAGGCCTCCATCTTCAGGAGTCGTCGCACACAACTCAGGGGACACTAAGTTCATTTCAACAAGCAGAGGTTTACTGGACAGTTCAAATTCACCAGATTGTAATGCGCAGTATTTGGCACAACACTTCTTAGTTCTTGTTTCCTTAGCCCAGTACAGCACATTTTCAGCATTACTATCGGTTCCTCCTGGACTATCCCTATATTTACTGTTACTGTCAGTCCCAAGGATTTCCTGTCCAGTCCAGCAGTGCATCCGGGATTCATTACCTTCCCTTCCCATGTTTCCACGTCCATCTTCCACTCTATGCCAGAGGATAATTCATTCTTGTAGTACATGTACTGAACCTTGTGCTCCGGACATTCCAGGAATGCGAGGGATCCCAGTAAGCCTTCCCACTTCCACAAACTATAGACGCTTGCCCACTGCAACTTGAACTTGACATTGGTTACTGTACTTCCCTGTCTGGCCATGAAGAAGCAGTCCCTTTTTTACTAGGGCTTGCCCTTCCCACTTTGGCTAGTCGCGAACTTTAAGTATGTCTGTCCCTACAGCAAACATACATTAAATATATTTTGCTTGTAATGCTCACCAGAGTCTAACTTATCCTATGGTCACTACCTTATGTCCTGAGACCTAACCGATGGATTGTCACTTTTTGTCACGCTCACGCCCAGACTGGTTGGCGCGGGGGTGTGGCCCCACTGGGCCACAGACCAGACTACCCTGGAATGGGCGTAACTAAGTAGCTTCCTTGGTCTTGACTGGAGCCTCTGATGGTGAGGTCAGACTTGTGCGGCAGGAAGCTACCAGGTACCACTCCAGGGTGGTGTCTGGCTATGGCTGCTGATCCCACCGGAGAACGGAACATAGACAGGCAAGCGGGCACGGCTGGCACTCTGGCAGACAGGCAGGCACGGCTGGGACACAGGCAGGCGGACAGGTACTACAGAGGCACTGGCAGGCAGGTATGTAAAACAGGTAAGAACCTGTTCAGACAGGAGGACTTATGAATAGGTAGAGAAAGACCGCCAGAGTGGATGCAAAGCAGAAGCACAGGAGCTAGAGCCAAGAACAGAAATGTAGGAGGCGAAGCCAAGAGCAGGAGGTGGAGCCAAGCACAGAAACGCAGGAGGTGGAGCCAAGAGCAGGAGGCGGAGCCAAGTGCGGAAATGCAAGAAGTGGAGCCAAGAGCAGGAAGCAGAGCCAAGTGAGGAAACGCAGGAGGCGGAGCCAAAGAGACATAGAACCGCAACAAGCGGAGCCACAGAGCACAGCCACAGAGTGCAGAGCTGAGAGCAGAGCAAAGTCAAAGTGCAAAGCAAAGCTACAGAGAGTAGAGCCGAGAGCAAAGCCACAGAGTGCAGAGCTGAGAGCAGAGAAAAGTCAGAGTGCAGAGCTGAGTGCAAAACCACAGAGTGCAGAGCAAGGTCACAGAATGCAGAGCAAGGAGCAAAGCAAGGTCGCAGAGAGCAGAGCTGAAAGCAGAGCAAAGCAAGACACAGAGTGCAGATCTGAAAGCAGAGCAAAGTCACAGAGTGCAGAGCAAGGAGCAAAGCAAGGTTGCAGAGAGCAGAGCCGAAAGCAGAGCAAAGCAAGATACAGAATGCAGAGCAGAGCAAAGCTAGATACAGAGTGCAGAGCAAAGCAAGACACAGAGTACCCACAGCAGAGAAAGCAAACCAAGACAGGGATATAAACAAACACAGGAACAGGACTAGACTAAGACAGTCAGGAACGGGACAAGGCACAAAGACACAGACACAAGCCAGGGTACAACGCCCCACTGGGTGGCGGACATAGGCCAGGGTACGAAGTCCCACTGGATGGCAAACACAGGACACAGACCAGGGTACAATGCCCCCCTGGATGGCGGACATAAGAGTAACAGAGACAGGGCGTGGCACCTCAGCAGCTAAGAACTGACTGAGGGAGTAAGTTGCACAGGCCCCCACCAATGGGTGGGGATCTCTTAAATACAGGAAGCCTCATGGCAATTGGCCGGGGACACCTTAGCAAGGTGCACACAGACAAAGCATGCACAGAGCAAGCAGTGGACATGAGTCACACAGCATAGAGCTGGCAGCAGAGCGAAGTCACAACAAGGCCCAGAGAAGTAAGTGAGTTTGAGTGTAATGCAGGTGGGGGATGGGAGGTCATGCAGTGATGCCAGCACTGCCATGCCAAAGCATGCACAGAGCAAGCAGCGGACATGAGGCACACAGCATGGAGCTGGCAGCAGAGAGAAGTCACAACAAGGCCCAGAGAAGTAAGTGAGTTTGAGTGTAATGCAGGTGGGGGATGGGAGGCCATGCAGGTATGCCAGCAGGGTTGTTACACTTATCTCATGCTTTATATTTTCTATAGTTGTGCTGCACACTATGCCTATTATATTAACAATGCTTGGGACACTCTGTACATTATACATCATCATATCACATTATGTACGCCTAAAACCGCAATACACAGTTCAAATTATAATATACAGCAGAAAACAATTGGTGTCTTCAGGGGTAGGACCACAATAGTTCAGACCAGCACTCTGACACTGGTTCTGGCTGCGACTGGGTAAATACCCTCAGTAGTTATGTAGTTGAACAGCAATTACATTCGTTTTGTAGTCCCCGCTTTTGCAAATTTTTGTCTCCTGTATGTATCGTTCCCAAAAATGAGACTAAGGCTACTTTCACACTAGCGTCGTGCACTGCACGTCGCTATGCGTCGTTTTGTAGAAAAAAACGCATCCTGCAAAAGTGCTTGCAGGATGCATTTTTTCTCCATTGCCTTGCATTAGCGTCGCATTGCGACGCTTTACCACACGTCGCAACCGTCGTGCGACGGTTGCGCCGTGTTGTGGCGGACCGTCGGCTGCAAAAAATGTTATATGTAACGTTTTTTTGCTGCCGACAGTCTGCCATTTCCGACCGCGCAAGCGTGGCCGTAACTCCGCCCCCACCTCCCCGCACCTCACAATGGGGCAGCGGATGCGCTGGAAAAATGCATCCGCTGCCCCCGTTGTGTGGCGCATTCACTGCTAGCGTCGGTACGTCGGCGCGACGCACTGCGACGGGCCGAGTACGACGCTAGTGTGAAAGTAGCCTAATGTGTGCTGCCTGATTCAATATCTATCATTTCCTTTTGGGTGCTCTTCGAATGATGAAATGGACAAGTCTTTGTCCTCAGTCCTCAGTGGATATACTGGCTGCTTTCAGGTTTCTGCCAATTAATTTGTCTGCTATTAGTTTTCTTGTTTTTCATTTTGAAGGTTTGGTGTACTTTGATAGGTGTTTGTCAATGAATTTTTCTTTCTCTTATTATTTTGTATGTATTTTGCTCTTCCTTTAGAATGAGCTGTAGCAGTTGATTACATTATTTGGATGATCTTTTGTTTATTGGCCCTGTGATATCTCAGGGTTTTTGGCTGCTCTTTTTAGTAAGTTTGGTGTTCCTTTAGCTGAGAGAAGACAGTTTATCCCACTAGTTGCATTGAATATTAGATGTTGACATTCAATCGGGCAAGTGTCGCCTGCCATTGAGTAAGGTTAGTAAAATCTGTTGGTTAATCTCTGATTCAATGTCTCAGCATAAGGCTACTGTGAAGGAAGTTCAGCCATTACTGGGTCATTTAATATTTTGTTCCACATTCATATCAATAGTCTCATTTTTTGCAGAAGGTTGTTCTCTAGAATTGCAGGTATTCAAAATTCAGCTTGGTATATTTGCTTATGTAATGGATTAAAGAGGATTTGTTGTTTTGGAGAGATTTCTTTCAGCAGTATAATGGCAGGTCATTTTGGTAGATTTTGTGTCTGCTGACCAGATATAGACGCAGCAGGGTCACATTGGTTTGGCACTTTTTTGGTCATTGGTGTCCTACAAATTGGCATTGTTAATGGGTTGTAAATAGAGTAGATAAGAACATGGTACTCCTTGAACTACTTCCTGTATTGGCTGCACTAGTTTTGTTTAGTAGTGATGGGAGAGGTCCAATATCACCATCTCTGCCTTTTTTACGTCATCCAACCACTACTGTGTGCCCCGATACCTAGAAAGCCTTGCTTTTTTCTGTGTTGTTTGTTGCATGTTCTTTGGAGCTTTTAGAATTGATGAGCTCTACCTAGAAATTACAGATAGATTTTCCCTTCCATGTTTAGCTATTCATGATGTTCATATTCATATTAATCATATTTTGTTTATCATTTCTAATTCTCAATATGATCAAAAGTGTAAAGATTCTTGGCTACAGGTTGGATGAGTATTTGGCAGTGAGGTTTGTCCGGTAAGTATCCTAAGTTTTAGAGTTGCCAGGTCAGTTGGACAGCATCATTTGTTAATACACATTGAGTTGACCCACCTAACAAAGCTTCAATTTCAAGTGGTTTTGTCCATGGTGCTTGATATACCACTTATTCATTCCAGACAGATGTAGCAACCTCTTCATCTGGAGCAGGGTTAAATTCTTCAATTGTTAAATGTATGGGTAGATAGTCATCCAGGCCTTATAAGTTTTATTTCGGTCTGAGCTCTATGCTGGCTGATTGCATTCTTTTTTAGTTTTTACAGATGTTACCATATGGATCATTGGTCATTCCTTATTTTATAGGACGAGCAAAAGAACCTGAGGAAGATCATACTGGAGATAACCTATCCAGGTCCACAAAGTAAGGATCCACTGGAACAGCATCAGAGGCCTGACTGGGGAACGTGCAATCTATGCTTGGCTTGAAATGTAAGGTTTGTATCATAATCCTGATGTTAGAATTTTTTTTGCAGGGGGAATGAAGTTGGTATAAAGGTTACCATTGAATTAGTTTTGCATCTGAAGAGGACTCCCATGAAGGCAGCACACCTCTTTCCAGATGCACGCTTTATTTTTTCTGAGATGATTCCTGACTGAGTTAATGGTTGTCTTATGTCCACCTAAAGTATTTAGGCAAAAGTAGAATCTGGGTGAATTGGTTATTGGCAAAATATGAGCCTCTGATTTATAATTTATTCTTCAGGCATGTAGATTTGGAGGGTGAAGTTCCGAGCCTTTTTTTCATTGATGGAATACATCTGTCAGACATTGTGCACTGCATTTTTATCTTGGATTTGCAGGCTATGATTGAGATGGCAATTAGTGAAGTGGGGTCCATGCCGCTTAGTTCTTATCGTCGGTTAGGGGAAGTCACTCGTGGTAAGCGAGTGGACTGTTACTGCTTTATTGATAGTTAGTTGTGAACTTATGGTTGGGCCAATTTTATCTTATGCTGCTTCTTAAAGGTTTAGTAAGAAATCGGTTATGGTTTATAGATTTCAGTTTAACTTGATCTTTAATAAAGATGGCCATGGGTGATTCACTCCACATAACTGTATTTATTCATTTCTTTATTATAGATAATAAACTTGATATTTCTGTTTAAATTATTACATTTTAGTTGACCAAGAATATGCTTTATAATCCCAAGAGAGAACAGGTTTCTTAAAAATATTGTATTTTACGAGAAAATAACAATTACGGTAGTCGCATTAATATTACCCTAATCCTGATCACTTTAGTACGGCTGCAATGTGCAGTACAATTCTAGTAAAGATATTCTCAACTTGTTTGAAGCTAGCCATGTCTGATTGAATTCTCGAAATAAGAATACATTCCCCAGGTATGATAAAATTAGTAAAACACTCAGAATGAGGTCCATCAGGAAATAATAAGCATACCTCTTTCTCGTGAATGAAGAAATGTTGGAGCTTCTGCCAGAATGTAATCAACCAATGTATTGAAATGGGAAATTTCTGCAGGTGGTAGAGAATAAATTCAGATTAATAACATGACTGTGAAAGGCTGAGTTCACACTACAGTAATGCTCTAAGTTGGGCACGCTTGTAATTTGCTTGTCTGTAGCGACTATTCACACCAGTTTTTATGTGCACTATCCGTTTATTTGATGGATAGCTCTTGGACTCATTACAATCAATGTGTCTTTTCACATGTTCTTTTTTTGAGGACCAATTGTTCACAAAAAATAAAAACAATGTAGACATGTCCTTTTTTTTGTTTTCACTGCAGCAGCGCTTTAATTTGCCTCGTCACTGACTGATTTGTGACTTGCCCACATGCTGGAATTTGACCTTTCATATGTTGGCAAGGCTTAGTGAGCATCAAAGGGCAGTCTCTGAATTCCAGCTTCCCAATGCCTGTCAGTGTAACACTCAGACCCCACACGTAACAGCTGCCAAGTGGGTGTGGATTGCTGACCTATGTGAGGTTCTTCAAAACTGATGGTGAGCGCTGATGAGGCTATTATGAGCGTAACCGTCCCACTACTCTGTATTAAAACGATCGTTGCAGAATCTGAAAGAGGAAGCTTTGAATGCCGAGCAGGTGGCTATGGAGCAAGATTGTACAGTGGCTGATATCACACAGCCCAGCCTCACACAGCATTTTCAGGCCAAACTGGGTGATAATGAGGAGGAGGAGGAGCAGGATTTTTTGCTCTGCGCTACAGAGGGGACTCACAATCCCAGCTTCATGCCTATCCAGCATGGATGGCCCGAAGAGGAGGAGGAGAGGATGGTTATTATTTTCCTGGTGAGGACAGTGGACACTGACCGTTTGACTCTTTGTAGTCTGCCACACAAGGCAGAGTTCATGTCCAGATGCTATTCCCAAGATCCTTGCGTGAAAGACATTTTGTCCACCATGAAAAACTGGCTGTGCACCTTTCTTGACCCACAGTACAAGGAGAAATTTGCTTCTCTAATGTCGGATACAGACGTGCTCAAAAGATTACTCTCAGACAATAATGGTGGCAGAGGTACCGGCTCTTTTCGACCACAGGGATTACAGGGGAGGGCCACAAACACCAGGTGCAACTCGGAGGGAGTAGGGGGGAATGTCCACCAACCGGGCCATTTTCATGAGACCGTTCCATCAACAAGGTCTATCTGTGGGTGTAACAACGAGGAGTAGAATTTGACCAAGGTGGTGAAGGACTACTTAAGTGACCATACCAGAGTCCTTCCTGATTCTTCAGTGCCCTTTAACTATTGGTTGTTCAAGTGGCACACTTGGCCCTACTTCTCCTTGTATGCCTTGGAGGTGCTGCTATGCCCTGCCGCGAGTGTGCTTTGTCTAAGTGGGTTTCTAGTTCGGCAGGTGTAATCATAACGGATAGGTGCACACGCCTGTCAATGGAAAATGCAGACAGGCTGACTCTTCTAAAACCAGAGCTGGATTTTCTCCGACTTTGTAAGCCCTATGGATGACAGCAATGTTATGTAAATGCAGGCCAAATGTTTTTTTTAAAAGTTGTATTAACATCCATCCCTTACCATCCAAAACCACTTTGTTTAGGAAATCAACTCCTCCTCCTGCTGCAACAAGATCTTAATGTTCATCTATGTATACCCCACTTGGGTATTTGTTATGATCTGGTAATTCAGTACCACAATGGACATAGAAGTCAGAGCACATACAGTGACCTGACAATAACCCAAAAATATAGAACGAGCTCTGAGACGTGGAAACTCTGCTGACCGCAATCCCTAATCCTCTCCAACCACACTAGAGGCAGCCGTGGATTGCGCCTAACGCTCCCTATGCAACTCGGCACAGCCTGAGAAACTAGCTAGCCTGAAGATAGAAAATAAGCCTACCTTGCCTCAGAGAAATACCCCAAAGGAAAAGGCAGCCCCCACATATAATGACTGTGAGTTAAGATGAAAAGACAAACTTAGAGATGAAATAGACTTAGCAAAGTGAGGCCCGACTTTCTGAACAGAGCGAGGATAGGAAAGGTAACTTTGCGGTCAACACAAAACCCTACAAACAACCATGCAAAGGGGGCAAAAAGACCCTCCGTACCAAACTAACGGCACGGAGGTACACCCTCTGCGTCCCAGAGCTTCCAGCAAGCAAGAAAAAACAAATAAGCAAGCTGGACAGAAAAAACAGCAAACAAAATAGCAAAAGCGGAACTTAGCTATGCAGAGCAGCAGGCCACAGGAACGATCCAGGAGGAAACAGGTCCAATACTAGAACATTGACTGGAGGCCAGGATCAAAGCACTAGGTGGAGTTAAATAGAGCAGCACCTAACGACTTCACCACATCACCTGAGGAAGGAAACTCAGAAGCCGCAGTACCACTCTCCTCCACCAACGGAAGCTCACAGAGAGAATCAGCCGAAGTACCACTTGTGACCACAGGAGGGAGCTCTGCCACAGAATTCACAACAGGTATTGTTTTGTACTTTTTGAAATCTTTGCACATTGTACAATGGTGAAACGTGTACCCTCTATCTCTACCTCTTGTAATAACTGCTTAGAGTATTCTGACATCCCCATTACGGCGTCTTTCAGCTGGTCTAAGAGCAACCCCTTGGCTAATTTTTTTAAATCTTTGCACATTGTGCAATGGTAAAATTTCTACTCTCAATCTCTATATATTCTATTATTATAACTTTATTATTGTGTTGCCCTTCTCACGGTCTCCTTAAGCGTGTATCTGGTAGCCTGATGTTGATTTTTGCATCTGCACTTGGACATTTTGGAACATAAATGCATTAATATGCTCCACACAATTCTTCATGTCTCAACCTTACACAGAATAATAATGTGACATAATAATAACATGCTCTCTATATATGCTGCTAGTTCTAAAATCTTGCCCAGACCTGGTGGTGCAGTCGGCATACTCCTGTCCCCACAATGCAATTTCCAGGTCATCCCCCCCAGTTCCGTCACTCTCATTCCCTTCTTTTGAGGTCCACACCATCATGCGCTTTCGTCCTCTCTCCCTCAGAGTATCGGTCATATATCGGCCCCCAGGCTCAGCCACACACTTCCTGGACCATTTCTCAGCCTGGTTGCCGCACTTTATGTCCTCAGAACTCCCAACCCTTATCCTGGGAGACTTCAACATCCCCATCAACAGCCGCACTTCCACATCTGCGTCCCAGCTTCTATCACTAACCACTTCTCACAGCTCTCAACCTCTGAGACACACAAGGACGGTAACACCCTTGACATGGTCTTTGTCTGTCTCTGTTCAATCTCCTACCTAAATAACTCATCACTTCCACTCTCTGACCACAACATTCTCTCCTTCACGCTCACAAATTCTCGCCTACCCCAGCACTCTCCTACCTACCATTCAGTCAGAAATCTACAAGCCATTTACCCTTATACACTTTCAGACTCCCTACACTCATCACTGTCCCCAATCTCCTCTTTTTCCTGTCCTGATCTGGAGGTACACCACTACAATGACCCTCTCAGAAGCACCCTGGACCAAGTAGCGCCCATCACCTCAAAATCTCCAAACACAGAGTGAAACAGCACTGGCTCACATCGCAAACATGATTTCACCAGCGATGCTCTAGGTGTGCTGAATGCTTATGGAGGAAAACTCGCACACCAGAAGACTTCATACACTTCAAATTTATGTTAAAAACCTATAACTCTGCCCTTCACCTCATCAAACAGACCTACTACACCACCCTGATCTCCTCACTATCCAACAACCCCAAGAAACTTTTTGACACCGGTCACTCCCTCCTCATGCCAAAAGCACAAGCCCCTATTACAGACATTTGTGCTGATGACCTGGCCTCCCACTTTATACAGAAAATAGATAACATCTGTCAGGAAATCCGCTCCCAACCACCAAGTTCAGTGACTCCCATTCCTCCCTGCATTTCCCCTGGCTCACTCTCCACATTTGATCCCATCACAGAACAAGTCTCCAGGCTCCTCTCTTCTGCTCGTCCAACTTCATGCACTACTGACCCCATTCCCTCTCATCTCCTCCAGTCATAACAACTTACCTAACTACAATCTTTAATCTCTTTTTCTCCTCAGGCATTTTCCCCTCCTCCTTCAAACACTCTATCATTACTCCATTATTAAAGAAACCCTCTCTTGATCCATCCTGCACAAATAACTACAGACCAGTCTCCAATCTCCCCTTCATCTCTAAACTCTGGGAGCGCCTAGTCTACTCCCACCTTAACCGTTACCTCTCCACTGACTCCCTCCTAGACTCTTCACAGTCCGGCTTCCGCCCCCTACATTCGACAGAAACTGCACTCATCAAAGTGACCAATATCCTTCTGACAGCAAAATGTAACGGTAACCACTCTCTGCTCATTCTTCTTGACTTTTCTGCAGCTTTCGACACTGTTGACCACCATCTCCTACTCTCTAGGCTCCAGTCACTAGGCATTAAGGACACTGCTCTCTCCTGGTTCTCTTCCTATCTTTCTTACCGCTCCTTAAGTGTTTTGTTTGCTGGCTCCACTTCATCTCCTCTTCCTCTTGCTGTCGGGGTACCTCAGGGCTCAGTCCTTGGCCCCTTCTCGTCGCACCTCTACACGGCCCCAACTGGCAGACCTTTAGCAGATTTGGCTTTCAGTACCATCTTTATGCTGATGACACACAACTATACATGTCATCCCCTGACCTTACCCCTGCTGTACTACAGAACGCCAGTGACTGTCTGTCTGCTGTCTCCAACATCATGTCCACTCTCTATCTGAAACTCAACCTCTCCCAAACTGAACTTCTTCTGCTCCCGCCACCTACCAACCTCCCTAAATCTGACATTTCCCTCTCCGTGGGTAGCACCATAATAACACCTCGGTAGCAGGCGCGCTGTCTGGGTGTTATATTTGACTCCGATCTCTCCTTCACATCCCATATACAATCTCTTGCTGCTACACCTAAAGAACATCTCAAGAATCTGCCCTTTTCTCACCATGGAAACAGCAAAAACCCTCAATGTCTCTGTGATCCACTCCTGCCTGGACTAATGCAATGCTCTATTAATTGGCCTTCCCCTCATTTGACTTTCCCCTCTCCAATCTATCCTTAATGCAGCAGCCAGGGTTGTCCATCTAGCTAATCGGTATTCAGACGTGTCCGCTTTTCACCATTCGTTACACTGGCTGCCCATTCATTATAGAATCCAATTCAAAGTACTTGTTCTCACCCACAAAGCTCTCCACAGTGCAGCACCCCCTTACATCTCCTACCTCATTTCTGTCTATCAGCCTAACCGACCACTGCGCTCTGCAAACGACTTTCGACTAGCCTCTGCACTAATCCCACTCCCACTCCAGACTCCAAGACTTCTCCTGTGCTGCGCCAATCCTCTGGAATGCTCTACCCCAAGATATTAGGATCATCCACAATTTGCATAGTTTTACGGGCTCCTTCAAAACACATTTGGTCAGAGCGGCCTATCACGTTCCCTAATCAAAGTTATTTTAGGTTTGTGTGTGTGTGTAGACCATTCATTACTTCCATCTATCCCCCATCCCCTGAAGATGGCTGGACCATCATTGTAAATACATCATTGTAAATACACACCTGTACGTTGTATCTCCCCCACCTCATTGTAGATTGTAAGCTCTCACGAGCAGGGTCGTCTTATATTGCTTTAATTATTGTATTGTTAAAGTTGTTCAGCGGGTAGTCAGCGGGAATGGTTTTCACTTCACAGGTGTGCCCTTTCAGGTTTAATAAGTGGGATTTCTTGCCTTATATATGGGGTTGGGACCATCAGTTGTGTTGTGCAGAAGTCTGGTGGATACACAGCTGATGGTCCTACTGAATAGACTGTTAGAATTTGTATTATGGCAAGAAAAAAGCAGCTAAGTAAAGAAAAACGAGTGGCCATCATTACTTTAAGAAATGAAGGTCAGTCAGTCCGAAAAATTGGGAAAACTTTGAAAGTGTCCCCAAGTGCAGTGGCAAAAACCTTCAAACGCTACAAAGAAACTGGCTCACATGAGGACCGCCCCAGGAAAGGAAGACCAAGAGTCACCTCTGCTTCTGAGGATAAGTTTATCCGAGTCACCAGCCTCAGAAATCGCAGGTTAACAGCAGCTCAGATTAGAGACCAGGTCAATGCCACACAGAGTTCTAGCAGCAGACACATCTCCACAACAACTGTTAAGAGGATACTTTGTGCAGCAGGCCTTCATGGTAAAATAGCTGCTAGGAAACCACTGCTAAGGACAGGCAACAAGCAGAAGAGACTTGTTTGGGCTAAAGAACACAAGGAATGGACATTAGACCAGTGGAAATATGTGCTTTGGTCTGATGAATCCAAATGTGAGATTTTTGGTTCCAACCACCGTGTCTTTGTGCGATGCAGAAAAGGTGAACGGATGGACTCTACATGTCTGGTTCCAACCGTGAAGCATGGAGGAGGAGGTGTGATGGTGTGGGGGTGCTTTGCTGGTGACACTGTTGGGGATTTATTCAAAATTGAAGGCATACTGAACCAGCATGGCTACCACAGCATCTTGCAGCGGCATGCTATTCCATTCGATTTGCGTTTAGTTGGACCATCATTTATTTTTCAACAGGACAATGACCCCAAACACACCTCCAGGCTGTGTAAGGGTTATTTGACCAAGGAGAGTGATGGGGTGCTACGCCAGATGACCTGGCCTCCACAGTCACCAGACCTGAACCCAATCGAGATGGTTTGGGGTGAGCTGGACCGCAGAGTGAAGGCAAAAGGGCCAACAAGTGCTAAGCATCTCTGGGAGCTCCTTCAAGATTGTTGGAAGACCATTCCCGGTTACTACCTCTTGAAGCTCATCAAGAGAATGCCAAGAGTGTGCAAAGCAGTCATCAAAGCAAAAGGTGGCTACTTTGAAGCGCCTAGAATACAAGACATAATTTCAGTTGTTTCACACTTTGTTGTTAAGTATATAATTCCACATGTGTTAATTCATAGTTTTGATGCCTTCAGTGTGAATGTACAATTTTCATAGTCATGAAAATACAGAAAAATCTTTAAATGAGAAGGTGTGTCCACACTTTTGGTCTGTACTGTCTATAACTGCATGTTATTTCACCAATAGTCATGACTCATGAGTAAGACTGCTTCGTGCAGTTGAAATGCGTCAACTGGGTCATGTTGACCATGTAAATTTTTCTTTTGTATGCACTGTATTTTCATTTGAAAAAAGAAAAGGAAAATCCAGTCCTGTTGAGCTAGACTCAATTTTCTCTATTTTCCTTGATGTAAGTCCAGGGCGAGGCCAGTGTCTGAGCCCCAGGTGGATGAGCATAAAGCAACTGGGTGAGCTGGAATCAAGTTTCTATCACAGATTGGTCAGTGGCACTCCTGTCTGTGCTTCCAAGTAAAATGAGACTTATACATGTTCCTGACATGGGTTTCAGGCCTGACAGACTGACCACAGTACAGGCCCTCGCTTGCATACACTGTATTCAGTATTTAATTCTAATGCTTTTGGGGTCTGGTAGAATCCAATTTCCTGACATTGATCATACAGTTCCCCCAACTCCTCTATTATATTCACCTTACAGCGGCCTCATCCACTATGACCGTTGTTCCATTGGGATCTGGTGGCAAAAATCAACTGTGGACCTTACAAAACGCAGGTTTCACGTGACATGGTGACCCTCTGAAAATGTCAAGAGAGTGCCGCATAATGACACGGTGGTGGTGACGGGTGAAGACCAAAATTCAGATGGGCATGTTTTATCTGTCATTGTAAAGTGATGGGGAATATGTAGTCCACTATCTTGCTAACTGTTTGGCATGAGGGAGACCTCCCAAATGTAGGAATGTGAGCCAACACAAATGTTAAATGAAAAACTAAAGGCAAAACGCTCCGTGTGAACATATGCTAAAGGGGAGGTATAATTTTTTTTTATTTTATTTTGCGTAATATACATGTAATTATGAAGAAAATAATGTTTCTTAGCATTTTTCCCTTTAAACCAAATTTTTGGTTTGTTTTGTAGGTCTTTTTAAAATTCCGTAAAACCAGTGCAATAGTCTGACATTATTCCCAAATACCATATGCGAGTCAGAAAGGCATGCAGGCATCTTCTCCATGCTGTTCCCATTTAGTTTTAGCTCTTTCCCATCAATTTCAGCTTTCTTCTCAGGTCCCCAGACCTGTTTGTTGGGTCCAGCAGAAAAATATCCGGCTTTCCCATTGACTTGCATTGGATTCATTATTCGGTAGGAATACATACATATTAGGGTATGTGTCCACGTTCAGGATTGCATCAGGATTTGGTCAGGATTTTTCATCAGTATTTGTAAGCCAAAACCAGGAGTGGAACAATTAGAGGAAAAGTATAATAGAAACATATGCACCACTTCTGCATTTATCACCCACTCCTGGTTTTGGCTTACAAATACTGATGAAAAATCCTGACCAAATCCTGATGCAATCCTGAACGTGGACACATACCCTAAGAAATTAATCGTGCAGATTTTCCCAAATCCGAATATTTCACTATTCACTCACCACTAATAATAAACTAATGTAAAGAATTTTTTAGAGCATCACAAATACAAATTGACTACCTCATAACTTTATATTACTATAGTAATACCAATAATACAGAGCAGGGCGCTGCTCTATAGTAACGTCATTAATCCTCTCACTGATACATACCTATGATACCTGCAAAGTTATTTACAGCATAGTCTTTAAAGAAATTGCTGGCCATGCCCGTCACCAGAGCGTCCGCCCTCTTCTGAAGTCTGGGGTCTTGTATGTGGTTGGGTATGGCGTCATTGGTGATTCTTTTAAATAAATCCATAACTTCTGAATTACACTGAAAGCAGCAGGAAGCCGCTGTGATGACAATGGCTAGAAGAAGAAGTGTGAAGCTCATCGTCATGGCTGATCAAGGTGACGCTTTCTCTTAGACGTTTCCGATACATTTACTTCAGAACACAAATATAACGACAGATCCTCCATTGTGACATCATCATGTTCCACCAGACAAACGCACCTGAGCACAGCCTGGTGTCTGTAGTGGATGGTGAGGCTACCGTCACACATCCATGTGACATATCCCATCTATTTCATTCATTTTTTCCTCACCAGTCAGACCCATATAGTAGAATGGAGGTATTCATAAAAACCCCAGATCTGTCTGAAATCTATGAGCCTCAGAGCAGATGCTATTGTGATCGGATTTGGGGATCAGACTCAGAGACCTGGATGCAGATCTGAAGGCTTCCGATTGGCTTACAGTTTGTATCAGTGTCTCATGACTGAACATTAATAAAACATCTGATCTTCTATAGGTTTTCATTTATGGTCTTGGAAGTAAAAACAGTTGTGCAGAAGTAACTAAGATACAACTAGTAAGCCACCTGAGAAAAAGATCACACTGATTCAGTGGGATGGGAAGACTCACATGAATTCAGCCTTAGGCTCTTCAATTACTGGGATTAAAGTGAATTTGTTTCTCATTTGTGTATGTAGAAATACACAATAGCAGAAAAGGTTTTACTTTTATATTTAGTTTTTACATTTACTTTTTTGTGTTTTTTTTTTACATTGACTACAATCTGTAAGGTAATTTTCAGTGATGCTACCAATACAAGGGTGCACAATTAATTTTCCTGAGGGGCCACATGAGAAACAGTGACTGCTGTGGAGGGACACACCAATAGGCTGAAATACTGTGTGTACTGTGTCAGTCTCCCTAAAAGACCCTCTAGCAATCAGACCTCCTTCACACTGGCGCCTTCATGACCACCTTCTCTCTGAGCAAGCGAACTCTACACTAATTGAAAACTCTTTGCAGGAATTCTTTGCCTTTAATGACTCGGCGGATGTGCGTGAGGACTCCCTCTGGTTCGCTCACAAGGCAGTGGCTCGTGGCCTTTTCATTAAGATGGCTGCGACAGCTAAACGCAAGTATAACCTAAACCTTCAATCTGCCTTGGCTGAAGTGGCCCGGTTGGAGTCTCACCACAAAGCCTGCCCCTCCCCTCAATTATTTTCCAATCTTTCTGATGCACGCCTGCACCTTCGCCAGGTCCTCCTCCATAGAGCAGAAAATTCGCTCAGGAAATCGAAAGCCAAATTCTACTCCATGGGTGACAGAGCAGGCGCCTTACTAGCTAAACGCGTTAAAAAAAAAAGAAGCCCACACCAAAATTGCTTATCTTCTTAAGTCGGATGGTTCTCGGATTTATAATCCAATCCATATCGCTGAAGAATTTGCCTCATACTATTCTTCATTATATAACCTGCCTCACAAAAATCGGAATAAAAAGCAATCAAAAAATGTCACATGCCCAAAACTGTTACCAATAAAAAAAGTCAACTCATCCCAAAAAAACAAGACCTCACATGACTCTGTGGACCAAAGTATGGAAAAATTATAGCTCTCAAAATGTGGAGACGCAAAAACTATTTTGTGCAATAAAAAGCGTCTTTTAGTGTGTGACAGCTGCCAATCATAAAAATCCGCTAAAAAGCCAGCTATAAAAGTAAATCAAACCCCCTTCATCACCCCCTTAGTTAGGGAAAAATAATAAAATGTATATATTTACATTTTCCCATTAGGGTTAGGGCTGGGGCTAGGGTTGGGGCTAAAGTTAGGGTTTGGATTACATTACGGTTGGTATTAGGGTTAGGGGTGTGTCAGGGTTAGAGGTGTGGTTAGGGTTATGGTTGGGATTAGTGTTAGGGGTGTGTTGATTTAGGGGTGTGGTTGGGGTTAGGGGTGTGTTGGAGTTAGGGGTGTGGTTAGGGTTATGGTTAGAGTTGGGATTATGGTTAGGGGTGTGCTTGGGTTAGGGTTGTGTTTGGGTTAGGGTTTCTGTTAGAATTGGGGGTTTCCACTGTTTAGGCACATCAGGGGCTCTCCAAATGCGACATGACGTCCGATCTCAATTCCACCCAATTCTGCGTTGAAAAAGTAAAAAAGAGTGCTCCTACCCTTCCGAGCTCTCCCGTGTGCCTAAACAGGGGTTTACCCCAACATATGAGGTATCAGCGTACTCAGGACAAATTGGACAACAACTTTTGGTGTCCAATTTCTCTTGTTATCCTTTAGAAAATAAAAATATGGGGGGCTAAAAAAAACCTTTTTGTGGGAAAAAATAATTTTTTATTTTCATGGCTCTGCGTTATAAACTGTAGTGAAACACTTGGGGGTTCAAAGTTCTCACAACAAATCTAGATAAGTTCCTTGGGGGTCTAGTTTCCAATATGGGGTCACTTGTGGGGGGTTTCTACTGTTTAGGCACATTAGGGGCTCTGCAAATGCAATGTGACACCTGCAGACCATTTCATTAGGGGCTCTGCCATGCACCCAAACGGTGGTTCCCCCCCACATATGGGGTATCAGCGTACTCAGGACAAATTGGACAACAACTTTTGGGGTCCAATTTCTCCTGTTACCCTTGGGAAAATACAAAACGGGGCTAAAAAATAATTTTTGTGGAAAAAAAAAGAATTTTTATTTTAACGGCTCTGCGTTATAAACTGTAGTGAAACACTTGGGGGTTCAAAGCTCTCACAACACATCTAGATAAGTTCCTTAGGGGGTCTACTTTTCAAAATGGTGTCACTTGTGGGGGTTTCAATGTTTAGGCACATCAGGTGCCCTCCAAACGCAACATGGCGTCCCATCTCAATTCCAGTCAATTTTGCATTGAAAAGTCAAACGGCGCTCCTTCCCTTCCGAGCTCTGCCATGTGCCCAAACAGTTGTTTACCCCCACATATGGGGTATTGGTACTCAGGACAAATTGCACAACAATTTTTGGGGTCCAATTTCTTCTCTTACCCTTGGAAAAATAAAAAATTGGGGGCAAAAAGATCATTTTTGTGAAAAAATATGATTTTTTATTTTTACGGCTCTGCATTATAAACTTCTGTGAAGCACTTGGTGGGTCAAAGTGCTCACCACACATCTAGATAAGTTCCTTATGGGGTCTACTTTCCAAAATGGTGTCACTTGTGGGGGGTTTCAATGTTTAGGCACATCAGGGGCTCACCAAACGCAACATGGCGTCCCATCTCAATTTCAGTCAATTTTGCATTGAAAAGTAAAACGGCGCTCCTTCCCTTCCGAACTCTGACATGCACCCAAACAGTGGTTTACCCCCACATATGGGGTATCAGCGTACTCAGAACAAATTGTACAACAACTTTTGGGGTCCATTTTCTCCTGTTACCCTTGGTAGAATAAAACAAGAGCTGAAGTAAATTTTTTGTGAAAAAAAGTTAAATGTTCATTTTTTTTTAAAACATTCCAAAAATTCCTGTGAAACACCTGAAGGGTTAATAAACTTCTTTAATGTGGTTTTGAGCACCTTGAGGGGTGCAGTTTTTAGAATGGTGTCACACTTGGCTATTTTCTATCATATACACCCCTCAAAGTGACTGCAAATGTGATGTGGTCCCTAATAAAAAAAATGGTGTTGTAAAAGCAAGAAATTGCTGGTCAACTTCTAACCCTTATAACTCCCTAGCAAAAAAATTTTGGTTCCAAAATTGTGCTGATGTAAAGTAGACATGTGGGAAATGTTACTTATTAAGTATTTTCTGTGACATATCTCTGTGATTTAGGGGAATAAAAATTCAAAGTTGGAAAATTGCAAAATTTTCTAAATTTGCCAAATTTCTGTTATTTTCACAAATAAACGCAGGTAATATCAAAGAAATTTTACCACTATCATGAAGTACAATATGTCACGAGAAAACAATGTCAGAATCATCAGGATTCATTGAAGCATTCCAGAGTTATAACTTCATAAAGGGACAGTGGTCAGAATTGTAAAAATTGGCCCTGTCATTAACGTGCAAACCACCCCTGGGGGTAAAGGGGTTAAAAATGGGTCGTGGCTGGGTCTTCCAGCAAGACAATGACCCAAAACATACAGCCAAGGCAACAAAGGAGTGGCTCAAAAAGAAGCACATTAAGGTTATGGAGTGGACTAGCCAGTCTCCAGACCTTAATCCCATAGAAAATTTATGGAGGGAGTTTAAGCTCCGAGTTGCCAAGCAACAGCCTCAAAACCTTAATTATTTACAGATGATCTGCAAAGAGGAGTGGACCAAAATTCCCCCTGACATGTGCACAAACCTCATCATCAACTACAGAAAACGTCTGACTGCTGTGCTTGCCAACAAGGGTTTTGGCACCAAATATTAAGTCTTGTTTGCCAGAGGGATCAAATACTTATATACATTTATTTGCATTTTGCAGTGAGAAATAATTTATACAAAGTGATTTTCTGGATTTTATTTTTGATATTCTATCTCTCAATGTTAAACATTAACCTACCCTTAAAATTATAGACAGTTTAATGTCTTTGTCAGTGGGCAAACGTACAAAATCAGCAAGGGATCAAATACTTATTTCCTTCACTGTATAGCCATAGACAAAGGTGTAGGCATACTTGGAATTGTTCAAGAAAATTAAGTATTTCTATCAGAAAATTATTGCAATTACACGTTTTGGTATACACATTTATTTCCTTTGTAAGTATTGGAACATCATAAAACACAGCAAGTTACACAATTTCACACAAAACCCCCAAAATGGGAGAGAGAAAATTGTTGGCACCTTTCCAAAATTATTAAAACAGCACAACAAAGGAGTTTTAAGGCAAAGAACAGGTTAAACTTTATTTCACATTTCAAACAAACACAAATTATTTATAAAGGATGACATCCAGTAGCCAAATACTTGGTGGCACAAAAATACATAAAATTAGTAGTAGAATAAACCTATTAAAGACTAAGGCACCTACAGAAAGGGAGTGGATCAATTAATATTCAAAGCAAGAGGTATAGCTTAGTAGTGTGTGATCATATATAATGTCTCTGTGACCAAAAATAACACATTCAGCCTGTGTCAATGAGCAGTGTTCGGCTAGATAATCATAACCATACAGATGAAAAAAAAAATATTACAGCCTTACCCATACTGGACGCAGCCATGGCCACCAAATAGAAAGAACAGAACCCCAATGCACATTTTGTGCATGGTATTTGCAGCTTCCTTGGAAAAATAATTACAACAGGAGGAAAAAAAGGAGGAAAAAAACTCTACTATTCTAGAAAAAACACCACAGAAAAACAGGCAAAGGTGCTTACCTGTCTAGGCCTCAAATCAAATGCACTCTCATGGTGGGCCCAAGTAAAGATGGCGACTACACAGGTGTGATAATACCAAGTAAGACAGCCAGCCTACAATCAGGGAATAGCTGCTTGGCACACCAGTGCAAATAAATAATCTGCAGCAGTGTTCACACAGAGTATGCACAGCAACTGGATCCTAGCCTATTAGTAACGCCATGTGGCGGGCTGACCAGCGCTAACTGTAATGCGTCCCGTGTGAACAGAGGCCACAACTTACAAAGCCATCAGAGCCCAACTGCACCTCAAAAAGTAAAAGTAAAAAAAGTGCACTAGAACATATCAAAATATGTAAGGTATTAGTTAATATTATGGCCACAATACATAAGCTGGCAACCCACGTCAAGGGTCCTCACGCTTGCCAGTCCTAGTCTAACAGCAAAAACTACAACAGGAGGAAAAAAAAGGAGGAAAAAACCTCCACTATTCTAGAAAAAACACCACAGAAAAACAGGCAAAGGTGCTTACCTGTCTAGGCCTCAAATCAAATGCACTCTCATGGTGCAGTGGGCCCAAGTAAAGATGGCGACTACACAGGTGTGATAATACCAGATAAGACAGCCAGCCTACAATCAGGGAATGGCTGCTTGGCCATAATATTAACTAATACCTTACATATTTTGGTCAGCCCGCCACATGGCGTTACTAATAGGCTAGGATCCAGTTGCTGTGCATACTCTGTGTGAACACTGCTGCAGATTATTTATTTGCACTGGTGTGCCAAGCAGCCATTCCCTGATTGTAGGCTGGCTGTCTTATTTGGTATTATCACACCTGTGTAGTCACCATCTTTACTTGGCCCACTGCACCATGAGAGTGCATTTGATTTGAGGCCTAGACAGGTAAGCATCTTTGCCTGTTTTTCTGTGGTGTTTTTTCTTGGGGAAATAATGTTGCAGGTCTTTCACATCCTTATATAGCACAGGACCTGCAATCACATGATACAACTCAACCAATGACAGCCTGGTCTGTAGGCGCATCTGCTGTGCGCGCCAACCACACCACCCAAGGCTATCAAGGTAGTATGGGCATGGCAGGGAAACAGGGACACGTTACCAAGATTCCTGGGCACATGCAGACTCCATGGAGATGCCGAGAGCTGTGTGGAGGCACGGACAGCGCACTACAGACATGCATACCAGTACACGTAAACAATGGAAAAGTGAGTGTTTTATGTAGGAGTACCACAACTCTGCTTTGCTCACAATATTTGAATGAGGCACTATAGTTGGTGACTTCAAGGGTGTATGGATAACCCTGCTTGTAATTTTTGGAAGGCTTTGCACTTAGTGCATAGCCTTTGAGTCTAGGAGTACCACTACATGACAATTTGAGCAGAATGTGTATGAGGCACTCTTATGTCTAATACAGGGTGTATCTGAGTCCCTCTTCCATCACATTTTTGGCAGTTCTTGCTTCCTTCATGAATTACACTGCATTTCCATATATATTTTTTTTTTTACTTAAAATATCAATTTTGGTTTACTTAAATTATTTTTTAATTTTGTCATTATACAGGAAAGAATCTTTAACAATTTTTTAATCCAAGAAAAAAATATTTTTGACTTTGCATGCTTTTTTGTCACTCCTCAAAGTGGAGTAAAAGTGTGACACCATTGTTCTCTCAGCAGCGATCTGGGAGTTAGAGAGCTGTCACACAGACCGCTCTCCAGCGACCAACGATGCCGGTAACCAGGGTAAACATCGGGTAACTAAGCGCAGGGCCGCGCTTAGTAACCCGATGTTTACCCTGGTTACCATCCTAAAAGTAAAAAAAACAAACAGTACATACTTACCTACCGCTGTCTGTCCTCCAGCGCTGTGCTCTGCTCTCCTCCTGTACTGTCTGTGTGAGCACAGCGGCCGGAAAGCAGAGCGGTGACGTCACCGCTCTGCTTTCCGGCTGACCGACTCTCACAGCCAGAGCAGGAGGAGAGCAGAGCACAGCGCTGGAGGACAGACAGCGGTAGGTAAGTATGTACTGTTTTTTTTTTTTACTTTTAGGATGGTAACCAGGGTAAACATCGGGTTACTAAGCGCGGCCCTGCGCTTAGTTACCCGATGTTTACCCTGGTTACCAGCGAAGACATCGCTGAATCGGTGTCACACACGCCGATTCAGCGATGTCTGCGGGGAGTCCAGCGACGAAATAAAGTTCTGGACTTTCTTCCCCAACCAGCGACAGCACAGCAGGGGCCTGATCGCCGCTGCCTGTCACACTGGACGATATCACTAGCGAGGACGCTGCAACGTCACGGATCGCTAGCGATATCGTCTAGTGTGACGGTACCTTTAGAGATGCTTCCAGGGGTCGTCCCCATGCTGTTCTTCTATTTCAACAGTTTCATTGACCTCTAAACCTCTCTGTAGGGTCTACCGGAAAAATGCTCACATTTTCCATTGAATCTCAATATACTCATTACTCAAAATGAGCATTTGAAATTGCTAGGTTCGAGTAACGAGCATCCGAGCATTTGTGTTTGCTCATCTCTATGAATATCCTAAAATACCCACTTTCTATCTTCTCCCTAAGGTCCACAAAGATCCACTTAACCGGGGGGCGTGGCCTGACTTCTGATGGTGCAGGTCGCATAGTGCGGGAGCTCCGTTCCCAGGACTCATAAAGCGGCACACAGCAGCGCACAGACGGCGCCTTCTCCTCCAGAACTCCCCTCTCCTGCTCCTTACCGTTCGGTGAGTGTATGGGGAAATCTAAAGCCGGCGCAGGGGACCCCTCCAGGCGCATTGTGGACTTCTTTGCGGCCACCCCTCAGCAGCCTCAGAGATCCAAGATGGCGCCGCTTTCTCCAAGATCCTCCAGAGCTGCACGCCGAGGCTCTCAGTCTTCTGCCTCAAGCACAGCAGCGGCTGACCTGTCAGAGGCCCCGGTTACAGCAGCGCTGCTTAGGGACATGCTTGGAGATCTCCGTACCTCCCTGCAGGAGGATATGCGTTCCATGATGGCAGAGCTCAGGGAGGAGGTGGAGGAGCTGGGAGGCCGCACGGACCATCTTCAAAAAAAAAAAATGTCCGAACTGGTAGCTTCTCACAATGATTTATGGGAAGCTCATGATAACCTGCAGCTGCTTGTTACCAAAACCCATGCTAAAACCCTGGATTTGGAGGACAGATCCAGGAGAAATAATGTGAAACTCAGAGGCATTGCTGAATCAATTGGGGCTGATGATCTCAGAGCCTTTCTACAAGACTTTGTCATATCTGTCCTCCCACTTTATTCCAAAGATGAAATTGTGATCGACCGTATTCATCGGATCCCTAAGCCCTCAGGCCTTGACCCTGCGGTCCCCAGAGATGTACTAGCTCGCATCCATTTTTTTGTTATGAAGGAGGAATTTCTGCAAGCACTGAGATCGAAACCGTCGCTACCTGAACGTTTTTCTACCATCGCAATTTTTCCTGACCTGTCTCCAGGAACTCTAGCCCTCCGCAGGGCTTTTGCACCATACACCTCTCAATCCTGAGGGAAAAGGGTATATTATACCGCTGGGGTTTCCCCACCAAGCTCTGCATTCGTAAAGACGGTTCGTTTACCACGTGCCTATCACCTTCGCAAGCAGCCAAGACCCTGTCCCAATGGGGTTTTGACCCTCCTGCGCCCACTCCTGCCTCTGCTTCCCCCAAGCCTGGAGGATCTAATTCCCGGAGACGCCGTATTACCCCTGACTGGAAGGTCGCCTGAAGTGTCACTAGTTTCCATCTCCTGGTTGGAAGAATTTAATTTTCCCTTTTTCCCGCTTAGTTCTAGTTCTCTTTTTTTTTCTCTCTTCTTTTTTGTTTGCTGATATTTTGCTGAGGCTGGTTCCTGGCAGGACTCCCCTCAGCATATTGCCCCATAGGTGAACTGTTTTCTATTTTCACCTCGGACTCAGGATTTCCCTGGATGTCCCCTTGTTTAAATGTTTTGATTTTGTATGTTTGTTTTTCCCCTCCCCCTTTCCCTCCCTCTCCCCCCTCCTTTCCCTCTCCCCCCCCCCATTGCAGATTGATATTGCGAGGTATCCCACGACATATTTGTGCCTTTTTTGTGGGTAATGGGTTTGCATATCTTCTTCCGCAAATTGTATAACATTTTACAATGAGTGTTTCTTTATATTCTATTAATGTTAACGGCCTTAACTCCCCTGGTAAGAGATCGATTGTCTGGCGTCAGCTCGCTAAATCCAAACACGATATTATATGCTTACAGGAGACACATTTACTAGAACGGGATAATATAAGAATGTATTCGAATTTATACTCCCACCAATTTTTTGCGAATGGGAAGACCAAAAAGGCTGGGGTGGCAATTTTTTTTAGCAAGGCTAACTCTTTCCAGCTAATTAGTTCTACAGCCGACCCTGCGGGCAGATACATTATAATTTTATGTTTAATCAATAATACCCCTTACACCATTGCCTCTGTGTATGGCCCAAACTTTGGTCAGGTTAAATTTCTAAATAATTTATTTCAAATCTTAGGTAACTATCAGCATGGTCATAAATTAGTTGCCGGAGACTTTAACATTCCAGTATCCAAGAATCTGGACTGTTCGTCGGCTGCTGTGGCTAGGTGATGCGGCTCAGCTGATTAACTCCTACAATTTACACGATATTTGGAGATATCTCCATTGTAATGAGAGAGACTACACATTTTGGTCCCCTCGTCACGGTTCTTACAGTAGAATTGATTATATTTTAGTAGATGATGTCGCTCTCCCTCACTGCATATCTGCAAATATAGGTAATATCACTTGGTCTGATCATGCTCCTGTGTCAGTCTCCCTAAAAGACCCTCTAGCAATCAGACCTCCTTCACACTGGCGCCTTCATGACCACCTTCTCTCTGAGCAAGCGAACTCTACACTAATTGAAAACTCTTTGCAGGAATTCTTTGCCTTTAATGACTCGGCGGATGTGCGTGAGGACTCCCTCTGGTTCGCTCACAAGGCAGTGGCTCGTGGCCTTTTCATTAAGATGGCTGCGACAGCTAAACGCAAGTATAACCTAAACCTTCAATCTGCCTTGGCTGAAGTGGCCCGGTTGGAGTCTCACCACAAAGCCTGCCCCTCCCCTCAATTATTTTCCAATCTTTCTGATGCACGCCTGCACCTTCGCCAGGTCCTCCTCCATAGAGCAGAAAATTCGCTCAGGAAATCGAAAGCCAAATTCTACTCCATGGGTGACAGAGCAGGCGCCTTACTAGCTAAACGCGTTAAAAAAAAAAGAAGCCCACACCAAAATTGCTTATCTTCTTAAGTCGGATGGTTCTCGGATTTATAATCCAATCCATATCGCTGAAGAATTTGCCTCATACTATTCTTCATTATATAACCTAGATTCTGACGTAAATACTCCTCAACCTTCTCAGGACTCAAACGCTTTTTTGAATAAAGCGAATCTCCCTACAGTTAATCCGGAGCAGTTGTCTCTCCTTAATGCTCCCATAGAAGCAATTGAAATCTCCCAAATAATCAAAGAGGCCAAAAAACGCTCTGCCCCGGGTCCGGATGGCTTTTCCTTCTCATACTACTCTCATTTTCTCACTATCCTCTCTCCTTTTCTCATACGTTTATTTAATTACTGGCGCTCTATGGGTACTATTGAGAGAGAGGGTTTGGAGGCTTGTATTTCTACCCTTCCTAAACCTGGGAAACCTATGACCTCTCCTGGCAATTTTCGTCTCATCGCCCTTCTAAATTGTGATGTAAAGATATATGCTAAGGTCTGGGCCAATAGGTTATTGTCGGTGCTCCCATCCTTGGTTCACTCGGACCAGGTTGGGTTTGTCCCGGGTAGGCAAACTAGAGATGGTACGAGACGCTTGATCGATCTGCTGGATGTGGTGGAGAGGGGGAGCCTCCCCAGTGTGTTCCTGTCTCTCGACCGGGTGCACTGGGGTTATATTGCATCTACTTTGCACAAATTTGGTCTTACTGGCCAGATTTTTTCAGCTATTATGGCTTTGTATTCCAATCCTTGTGCTTCTGTTCGCTCAGCCGGCTTCAAATCCCGTATATTCTCTATTTCAAATGGGACCCGGCAGGGTTGCCCCCTCTCCCACATCATCTTTGCTTTAGTCATGGAGCCCCTGGCGGCTGCGGTGAGGCAATGCCCTGACATTAAGGGGGTAATGGTGGGAAGTCAGGAACACAAAATTGGCCTCTACGCCGACGATGTGGTGTTGTCTTGCTCTGCTCCTCTACAGTCACTATCTGCAGTGTCTTCCATTCTCACCCAATTTGCTGAAGCCTCCTATTATAAGCTAAACCTGTCCAAGTCCACAATTTTTCCCCTATTTATCTCTTCCTCCCTCCAACTTCAAATCCAAACTATTTACCCTTTCATATGGTCTCCGCTTGGATTCACATATCTAGGTATTCAAATTACCCATATTAAAAACATTGTTCGCCTTAACTGTGACTCAACCCTCCGCGAAATTAAAAAAGAAATTGACCAGCTTGCCTGCTCTCATCTATCCTGGATGGCTAGGATACAAACGTCTAAAATGTTAATTCTCCCTAAACTTATATATCTTTTTAGATGCCTCCCCCTTGCTATCCCCTCTAAGTACCTCTCTGCTTTTCAAGCAATTATTGACCGATTTATTTGGAATAACAAGCCGCATAGAATAAAACGCTCTCTAATGTCTTTCCCATATGCCAGGGGAGGTCTTGGTGCCCCTAATATCCACCTATACCATAAGGCTGCTCTCCTAGACCCCCTTAAGATTTGGTGGGAGGGGAATTCCTCCCTCCAGTGGTTCCATATTGAGTCGCGCTTTGCCCCTAGGGGTTCTTTCAAGTTATTGCTGGAGCTCTGCTTGCTCCAGCCGCCCAGTTGGAGCTCCTCTCTTAAAACAATTTGCTCCACCACTAAGGTCTGGGCAAGTCTCTGCCCTACTTACCTCCCTTTTATATTTGACTATGTCTCTATTCAAGCATTAGAGTACGCAATAGAGGGTTTGTCTCTCCCCGCCTGGGGGGACTGCGGAATACACCGGGTGAATGATCTCTATAATGAGTCGGGCCTGAGATCATTTGCGGACCTCACTGCTCGCTATAACTTGCCTCCTAGGGCTTTTTTTCAGTGTTTCCAAATTCGTAGCTTCCTTAAGCGTTGCAACTCCTTCGGTGTGGCCGTGTCCCCCCTGGGTATGGAGACCCCGATCCACAGATTTTTCAGACCAAACACTTGGATCGCTCATGGCATTTCCATCATTTATAAATCCCTCCTCTCCCATGATTTCTCTGAGAGACTCCCATTTATGTCCACTTGGGAGGATGCCCTTGCATTCGAGGCCTCCCCGGAGGATTGGAGCATGGCTATGCTGCATCCTTCCAGATTCTCTTCGTGCCTTGGTCACCTCGAACAAAGCAAAAAAATTCAGCTCCTATGGTATTTCACTCCTGTTAAATTAGCTAAATTTTATCCCTCCTCTTCCCCTTTGTGCTGGAAAAATTGCAGTATTTCTGGTTCGCTGGCTCATGTATGGTGGAGTTGCCCTCGTGTGCAAATATTTTGGCGTCAGGTTGAAGCGATTCTTTCAGAGGTGACCCATCTTCCCATCAACCTAACTGGCCCTTTAGCAGTGTTGGGTATATCTCTCTTGGACTTCCCAACTACCCTACAACCCATTATTTCTAATATTCTTGTGGCGGCCCGACAATGTATTGCAAAGCATTGGAGATCTTTTAATATTCCCTCCAGACCTGAATTGATATCCAAAATTAATCTGCACTTTAGTTATGAGTCGATTACTGCGGACTGTCTTGCAAAAAAGAATAAGGTCCTTACATGGTGGGATCCTTGGTTCTCCTCACCCTTCATCTCCTCACCTGACCACCATCCCCCTTCTCCTTCCAGTTGACTCAAATGTTTGATATCATAGCTATGTATGCACCTATGTACTGTAATTTTTTGACTCATTCTTGATCCTGGATATTTTACATCTATGTCTGCCTCTTCCCCTCCCCCCCTTTTTCCTTTCCTTGTTGCATTTTAAGTGTACTCTGTTTACTCAATAAAAATTGAATGGTTTAAAAAAAAAAAAAAAAAAAGATCCACTTAACCTCCTCTCCATCCTATGGGGTCAGGTATTGATATGCTCCTGACCAAATAGGGAGGGTGCTGCCTGACTGCTGTGGGACAGCATACAAGTAATATGGGCTTTTGGTAGCCATCCCATGAGTCTTATGGTCACACAATTAAATGGGTTAGTGTTCCGGGATGATGGATAAGATTGGTGTGCAATTTTTCCCTCCGTCCAGAAGATGGACTGGCACGGTTTGCCCAGACCGTCCTTTCAACCTCCCCCCTCCATGTCAGTCCCACTCTTCAGCCTCTTTGTAGCTGGAGGCGCATTGTCCCTCTTTATGGATTTTTGTTATCTATTTGTCATACTAACAACAAACACAAACTTTACTTTTTTTAGTGATATTTTATTGATTGATTTTTAGTGATATATTCACAGCTGGCAGTTTTTGTAAAAATTATTTGTGGTAGAGCATCGAAGGCGGACATGCACGACGGAGTCTAGTGGCCAGCATATTGCTTCCCATCCCAAAGACTTGCAACAAAGGTTTATGGTTTTAAAGGAAATTGCATTTATTAACCCTTTCCCGACCCATGACGCCACGTAGGCGTCATGAAAGTCGGTGCCAATCCGACCCATGACGCCTATGTGGCGTCATGGAAAGATCGCGTCCCTGCAGATCGGGTGAAAGGGTTAACTCCCATTTCACCTGATCTGCAGGGACAGGGGGAGTGGTAGTTTAGCCCAGGGGGGGTGGCTTCACTTCCCCGTGGCTACGATCGCTCTGATTGGCTGTTGAAAGTGAAACTGCCAATCAGAGCGATTTGTAATATTTCACCTATTATAACTGGTGAAATATTACAATCCAGCCATGGCCGATGCTGCAATATCATCGGCCATGGCTGGAAACACTAATGTGCCCCCACCCCACCCCACCGATCGCCCCCCCCCAGCCCTCCGATCTGTCTGGTACACTGCTCCGGCTCCCCTCCGTCCTGTGCTCCGCTCCCTCCGTGCTCCAATCACCCTCACCGTGCTCCAATCACCCCCCCTGCACTCCGATCCACCCCCCGTGCTCCGTTCCACCCCGTCGTGCTTCGTTCCACCCCCCCCCCCCCCGTGCTCCGTTCCACCCCTCCCGCGCTCCGATCCACCCCCCCCATGCTCCGATCCCCCCCCGTGCTCCCCCCCACCCCATCATACTTACCGATCCTGCCTGGGTCCGTTCGTCTTCTCCCTGGGCGCCGCCATCTTCCAAAATGGCGGGCGCATGCGCAGTGCGCCCGCCGAATCTGCCGGCCGGCAGATTCGTTCCAAAGTGCATTTTGATCACTGAGATATAATCTCAGTGATCAAAATAAAAAAAATAATAAATGACCCCCCCCCCTTTGTCACCCCCATAGGTAGGGACAATAAAAAAATAAAGAATTTTTTTTTTCCACTAATGTTAGAATAGGGTTAGGGTTAGGGCTAGGGTTAGGGGTAGGGTAAGGGCTAGGGTAAGGGTTAGGGCTAGGGCTAGGGTTAGGGTTTCGGTATGTGCACACGTATTCTGGTCCTCTGCAGATTTTTCCGCTGTGGATTTGATAAATCCGCAGTGCTAAACCGCTGCGGATTTACCGCATTTTTTCTGCGCATTTCACTGCGGTTTTACAACTGCGATTTTCTATTGGAGCAGTTGTAAAACCGCTGCGGAATCCGCACAAAGAAGTGACATGCTGCGGAATGTAAACCGCTGCGTTTCCGTGCAGTTTTTCCGCAGCATGTGTACAGCGATTTTTGTTTCCCATAGGTTTACATTGAACTGTAAACTCATGGGAAACTGCTGCGGATCCGCAGCGTTTTCCGCAGTGTGTGCACATACCTTTAGAATTAGGCTATGTGCACACGGTGCGGATTTGGCTGCGGATCCGCAGCGGATTGGCCGCTGCGGATTCGCAGCAGTGTTCCACCAGGTTTACAGTACCATGTAAACCTATGGAAAACCAAATCCGTTGTGCCCATGGTGCGGAAAATACCGCGCGGAAACGCCGCGTTGTATTTTCCGCAGCATGTCAATTCTTTGTGCGGATTCCGCAGCGTTTTACACCTGTTCCTCAATAGGAATCCGCAGGTGAAATCCGCACAAAAAACACTGGAAATCCGCGGAAAATCCGCAGGTAAAACGCAGTGCCTTTTACCCGCGGATTTTTCAAAAATGATGCTGAAAAATCTCACACGAATCCGCAACGTGGGCACATAGCCTTAGGGTTAGGGTTGGAATTAGGGCTGTGGTTAGGGGTGTGATTAGGGTTATGGCTACAGTTGGGATTAGAGTTAGGGGTGTGTTGGGGTTAGTGTTGGAGGTAGAATTGAGGGGTTACCACTGTTTAGGCACATCAGGGGTCTCCAAACGCAACATGGCGCCACCATTGATTCCAGCTAATCTCGTATTCAAAAGTCAAATGGTGCTCCCTCAATTCCGAGCCACGACGTGTGCCCAAACAGTGGTTTACCCCCACATATGGGGTACCAGCATACTCAGGATAAACTGAACAACAATTACTGGGGTCCAATTTCTCCTGTTACCCTTGTGAAAATAAAAAAAATGCTTGCTAAAACATCATTTTTGAGGAAAGAAAAATGATTTTTTATTTTCACGGCTCTGCGTTGTAAACGTCTGTGAAGCACTTGGGGGATCAAACTGCTCACCACATATCTAGATAAGTTCCTTGGGGGGTCTAGTTTCTAAAATGGGGTCACTTGTGGGCGGTTTCTACTGTTTAGGCACACCAGGGGCTCTGCAAACGCAACGTGACGCCCGCAGACCATTCCATCAAAGTCTGCATTTCAAAAGTCACTACTTCCCTTCTGAGCCCCGACGTGTGCCCAAACAGTGGTTAACCTCCACACATGGGGTATCAGCGTACTCAGGAGAAACTGGACAACAACTTTTGGGGTCCAATTTCTCCTGTAACCCTTGGAAAATAAAAAATTCTGGGCTAAATAATTATTTTTGAGGAAAGAAAACATTTATTATTTTCACGGCTCTGCATTATAAACTTCTGTGAAGCACTTGGGGTTTCAAAGTGCTCACCACACATCTAGACAAGTTCCTTTCGGGGTCTAGTTTCCAAAAAGGGGTCACTTGTGGGGGGTTTCTACTGTTAAGCCACATCAGGGGCTCTGCAAACGCAACATGACGCCCACAGAGCATTCCATCAAAGTCTGCATTTCAAAACGTCACTACTTCACTTCCGAGCCCCGGCATGTGCCCAAACAGTGGTTTACCCCCACATATGGGGTATCAGCGTACTCAGGAGAAACTGGACAACAACTTTTGGGGTCAAATTTCTCCTGTTACCCTTGGGAAACTAAAAAAATGCAGGCTAAAAGATCATTTTTGAGAAAATAATTTTTTTTTTATTTTCATGGCTCTGCGTTATAAACTTCTGTGAAGCACTTGGGGGTTCAAAGTCCTCACCACACATCTAGATTAGTTCCTCTGGGGGTCTGGTTTCCAAATTGGGGTCATTTCTGGGGGATCTCCAATGTTTAGGCACACAGGGGCTCTCCAAACGTGACATGGTGTCCGCTAATGATTGGAGCTAATTTTCCATTTAAAAAGCCAAATGGCGTGCCTTCCCTTCCGAGCCCTGCCGTGCGCCCAAACAGTGGTTTACCCCCACATATGGGGTATCAGCGTACTCAGGACAAACTGGACAACAACATTTGGGGTCCAAATTCTCCTATTACCCTTGGCAAAATAGGAAATTCCAGGCTAAAAAATCATTTTTGAGGAAAGAAAAATTATTTTTTATTTTCATGGCTCTGCGTTATAAACTTCTGTGAAGCAGCTGGGGGTTTAAAGTGCTCAATATGCATCTAGATAAGTTCCTTGGGGCGTCTAGTTTCCAAAATGGGGTCACTTGTGGGGGAGCTCCAATTTTTAGGCACACGGGGGCTCTCCAAATGTGACATGGTGTCCGCTAAAGAGTGGAGCCAATTTTTCATTCAAAAAGTCAAATGGCGCCCCTTCCCTTCCAAGCCCTGCCGTGCGCCCAAACAGTGGTTTACCCCCACATATGAGGTATCAGCGTACTCAGGACAAATTGGACAACAACTTTCATGGTTCAGTTTCTCCTTTTACCATTGGGAAAATAAAAAATTTGCTGCTAAAAGATAATTTTTGTGAGTTAACTTGAGGTAAAGTTAAATGTTCATTTTTTCCTTCCATGTTGCTTCTGCTGCTGTGAAGCATCTGAAGGGTTAATAAACTTCTTGAATGTGGTTTTGAGTACCTTAAGGGGTGCAGTTTTTAGAATGGTGTCACTTTTGGGTATTTTCAGCCATATAGACCCCTCAAACTGACTTCAAATGTGAGGTGGTCCCTAAAAAAAATGGTTTTGTAAATTTTGTTGTAAAAATGAGAAATCGCTGGTCAAATTTTAACCCTTATAACTTCCTATCAAAAAAAAATTTTGTTTCCAAAATTGTGCTGATGTAAAGTATACATGTGGGAAATGTTATTTATTAACTATTTTGTGTCACATAACTCTCTGGTTTAACAGAATAAAAATTCAAAATGTGAAAATTGCGAAATTTTCTAAATTTTCGCCAAATTTCCGTTTTTATCACAAATAAACGCAGAATTAATTGACCTAAATTTACCACAAACATGAAGCCCAATATGTCACGAAAAAACAATCTCAGAACCGCTAGGATCCGTTGAAGCGTTCCTGAGTTATTACCTCATAAAGGGACACTGGTCAGAATTGCAAAAAACGGCAAGGTCTTTAAGGTCAAAATAGGCTGGGTCATGAAGGGGTTAAAACCTGTGACAGACTCCCATGCAGCAAAAGAGATGGGTGGGTGACCTTTACTTTGTGCGCACAAACAACAAAGAAAAGTAGCGTGTAAAGGCATTAAATATACAAGATTTAACAAAATTAATCTTAATTCAAGTGATTTTGATTAAACAAGCAAAGCAAGAAATAATTTAAAAACTCCAAAAAAAAGCATACAGAGGGACAACAACCTGGAGGGCTAATAAGAGCCCACCAGTCTCCTCCACATTGTGCACTGGGGGTGTGCTAAGGTAAGGCACACTAAAAAAAGACACCATATATACAAGTACAATATATCAAAAGATCAAAACTCAAAAAGTGCAAGTCATGAAAATACATCCTGTAACCATAGATAATTAAACCCCTTTAAGGGAATATAGTGGTTCCTATAAATAGAATAGGGAGCTATCCCTGTGGTGATGGATTCAAAAGGCACAAGTAAAGAGGAAAATGGAAAAAAAGAGCAGCTAAATAAGTCCCCTTTGAGGAAGGAAGGTCCAAAACGTGCGTCGGGGTGGACGCGCTGGGATAGTGGCGTGTACTGTGCCCCTGATTGCCTTTGATTACGGTTAACTAATGATCCATATATATGAACTATGGCACTTCTATAGGACACAGTAGAGGTGAAATAACAGCAAATCCACACTGTTACTAGATATAGGATTGGTTAAATACTGTTTATTTGTAGTGAGGGAAAGATTTATTCCTCTGTTTCCATACCATTTTCCTCTGCGCGAGCCCATACTGTTGCAGTGTTTTCTTATGTATGTTAAATCTATTACACATCTTCCCCTTTTGCACCTAAACTATTGGTAATTTTAACTAATAAAGTCGTTGCAATTTTCTATATACTATGGCCCCTAGTATTTTGTTGTGTATAGATTCCTAGATAAATAAGGCTGTCCAAGATCTGTTGGAATCTAGGAAAAAGTCACCTGGTCACCTCCTAGTATGTGGAGGGGGGGGGGAGGGGGGAGTGCCTACTCGTATCGCCACACAGCGTGGCTTCCTCAGGAGTAAGTGGGCACTTGACTACTGTATGCAACACAATCAAGGACTTTGAAACCCATGGCACTGTTTCTAATTTCCCTGGATGTGGACAGTAGAGAAAGATTGATGAAAGGTTGCAACAAAGGATAGTCTCAATGGTGGATAAGCAGCTCCAGTTAAGTCCCAAAGAAATTTAAGCTGTTTTGTAGGCTCAGGGTGCATCAGTGTCAGCGCAAACTGTCCGACATTTGAATGAAACAAAATGCTATAGCACGAGTCCCAGAAGGACCCAACTGCTGAACACAGACATAAAAAAACTAGACTGCAGTTTGCAAAAATGTTCATGAGCAAGCCAAAATCCTTCAGGGAATGCATCTTGTGGACAGATGAGACTATGATAGAGCTTTCTGGTAAAGCATATCATCCATTCGAAAATGAGGCATACAAAGAAAAGAACAGTACCTAGTCAAATATGGTGGAGGTTCAAAGATGTTTTGGGGTTGTTTTGCTGCTTCTGGGACTGGGTGCCTTGACTGTGCACAAGGTATCATGAAATCTTAAGATTACTAAAGGATTTTGGGTCACAATGTGGTGCCCAGTATCAGAAAGCTTGGGTTTGCGTCCTAGGTCATGGGTCTTCCAGCAGGACAATGAGCACAACCATACTTCAAGAAGCACTCAGAAATGGATGGAAACCACGTGCTGGAGAGTTCTGAAGTGGCCAGCAATGAGTCCGGATTTAAATCCCATTGAATACCGGAGAAGAAATCTTATCATTGGTGTTGGGAGAAGGCGCCCTCTCTACATATGACAGGCCTTGAGCAGTTTACAAAAGAAGAGTGGTGTAAGATCTTTTGGAACACCTGGAGTGGACCCGCAGATCCACAACAATGAACCTCCCAAGGGTGAGCTGACCAAGTAGACCACCCCCTATACAGGAGGGGCAGACCCAAGTGAGACTATTGCCGCAGAAGCTGGAACCCAGAGACGGGTAGTACGAGGTACAAAATAGAGAAGCTGGGCATAGGACGGACAGAGTGGGATAAGATGAAGTACAGTTTGGTAAGAGCTGAGTACAGGCGAGACCGAAGGAGCACTGGGAAGGGGAAGACACAAAGGAAGCAGGACAGAGACACCACACACTGGGAAGGCTGGACTGGAAGGGGAGACAAGGAAGCCTGGGAAAGGCAGAGAAGCTGAACTGGCTGGACAGAGCGGAGACTCAGAACAGGCAGTGCAAAGACAAAGGTGGACCTGAGTCACAGAAGCACAAATGACAGATAGACAAGGAGCAGAGGAAGGAATCGCCTTAAATACATGGAGTGCTGAAGGACTTCCGGGTCACAGTCCTCCAGGATCACAGAGAGGAGATACAGAATGCCTGTAAATCAGAAGGAGGAAGTGCTGGAGTGGGCGGTGCGCACGCGCACCCGACGAGAACCAGGGAGCGGGGAAGAATGAATGAGAGGACGCACGCCTGCAGGAGGAGCACGCCGCAGCGGGTAAGTATGAACGGGGGGAGCGGTGGTGGTCCCGACAACAGGCATGGCCGCAGAAGGAGTGGCCGTGACAGTACCCCTCCCCTTACTCCCCTTCTTTCTAAGACCAGACAGAAACCTGGATAAAATTTAAGGAGCTTGTATGTTCTCAAAGTGCTCCCAAGACCTCTCTTCGGGACCAAAACCTTTACAATCAACCAAAAAGAGTTTTACCTTGATACTTCTTTCATGGCAAGAATGTCCTTAACCTCAAAGACATCTGAGTCAGAGACAGGTAAAGGAGTTTGAGTAGGAGAAGCATGGAACTGATTGAAGATGACTGGTTTCAAAAGGGAAACGTGAAAAGAGTTAGGAATGCAAAGAGAAGCGGGCAATTTCAGTTTATAAGCAACATCATTGATACGAGACAAAACCTCGAAAGGACCTACGTACCGTGGACCCAATTTATACGAGGGGATCTTTAAACGAATAAACCTGGAGGACAGTCACACCTTATCACCTGACCGGTATAAGGGAGGATCCAGACGTCTCTTATTGGCATGTCTCTTAATCCTGGCCTGTGCCCTGTCTTAAGGTACCTTCACACATAACGATATCGTTAGCGATATCGTTGCTTTTTGTGACGTAGCAACGATATCGTTAAGGAAATCGTTCTGTGTGACAGCGACCAACGATCAGGCCCCTGCTGGGAGATCGTTGGTCGCTGAACAAAGTCCAGAACTTTATTTCGTCGCTGGATCTCCCGTGGACATCGCTGGGTCGGCGTGTGTGACACCGATCCAGCGATGTCTTCACTGGTAACCAGGGTAAACATCGGGTAACTAAGCGCAGGGCCGCGATGTTTACCCTGGTTACCAGCGTAAAAGTAAAAAAAAACAAACACTACATACTTACCTACCGCTGTCTGTCTGGCTCTGCACTCCTCCTGCACTGGCTGTGAGCGTCGGTCAGCCGGAAAGCAGAGCGGTGACGTCACCGCTCTGCTTTCCGGCTGCTGTGCTCACAGCCAGTACAGGAGGAGTGCAGAGAAGCAGAGCGCCGGGGACAGACAGCGGTAGGTAAGTATGTAGTGTTTTTTGTTTTTTTTACGCTGGTAACCAGGGTAAACATCGGGTTACTAAGCGCGGCCCTGCGCTTAGTTACCCGATGTTTACCCTGGTTACCCGGGGACTTCGGATCATTGGTCGCTGGAGAGTTGTCTGTGTGACAGCTCTCCAGCGACCAAACAGCGACGCTGCAGCCATCCGGATCGTTGTCGGTATCGCTGCAGCGTCGCTTAATGTGAAGGGGCCTTAAGGCAATTTTGGTCTCCTGCCAGACCCTAGAGAACTCCTCGGACAGAAGATCAGCCGCTGGCACACCCGAGACAGGAAGTACGGGTAGAGGGATACCAGGATGTTGCCCATAGACGATGAAGAAGGGAGATTTGGAAGAAGACTCATTGATGTGGTTATTGTATGCGAACTTGGAAAAATGATTGAGATAAGTCATCAGTATTTGGTTTGTGCGCTCTGCTTGTCCATCGGTCTGAGGATGATAAGCTGTAGAGAAATCAAAAGGTAACTCATCAGTTTGCATAGAGCTTGCCAAAAACGAGAGGTGACCAGAGTGGGAGAAATGTGGGATAAACTGCCGGTAGTAATTTGCGAACCCGAGGAAGCGTTGGATAGCTTTTACTCCCTGAGGACATGGCCAGTTAAGCACAGCAGACACTTTTTCCGGGTCCATTTGCAAGCCAGAGTCAGAAATGATATAGCCAAGAAATTGTAGCGAAGACTGATCAAAAACGCACTTCTAGAGTTTGGCATAGAGACGGTTCTCTCTAAGACGAGACAGCACTTGGCGGACATCCCTTCCGTGGGAAGCAAGATCTGAGGAGAACACCAAAACGTTGTCTAAATATACCACCACACAGGAGTAGAGTAGATCACGGACAACATCATTCACAAACTCCTGGAACACCGCTTGAGCGTTACACAAGCCGAACGGCATGACTAAATACTTATAGTGGCCCTCTCGAGTGTTAAAAGCGGTTTTCCATTCCTCTCCTGAACTAGTACGGATTAGATTGTAAGCTCCGAAGATCCAATTTCTGAAAATTCGGGCTCTCCTCAGGCAATCAAACAACTCAGGAATGAGAGGTAGCGGGTACTTGTTCTTGATCGTGAGATTGTTGAGACCATGGTAGTCAATACAAGAACGAAGGGACCGGTCCTTCTTAACGAAGAAGAAACCCACACCTGCAGGTGAGGAGGATTTGTGAATAAAACCTTTGGATAAATTCTCCCGGACGTATTCAGTCATGGCTTGAGTCTCGGTAGGAGACAACAGGTAGATTCAACCTCGGGAAGTAGAGCCCGGAACAAGATCAATTTGGCAGTCGTAGGGTCGATGCAAAGGTAAAATCTTTGCCTTTTTCTTATTGAAGACATCCAGGAAAGACAAATACGAAGAAAGTAAATTTGAAGACACCGAAATTGGACGAGAAGGTTTTTTTTGGCAAAACAGGAAGCAGACAGTTACTCTGGCAGAAGCATCCCCAACACAGGATTTCGCCAGACCGCCAGTCAATACAAGGCTCGTAAGTCCTCAACCAAGGAAATCCAAGAAGAAACGTGTGGGATACAGAAGGCAGCACATAGAAGACTATCTTCTCACGATGCAGGATTCCAATTTGGAGTTCCAATTCTTCTGTTACCAACGTAAAGGACTCCCGCAGAGGTTGGCCATCGACTGACACAATCTGTCGAGGAGTCTCCAGGGATCTGACCGGAATCCGCAATCTTCTAACTGCATCGAGTTGAATAAAGTTCCCGGCTGCCCCAGAATCTATATAAGCAGAGTCAGAGAAATGTTTATTAACCAGATGATGTAAAAGAACAGAAAGAGTGAGGGGTTGAGAGGGTTCTGGGATACCTAGGGAGACCTCTCTTGCCAGTCCTAGGTGGAGGCATTTGCCGGCCTCAATGGACAGGAACGCAAGAGATGAGACGCACTACCACAATAGAAAGAGACCTTGAGTTAGTCTCTCTTTCCGACCTTGCTCCACAGGTTTAAGACGATACATCTGCATGGTTTCTTGGGCAGAATTAGCAGAAGACTCAGGCCGAGGACAGGAAGAGCTAGGAGAAACAGGAGGAAGGTGAGGAAATCTCCTCTAGTGGATTCTCGAGAACGTTCTTGAAAACATAAGTCAATGCAGGCTGCCAACGAGATGAGATCCTCCAAGGAAGTCGGAGTATCACGACCCACCAACTCGTCTTTAATTCAAGGAGAAAGCTCCCGCCAGAAGGCTCCCACCAAAGCCTCATTATTCCATCCTAATTCGGATGAAAGGGTGTGAAACCGGATAGCGTATTGGCCCACCGAAAGCGTACCTTGTTGAAGGTTGAACAGAGACTCGGTGGTAGAGGCCTAATGACCCAGTTCATCAAACACTTTGCGAAAAGTATCAAAGAAGGTGGAGAGTTGAGAAACAAGGGGATTATCCCGCTCCCAGAGAGGATTAACCCACGCCAAAGCCTTACCCTCCAAGTGAGAGATTACAAAAGCCACTTTAGAACAGTCAGTGGGATACTGCATGGGAAGTAACTCAAAATTAAGCTGGCATTGATTTAAAAACCCTCTACACAATTTTGGATCCCAACTATAGCGAGGAGGTATAGCCAGACGGGGAGGTGGGTGAGGAGCCGAGGCCAGAGAAGAGACGGGAGCCGAAGACTGGAGGGCGCGAAGACGATCATCCACAGAAGCCATAAAATTTAGAATATGAGCTTGAGTTTCACGCTCTGGTGCCAGCTCTTGTTGGAGACTTGGTAACTGCAAAGCGCTCCCAGGATCGGAGGCATGCTGGGACGAGAGATGAGATTCCAAGGTTTTCAAAAAGGACATAATCCTAGACTGATTCTCCCTAAGGAACAATAATTCCTTCTGGGTAGGAGTCGGGGTACCAGAGGGGTCCATGGCCTGTCTGTACTGTGAGATATTTTGGAACACCTGGAGTGGACCCGCAGATCCATGACAACGAACCTCCCAAGGGTGAGCTGACCAAGTAGACCACCCCCTATACAGGAGTGTTAGGGGCAGACCCAAGGGAGACTATTGCCACAGACGCTGGAACCCGAAGACAGGTAGTACGAGGTACAAAATAGAGAAGCTGGGCGCAGGACGGACAGAGCGGGGTAAGATGAAGTACAGTTTGGTAAGAGCTGAGTACAGGCGACACCAAAGGAGCACTGGGAAGGGGAAGACACAAAGGAAGAAGGACAGGACAGACTAACAGAGTACGGAGCGGACACTGGGAAGGCTGGACTGGACGAGGAGACAAGGAAGCCTTGGAAAGGCAGAGAAGCTGAACTGGCTGGACAGAGCGGAGACTCAGAACAGGCAGTGCAAAGACAAAGGTGGACAAATGACAGACAGGCAAGGAGCAGAGGAAGGAATCGCCTTAAATACATGGAGTGCTGAAGGACTTCCGGGTCACGGTCCTCCAGGATCACAGAGAGGAGATACAGAGTGCCTGTAAATCAGAAAGAGGAAGTGCTGAAGTGGGCGGTGCGCACCCGATGAGAACCAGGGAGCGGAGAAGAATAAAGGAGAGGACGCGTGCCTGCAGGAGAAGTGCGCGACAGCAGGCAAGTATGAGCGGGCGGGGGGGGAGCAGCGGTGGTCACGACCGTGATAAGTGGTCCAAAATTCCAGTTGAGAGGTGCAAGAAGCTTGTTGATGATCATAGGAAATGATTGATTGCAGTTATTTATTCCAAAGGGTGTGCAACCAAAAATAGGGTGCCAATAATTTTGTCTGGCCAATTATTGGGATTTTGTTTGAAATTATGTCCAATTTTCCTTTTTCTTTGTTTTTTGTGCTGTTCCAATACACACAAAAGAAATAAACGTGTATAACACATCACATGTAATTGCAGTACTTTTCTGGGAGAAATACTTAATTTTCTGGAACAATTTCAAAAGGTGCCAACACTTTTGGACATGACTGTATACTTTGACCTGCCACATATTTCATTTAAACTTTAACATAGACTATGGTTCTCATAGTTTCTAAAATTATTCTCATTTGGAAAATTTTTCAAGAAAGACACCCTGGCCTCCTTTTTAGTAAATTCATATTGATAACTTCCTGTGGCAGAAAGTTTTACAGTCTCACCGCTCTTACCGTAAAGAACCCTTCTGTGTTTATGTCCCTTTGTTAATAGTTATGGTTATGATATAAATACCGTAATTAATGGGGGAGGTCAACTTTTATAGAAAATATAATAACTATGTATAAACCTAACTGTACTTTATTTTCAATAGCACGAGGTAAAAAAAAATTCCATTAAAATAAATGTGTATGACTATCCGCTATCACTGTGATAGAAACATAACTCATCAGTTTTCCATGTTATTATAAGGTTTTTATTGTCTCGAAATCCAACAACATTTTTTTTAAAGTATAAACAGTATGTAGACAGAGTTCCAACAATCACATCCGACCGCTCATATTCTCAATATTGATTCTAAAAATATCACCCAAGGTGCTGTCTGACAAAAATATTACATGTTTGATGCTTGTGATTATAAGACAAATATGAGTATGTGAAATATAAAACTGAATGGTTAATTAATACAAAAGTTCTCAGTACTTGTAGTGCAGCCGTGATAAAAACCTTCACATTGACAGGTTAAAGGTCCTTAAAAAATGCTGAACACTGATGGGTGTACAACATACTCCGGGCATCCAGCAAAAGAATTACGGTACCCAAATTCTGAAAAATTAAAACTGCACCAAACGTTATAAAGGAAGAAAAAACAAAAAGCTACTTCCCTCTTCTTTCTTCCTGTTGTCCTCTGCACCATATCACAGGGCACAGAGGTCACATGCTTTACTTTATTGGCCACACCACCCAATCCGGAGCCATGGTGCCAATATTACACGGTGCCCATCGATTGGCTGCAGTGGTCATATATTGGCTCTGGAAGACCACTGCAGCATTCCTGCTGGATTACAGAAGGGAAGAATGGGTGAGCATTATTTATTTTTTTTCTCTTGTAGAAGTTTTAATTTATTTCAAAAACTGGATGATCCTTTAGGTAGTGATAGAAATTGTAGCAAAGGATTTCCCAAGCTGGAAAGACATAGAAGTGTCTAACTCTGGAGCGGAGGAACAAGTGCTGCTCCCTGAGCTCTGAGAGTAAGGTAGGCACTACTTTACCATATACAACTCCTGTGTCAGATATGGGGCATTTTCAGTCAGTTATGTGAGCCGACCACATCGGGTGGCCATCTATAATGTGCCTCTATAACGATCTGTGTGGACAGGAAAAATGTTTCATTTCAGGGATTAGTGAATTAACTGCAAAGTTTGGGCAGACTTTTTCTGATGAGTTTGTGGTTTACTCCGGGACATGTTGCTTCTGTAAGAGAAGGATCGTGATTGGAATTATAACCCACAGGTTCAGCCGCCATGCAGCCAAATTTATTTCTCCTTTTCTTCTTTTTCATTCTTTCTTTTCATTTTATTTCCAACTATTGGTATTGTTTGCAGAAACGTTGCAGTCACCTGGTCAATGTCTCGGTTCCGTATATAGCAGAGAAATGTGGTCCACAGAAAAGCGCAGACCCCAATGTAAGCAGTTCTGATGACCGGTGGGATTATGCTGAAATTTATGGTCTGAAAATTAAAAAAAAAAAAAATGTAAAGTACAGAACATAGGAAATAAGGCAGGTCTGTCTGAACATCCCAAATATATTATGCAAGTACATTTTCCAACAGCTGAGATGAGGAAGAAAGTTTTCATACCCGAGTCAGAAGGTCTGGACCCTCGCGCCTACATCCTCTCCCTGCACAAGTGCGTTTACAAGGACTTCAATAAAGGAACATTTTACGCAGCGAGTGCCGCTCTGTTTGTTTTTTTATTTTAATATTTCCTCTGAGAGACTTCCATACTGCATAAGTTAGACAAGGTATTTAAAGGGAAGCGGTCTATTTAGAAAAGAAAGCCTTGTGTATCCACTGAGCATGCCTCTGAGCTCCCCACCACCTTACATAGCACGTATGCATATTAAAGCGCTGTGGAAGAAGTCACATGGCCACAAGTGGGTGCCCGCTGCTGCGCACACCCTGCTGTGCCTCTATGCATAACTGCCGGGACATATGCTTCTGATGAATAGGACAGATGCACGAGATTATGCGCATGTCCCATCACTGCCACTCACCTATCAATACAGAAGTGAGCTGCGCCTCAACACCTGTAAGCAGGATTCTCATTTACAATATGTAACACACATTTATGCAGCACCCCAAAGGAAAGGAGTGGCTGCTTCATTGTCCTGTGGCGTTTTTTAGATTAAAGGGGTTTTCCCAAGAGCAAAGAACATTTTCAATAGTAGATCTTGGAATAATAAGTTACATAATTAGATGTGCCTGTGCATATAAATGTGCCCCTGCTATGTGCCCTGTAATGGCTGTGTCTTGCCACGCAGAGCTGCTCCAGTTCATGGTTGGCACATACCACAGCTCCTGGCCAGGGGAGGAAACAAGTCACTTATAATAAGTGAGTATACAGTTGAAAAAGCAGGGCCTCACAGCTGTTACTTCCTGAGGCAACACATTTCCCTGTCTGTTTTATCACAGGAGTATGTGTGTATCAGGTGATAAAGTAGCCCCTGCTTTTTTATCTGTATACTCAATGATCATAAGCGACTTCTGCTTCCTCCTTTGGCCAGAAGCCGTGGTATGTGCCGACCATGAACTGGAGCAGCTGTGCTTGGTCAGACACAAGCAATTACACAGTAGGGACATATTTATAAGGTTACCTTAGCACAGGAACATTTTTTTTAACACATCCAATTGTGCAACTTATTATTCCAGGGTTCTCAGAAAATTGGCGACAATTCCAAACATTTTTGGGGGCAAACTTCAGATTATTATTTCACTACTAAAATGATTTAAAAAAAAATGGACATGTTTGGTATTGCCGTAATTGTATTGATGAGGAGAATCATAACGCATGGTCATTTTTACCACAAAATGTACACCATAAAAACAATTCCTAAACAACAATGTCAGAATTGTGTTTTGTTTTTTTTCCACGATTTCACCGATCTTGGAATTTTTTTTTCAAATTTTCGAGTACATTATGTGGTAAAATGAATTGTGCCAATAAAAAGTACAACTCGTGTACAAAAACTAGCTCCCATAGGTTTATGGGGACAGAAAAGTAAGAGGCATGGCTCTGGGAAGAAGGGGAATAAAAAATGGAAATGAAAAAACAAAAATGGGCTGTAGGGTGAAAGGGTTAAAGGGTTTGTCTGGTCTAGAATGACAAGTCTGCAGTCACTCTGTGTGACTGCAGACTTGAGAATCCTCCCAGTGCAGGCACTGTGCACGCCGAGGATTACTGGTGTCTGCACCAGGAACGGCACTCACGTATGCAATATGCATATTCCCTGCCAGATCTGTGTAGTGGGCACAGCCTTGATCAATACACGCAAGGCCAGATGGTATTGCTGATGTGCTCCAGCAAAACATTTGTTGTTTTCGCATAATTAGAAATGCATCAACAGGTTTTCTTTTGTTTTTTTTTTGTTTTTTACTGTGTAAGCCAAATTTAAAAGCTCATCTAAGCAATATCAAGGACTTGTGGTAGTTACTCGGCTGAACAGTATGCAGTCAAAAGAATATATGTAAATGCATATGATCAAACACAATAGGGCCACAACACCTAGCCTTTACCCTGTCTATGGGAGAGATTCATTTAAAAGTCCATCAACTATTCTTCTGTAAAGAATAGTACAAAAATGTCATTAATCAAATACTTTAATTAATGTATACTTATACATAGCCTTATGAATGCTTAGTTGGTACCCAACATACATATAGCTAGGCAATCTCTGCAGATAACAGCTCTGGAATTGGAAATGTGAGCAGAAGATGCCAATGGCAGTAAGAGACTAGTCACATCTCCCTTGGCCAGCTCTACAGACTGTGGGGCCTATAAAATAAGATGTATACCCCAGGAAGCTGGTGTAACCACCTTAAGTCACAATATTTTGCACAAATTTTGCAGTTGTGTAAAATTGTGACATCTGTTTACAAGCCATTCCTTGCCGGCTATGCCAATATGGGGACAGCTTGGGTGGGACATGGTCAGCATAGAACATGGTCATGGCCACCTATCAAATTCATCATTTACACCACTCACAATTTGCACAGCACGAAAGTTAGAGGAGCTTCAGAGGTTGGATTGGCAGCCATCAATAGGCGTAATTGGTCCTACCAGTAATTGTGTTTACAAGAGTCCATTGAAGGCTCTCCTTCTCATCCTTCATAGGAACAAGAAACACGATAGGTTAAAAGGCCTCTCCCACCCTCATCCTTTAGTGTCTTTTCCAAGTACCACAACAGGATGGATGCAACTATTTTATTGAATTTTCCAACACAAATATTTATTCACATGAGTACAAAGAAATTTTAGGGGAGGAAACCTAACAGTGCTGTCAGGATAGACTCCTGGAACACAATTACTGGTAGGATTAATTCCCCATTTTCAGGGCATCCCTCCTGACAGCACATTGGAGAATACAAAAGCAAGGTACTAGGACGGGACAACTACCTGGAGAAACTTCCTTCCAAAAGTTAGTCTGCTGATTTGACAATATATCTAGCTTATAGTGTCTACAGAAGGTGTTCAGGCTATGTTGCTGCTCTATAAATTTGGGCTTTCTGCCCAAGAAGTGAAACGTCTCTCGTTAAATTTGCCGATGACTTCTGGAAGAAATTTCCCCTCTGATGAATTTAGCCATACATATTCTGGATCTGTTCCATGTTGCTATGGTTGCCTTTGAAGCTTTCTTTCTCTTTTTTCTACCTCCGAATCGGATGAAGAGGTTGGAATCCTGTCTCCAGTCGTGAGTAGCCTCTAGGTAGGACAGGACTGCTTGTCTAACAGTTAGAGAGTAAAATAACGGTTCTGATTTCTTGGATGTTGACAGAATGAGGGCATGATAACTTCTTGATTCATATTTGATTTTGATAGCACTTTTGGAAGAAATGCCAGGTTGAATCTAAGCACTATTTGATCTCTCAAAATTTGAAGGTACAGATTTCTAATTGATAAGGCCTGAATCTCACCTATTCTATTAGCGGAGGTGATGGACGCCAAAAACACTGTCTTAAATGAAAGTTTTTTAATGCTTATGTCCTCCCTAGGTTTGTAATACTCCGTGCAACGTGTGTTACAAATGTTCTATATACCCTAACCACAAGATCAACATATACCTTTCCAAGGTGGCTATTAGCGACATACCTAACAATACCCTGTTCCCCTGATGGGACCATGCAAATACGATTTAGACAATTCTTGCAACGCGACATTGTGATCAAGGCCACAGTGTGGCCGAAACGTCGAATTACCTGTCGCTTATGACCTATTACATTTTCTAATAAATTTCACTTGAAGCAAAATCGGCCCTGATAGGAGTGCAGTGATTACTGACTTTGCTGTTTTTGGGATTCCTCAATCCGTTCACTAGCACCATACACTCCATTTTAAGTTGTGTGCCAGCCATTCGCTTCTTCATCTCCAGTAGTACTGACACCATTGAACACTGGGAAAACAGGATGTCATCACTCCGAGAATTCTCAATGCTGACGTGATTGAACACCAATTCTTTTGAAAAGATCGACTCATGTCTCTTATTACTATTTGTTTTGCCATTCGAAGGAATAATGCTGTCGGTTGGGAATTTAGGACTCCTAGGAATATTTTCTAGGTCGATGGGTTTAGGTCTGATTTTCCCCAGTTTATAATCCAACCTAATGTCTGCAGGGTTGAGATACATTTCAAAAACCTGACCTGCACATCCAAACATAGACTGAGTGTGAACAGGTGCTGAACCCAGAGTCGCCAACTCGTATATAGTTAAGTAAAAAGGGCAGCACACTGCAGCGCCAAAACATGCAAACTTGAAAACACGAAATTTGAACTGCATTACTGCACTAGAAATATGAAAAATGAGAGCTTTTAGCGCATAAAAATGGCCATATTTATGTGTACCTCGTAGCCACTTTACGGCATCTCTCTTATACGAGGTCCTACGCTTGACCTACCTCACCGAGAATAAACGTCTCCATCTGAATGGGTACATGTGAAACCTCTTCTTGGACTCAAATTCTCTCTTTCTGTGGAGGGGTATTGGACCTACTATAATTAAAACACCTGAGGCTAGGAGGCAGGGAGTGCACGATCAGAAGGCTAAAGAATACATTTCAAAAACCTGACCTGCACATCCAAACATAGACTGAGTGTGAACAGGTGCTGAACCCAGAGTCGCCAACTCGTATATAGTTAAGTAAAAAGGGCAGCACACTGCAGCGCCAAAACATGCAAACTTGAAAACACGAAATTTGAACTGCATTACTGCACTAGAAATATGAAAAATGAGAGCTTTTAGCGCATAAAAATGGCCATATTTATGTGTACCTCGTAGCCACTTTACGGCATCTCTCTTATACGAGGTCCTACGCTTGACCTACCTCACCGAGAATAAACGTCTCCATCTGAATGGGTACATGTGAAACCTCTTCTTGGACTCAAATTCTCTCTTTCTGTGGAGGGGTATTGGACCTACTATAATTAAAACACCTGTGGCTAGGAGGCAGGGAGTGCACGATCAGAAGGCTAAAGAATACATTTCAAAAACCTGACCTGCACATCCAAACATAGACTGAGTGTGAACAGGTGCTGAACCCAGAGTCGCCAACTCGTATATAGTTATGTAAAAAGGGCAGCACACTGCAGCGCCAAAACATGCAAACTTGAAAACACGAAATTTGAACTGCATTACTGCACTAGAAATATGAAAAATGAGAGCTTTTAGCGCATAAAAATGGCCATATTTATGTGTACCTCGTAGCCACTTTACGGCATCTCTCTTATACGAGGTCCTACGCTTGACCTACCTCACCGAGAATAAACGTCTCCATCTGAATGGGTACATGTGAAACCTCTTCTTGGACTCAAATTCTCTCTTTCTGTGGAGGGGTATTGGACCTACTATAATTAAAACACCTGTGGCTAGGAGGCAGGGAGTGCACGATCAGAAGGCTAAAGAATACATTTCAAAAACCTGACCTGCACATCCAAACATAGACCGAGTGTGAACAGGTGCTGAACCCAGAGTCGCCAACTCGTATATAGTTAAGTAAAAAGGGCAGCACACTGCAGCGCCAAAACATGCAAACTTGAAAACACGAAATTTGAACTGCATTACTGCACTAGAAATATGAAAAATGAGAGCTTTTAGCGCATAAAAATGGCCATATTTATGTGTACCTCGTAGCCACTTTACGGCATCTCTCTTATACGAGGTCCTACGCTTGACCTACCTCACCGAGAATAAACGTCTCCATCTGAATGGGTACATGTGAAACCTCTTCTTGGACTCAAATTCTCTCTTTCTGTGGAGGGGTATTGGACCTACTATAATTAAAACACCTGTGGCTAGGAGGCAGGGAGTGCACGATCAGAAGGCTAAAGAATACATTTCAAAAACCTGACCTGCACATCCAAACATAGACCGAGTGTGAACAGGTGCTGAACCCAGAGTCGCCAACTCGTATATAGTTAAGTAAAAAGGGCAGCACACTGCAGCGCCAAAACATGCAAACTTGAAAACACGAAATTTGAACTGCATTACTGCACTAGAAATATGAAAAATGAGAGCTTATGTCGTCCCTAGGTTTGTAATACTCCGTGCAACGTGTGTTACAAATGTTCTATATACCCTAACCACAAGATCAACATATACCTTTCCAAGGTGGCTATTAGCGACATACCTAACAATACCCTGTTCCCCTGATGGGACCATGCAAATACGATTTAGACAATTCTTGCAACGCGACATTGTGATCAAGGCCACAGTGTGGCCGAAACGTCGAATTACCTGTCGCTTATGACCTATTACATTTTCTAATAAATTTCACTTGAAGCAAAATCGGCCCTGATAGGAGTGCAGTGATTACTGACTTTGCTGTTTTTGGGATTTCTCAATCCGTTCACTAGCACCATACACTCCATTTTAAGTTGTGTGCCAGCCATTCGCTTCTTCATCTCCAGTAGTACTGACACCATTGAACACTGGGAAAACAGGATGTCATCACTCCGAGAATTCTCAATGCTGACGTGATTGAACACCAATTCTTTTGAAAAGATCGACTCATGTCTCTTATTACTATTTGTTTTGCCATTCGAAGGAATAATGCTGTCGGTTGGGAATTTAGGACTCCTAGGAATATTTTCTAGGTCGATGGGTTTAGGTCTGATTTTCCCCAGTTTATAATCCAACCTAATGTCTGCAGGGTTGAGATAGTCACCCCCAAATGGTTCTCTAGTTCCCCTTCTGAGCTCGCTATTATGAGAAACTCGTCCAAATATGTGATTATGATTATCCCCTTTTTCCTCAGGAAAGCGAATATCTCTATCAACTTTCATGCAGAACCACACTGCCCAGCACCCCAATGTGTGTTTCGCATGTAGCTTCATCCATCTCCCCCTGACGAAGCTACATGCGAAACATGCATTGGGGTGCTGGGCAGTGTGGTTCTACGACTAATAATGGCACATGGTCTGTATTACTGAGCTATGTATGGGTAATATTCTGCTATTTCTCAGGGGATCCTGCCAGGGTAGGTACTAACACCCAGCAACATTTGCCTTGTATTTGTAATAAGGTTATGTACCTGTATATTTGATGCATTGTCTGTAATAGATTGTAACTGATAATGTGTACATGCCAGTTGTATTGTGAGAACTACACTGCCCCAACTGTTTTTAAGGCTTTAAGGGTCTTATTTTGTACTGTTTCTCTCTTTGCTGTGTGATTTTGTTGTAATAAAGATTATTGTTTTATTAATTATGATATAATTTCAATTTATATTGGATATACTTCAAGTGGTGGTATCGATCTGAATTGATCCTATGATATAGCTTGCCATTCTTTTTAGAAACCACCAGAATTTCCCACCTACCCCTCTAGCGTCATGGTCTCCACATACCTGAGACTTGTGGAATCCTCACAAGGAATCAAAGTTTTCTTTGCAACCTTAGCTACTGGAACACCAATCGTCACAACCTCTTCCCAAGCCTTTACGTCCTTAGTTTCAAATGGGAGACTGATTCTAAAGTCTTGGGATACGATTAATCTCCTTTCAGAATCTTCCCACGCTTCCATAATCATAGCTCAAATATGATTATTACCGGGGAAAACTCTATTCATCTGAAATACAGTATGAGGCCCTCAAACATCTCCTCTTGAATACATCGGGTACTTTGTGACTCTTCAACCTGCATGTGTTCATGACTGCTCGTAGGAGCTGGTCTGTTTTCCGAGGAAAAATTTTTCTTCCCCTCCTCAAGGGGATCTGCAGCCATCTCCCCTTCCTCCAAATCGGCACTGAGTGACTGCTCATCCTCCTCCAAACTTAATTCCACTTCTAAACTCAGTCTTTTAGGGCAGACTAGGCTGCATGCAGGGAAACTTGAGTGGAGATTGTGGCCTGCACTTCCTCTCTGATATGGATCTCATATCTGATAGAAAGGAAGACTGCTCATCCTTAAGGTACCTTCACACTAAACGACGCTGCAGCGATCCAGACAACGATCCGGATCGCTGCAGCGTCGCCGTTTAGTCGCTGGAGAGCTGTCACACAGACCGCTCTCCAGCGACCAACGATGCCGGTAACCAGGGTAAACATCGGGTTACTAAGCGCAGGGCCGCGCTTAGTAACCCGATGTTTACCCTGGATACCATCCTAAAAGGAAAAAAAAGCAAACGCTTCATACTTACCTTCCGCTGTCTGTCCCCGGCGCTGTGCTTCTCTGTACTGGCTGTGAGCACAGCAGCCGGAAAGCAGAGCGGTGACATCACCGCTCTGCTTTCCGGCCGCTGTGCTCACAGTGAGTGCAGGAAAGCACAGCGCCGGAGGACAGACAGCCGAAGGTAAGTATGAAGCGTTTGTTTTTTTTTTACTTTTAGGATGGTAACCAGGGTAAACATCGGGTTACTAAGCGCGGCCCTGCGCTTAGTAACTCGATGTTTACCCTGGTTACCAGCGAAGACATCGCTGAATCGGTGTCACACACGCCGATTCAGCGATGTCAGCGGGAGAGCCAGCGACCAAAGAAAGTGCTGGCCCTCTAGCCCCGACCAACGACATCACAGCAGGATTCTGATCGCTGCTGCGTGTCAAACTGAATGATATCGCTAGCGAGGACGCTGCAACGTCAGTATTTCTCAGCCAAAACCAGGAGTGGGTGATAAATCCAGAAGTGGTGCATATGTTTCTGTTAGACTTTTCCTCTGATTGTTCCTCTCCTGGTTTTGGCTTACAAATACTGATGTAAAATACTTACCAAATACTGCGAGTGTGACGGCAGCCTTAATCTTAGAAATACAGTCCACACACAATTGTTTCCCACACACGTTTTTATTCAGCCATCAATTGTGCAAGTTCTCTCACTTAAAAAGAAGAGAAAGGCCTGTAATTGACATCATAGGTAGACCACAACTATGAGAGTCAAAATGAGAAAACAAATCCAGAAAATCACCTTGTCTGATTTGGCAAGATTTATTTTGCAAATTATGGTGGAAAATAAGTATTTAGTCATTAACAAAAGTTCATCTCAATATTTTGTTATATATCCTTTTCTGGCAATGAGAGGTCAAACATTTTCTGTAAGTCTTCACAAGGTTGGCACACACTGTTGGTGGTATATTGGCCCATTCCTCCATGCAGATCTCCGCTAGAGCAGTGATGTTTTGGGCCTGTCGCTGGGCAACACGGACTTTCAACTCCCTCCAAAGGTTTTCTATGGGGGTTGAGATCTGGAGACTGGCTAGGCCACTCCAGGATCTTTATATGCTTCTTACGAAGCCACTCCTTCGTTGCCCTGGCGGTGTGCTTGGGATCATTATGCTGAAAGACCCATCCACATTTCATCTTCAATACCCTTGCTGATGGAAGGAGGTTTGCACTCAAAATCTCACGATACATGGCCCCATTTATTCTTACATGTGCACGGATCAGTCCTCCAGGTCCCTTTGCAGAGAAACAGCCCCAAAGCATGATGTTGCCACCTCCATGCTTCACAGTAGGTATAGTGTTATTTGGATGCAACTCGGCATTCTGTCTCCTCTAAACATGATGAGTTTTGTTTCTACAAAACAGATCTACTTTGGTTTCATCAGACCATATGACATTCTCCCAATACTCTTCTAGATAATCCAAATGCTCTCTAGCAAACTTCAGAAGGGCCCAGACATGTACTGGCTTAAGCAGGGGGACACATCTGGCACTGCAAGATCTGAGTTCCTGGTGGCGTAGTGTGTTACTGATGGTAGCCTTTGTTACAGTGGTCCAAGCTCTATGCATGTCATTCACTAGGCCCCCCTGTGTGGTTCTGGAATTCGGGGTGAGATCTTGCATGGAGCCCCAGATCGAGGGAGATTATCGCGATGTATGGCCATACGTTGTGTCCGTCGTGCACTGGATCCGTCGTGTTCTGGCGGACCGTCGGCACAAAAAAGTTCAATGTAACATTTTTTCGTACGTCGCATACGCCATTTTCTACCGCACATGAGCGGCCAGAACTCCACCCCTCCTCCCCGGACTGTAGAATGGGCAGCGGATGCGTCGAAAAACTGCATCCACTGCCCAGGTCGTGCATAATTTTCACAACGTGCGTCGGTATGCCGCGCCGACGCTTAGCGAAGGACCCGTACCAACGCAAGTGTGAAAGTAGCCTTAATGAAGAAGTTACAGGTCTTTGAGAGCCAGAAATCTTGCATGTTTTTAGGTGACCAAATACTTATTTTCCACCATAATTTGCAAAATAAATCTTGCCAAATCAGAAAAGGTGATTTTCTGGATTTGTTTTCTCATTTTGACTCTCATAGTTGTGGTCTACCTATGATGTCATTTACAGGCCTATCTCATCAAGTGAGAGAACTTGCACAATTGGTGGCTGACTAAATACTTTTTTTCCCCACTGTACTTCTGGTAACTTGACATTACAAATGTCACATCTCTCAGGTTTCACCGAAACATTCCTGGTTTCCCTTTTACTTGCCTATCGCAGCTGACATCCGGCACTATGTGCCAGGAGCGGTCACGGACCGCCCCCGACACATTAACCCCCGGCACACCGCGATCAAACATGATCGCGATGTGCCGGCCGTATAGGGAAGCATCGCGCAGGAAGGGGGCTCCCTGCGGGCTTCGAGGGTCTCCTACCTCCTTCCTCCTTGCTGGACCCGGATCCAAGATGGCCGCGGCATCCGGTTCCTGCAGGGAGGGAGGTGGCTTCACAGAGCCTGCTCAGAGCAGGCACTGTGAAGCCTGCAGTGCTGCATGTCAGATCGGTGATCTGACAGAGTGCTGTGCAAACTGTCAGATCATCGATCTGTGATGTCCCCCCCCTGGGACAAAGTAAAAAAAATTTTTTCCAAATGTGTAAAAAAAAAAAAAATCCTAAATAATGAAAAAAAAAATAAAATAAATAAATAAATAAATATATATATATATATATATATATATATATATATATATTATTCCCATAAATACATTTCTTTATTCAAATAATAATAAAAAAAAACAATAAAAGTACACATATTTAGCATCGCCGCGTCCGTAACAACCCGACCTATAAAACTGGCCCACTAGTTAACCCCTTCAGTAAACACCGTAAGAAAAATAAATAAATAAATAAACGAGGCAAAAAACAACGCTTTATTATCATACCGCCGAACAAAAAGTGGAATAACACGCGATCAAAAAGACAGATATAAATAACCATGGTACCGCTAAAAACGTCATCTTGTCCCGCAAAAACGAGCCGCCATACAGCATCATCAGCAAAAAAATAAAAAAAAGTTATAGTCCTGAGAATAAAGCGATGCAAAAATAATTATTTTTTCTATAAAATAGTTTTTATCGTATAAAAGCGCCAAAACATAAAAAAATGATTTAAATGAGGTATCGCTGTAATCGTACTGACCCGAAGAATAAAACTGCTTTATCCATTTTACCAAACGCGGAACGGTATAAACGCCTCCCCCAAAAGAAATTCATGAATAGCTGGTTTTTGGTCATTCTGCCTCACAAAAATCGTAATAAAAAGCGATCTAAAAATGTCACGTGCCCGAAAATGTTACCAATAAAAACGTCAACTCGTCCCGCAAAAAACAAGACCTCACATGACTCTGTGGACCAAAATATGGAAAAATTATAGCTCTCAAAATGTGGTAACGCAAAAAATATTTTTTGCAATAACAAGCGTCTTTCAGTGTGTGACGGCTGCCAATCATAAAAATCTGTTAAAAAACCCGCTATAAAAGTAAATCAAATCCCCCTTCATCACCCCCTTAGTTTGGAAATAAATACATTTTTTTCAATTTTTCCGTTTTTCCCATTAGGGTTAGGGCTAGGGTTAGGGTTAGGGCTAGGGTTAGGGCCAGGATTAGGGCTAGGGCTAGGGCTAGGGTTAGGGCCACAGTTAGGGTTAGGGTTGGGGCTAAAGTTACGGTTAGGGTTTAGATTCCATTTACAGTTGGGATTAGGGTTAGGGGTGTGTCAGGGTTAGAGGTGTGGTTAGCGTTACTGTTGTGATTAGGGTTAGGGGTGTGTTTGGATTAGGGTTTCAGTTATAATTGAGGGGTTTCCACTGTTTAGGCACATCAGGGGCTCTCCAAACGCGACATGGCGTCCGATCTCAATTCCAGCCAATTCTGCGTTGAAAAAGTAAAACAGTGCTCCTTCCCTTCCGAGCTCTCCCGTGTGCCCAAACAGGGGTTTACCCCAACATAAGGGGTATCAGCGTACTCAGGACAAATTGGACAATAACTTTTGGGGTCCAATTTCTCCTGTTACCCTTGGGAAAATACAAAACTGGGGGCTAAAAAATATTTTTTGTGGGAAAAAAAGATTTTTTATTTTCAAGGCTCTGCGTTATAAACTGTAGTGAAACACTTGGGGGTTCAAAGTTCTCACAACACATCTAGATGAGTTCCCTGGGGGTCTAGTTTCCAATATGGGGTCAGTTGTGGGGGGTTTCTACTGTTTAGGTACATTAGGGGCTCTGCAAATGCAATGTGACACCTGCAGACCATTCCATCTAAGTCTGCATTCCAAATGGCGCTCCTTCCCTTCCGAGCCCCCCCATGCGGCCAAACAGTGATTCCCCCCCACATATGGGGTATCAGCACACTCAGGACAAATTGGACAACAGCTTTTGGGGTCAAATTTCTCTTCTTACCCTCGGGAAAATACAATAACAATAACTGGGGGCTAAAAAATAATTTTTGTGGGAAAAAATGTTTGTTTTATTTTTACGGCTCTGCATTATAAACTTCTGTGAAGCCCTTGGTGGGTCAAAGCGCTCAAAACACATCTAGATAAATTCCTTAGGGGGTCTACTTTCCAAAATGGTGTCACTTGTGGGGGGTTTCAATGTTTAGACACATCAGTGGCTCTCCAAACGCAACATGGCGTCCCATCTCAATTCCTGTCAATTTTGCATTGAAAAGTCAAACGGCGCTCCTTCCCTTCTGAGCTCTCCCATGCGCCCAAACAGTGGTTTACCCCCATATATGGGATATCAGCGTACTCAGGACAAATTGTACAACAACTTTTGGGGTCCATTTTCTCCTGTTACCCTTGGTAAAATAAAACAAATTGGAGCTGAAGTAAATTTTTTGTGAAAAAAAGTTAAATGTTCATTTTTATTTAAACATTCCAAAAATTCCTGTGGAGCACCAGAAGGGTTAATAAACTTCTTGAATATGGTTTTGAGCACCTTGAGGGGTGCAGTTTTTAGAATGGTGTCACACTTGGGTATTTTCTATCATATAGACCCCTCAAAATGACTCCAAATGAGATGTGGTCCCTAAAAAAAAAATGGTGTTGTAAAAATGAGAAATTGCTGGTCAAATTTTAATCCTTATAACTCCCTAACAAAAAAAAAATTTTGTTTCCAAAATTGTGCTGATGTAAAGTAACTATGTGGGAAATTTTACTTATTAAGTATTTTGTGTGATATATCTCTGTGATTTAATTGCATAAAAATTCAAAGTTGGAAAATTGCGAAATTTTCATAATTTTCGCCAAATTTCCGTTTTTTTCACAAACAAACGCAGGTACTATCAAAGAATTTTTACCACAATATGTCCCGAGAAAACAGTGTCAGAATCACTGGGATCTGTTGAAGCGTTCCAGAGTAATAACCTCATAAAGGGACAGTGGTCAGAATTGTAAAAATTGGCCCGGTCATTAACGTGCAAACCACCCTCGGGGCTTAAGGGGTTAAAGGCGGCCGCTAAGGGTACTTAAACCACAGCGCTGTTAATTAACGGCGCTGTGGAAAAAGTAAATAGCGCCCCCAGAGTCCGATTTTCTCCGGGGTCTCGGCTGCCGGGGGTAGCAGAGACCCCAGAGAACATGATTCGGGTCGGTTTTTACCGACCCCGCTTTTGCGATCGCCGGTATTTAACCGTTTACCGGCGATCGCAAAAAAAAAAAAAAGCGATTTCTTTTTAATTTCTCTGTCCTCCGATGTGATCGCACATCAGAGGACAGAGAAATGGGGTCCCAGGTAGCCCCCCAGTACTTACCTGTCTCCCCTGGTGCTCCTCGTGGCTCCCGATGGGCACCGCCATCTTTTTCTGGCAAAAAAATGGCGGGCGCATGCGCAGTGCGCCCGCCGGCCGGCACCGGGAGAATCTTTGGGGTCTCGGCTGCCGGGGGTAGCCGAGACGCCAAAGAACATGATCGGGGTTGGTTTTACCGACCCCTGTTTTGCGATCGCCGGTAATTAATTGTTTACCGGCGACCGCAAAAAAAAAAAGTAATGTGTAATTCTCTGTCCTCTGATGTGATCGCACATCAGAGGACAGAGAAATAGGGGGATTCGGGGACCCTGCCATACTTACCGTTGTCCCTGGGTCCTCCTGCTGCTCCTCCTGGCCGCCGGCGTCTTCATGGCAAAAGAAAATGGCGGGTGCATGCGCAGTGCGCCCGCTACCTGTCGCCATCTGCTGGCCGGCAGGAGAAGAGCAGTTGGGGCTAAAATTAGGGTTGGGGCTAAATTTAGGGTTAGGGTTGGGGATAAATTTAGGGTTAGGGTTGGGGCTAAATTTAGGGTTAGGCTTCTTTCACACTTACGTCGGTACGGGGCCGTCGCAATGCGTCGGCCCGACATACCGACGCACGTTGTGAAAATTGTGCACAACGTGGGCAGCGGATGTAGTATTTCAACGCATCCGCTGCCCAATCTATGTCCTGGGGAGGAGGGGGCGGAGTTACGGCCACGCATGCGCGGTCAGAAATGGCGGACGTGACGTACAAAAAAACGTTACATTGAACGTTTTTTTGTGCCGACGGTCCGCCAAAACACAACTGATCCAGTGCATGATGGACGCGACGTGTGGCCATCTGTCACGATCCGTCGGCAATACAAGTCTATGGGCAAAAAACGCATCCTGCAGGCACATTTGCAGGATCCGTTTTTTGTCCAAAACGACGGATTGCGACAGATGCCAAACGACGCAAGTGTGAAAGTAGCCTTAGGGTTAGGGTTGGGGCTAAAGTTAAGGCTAGGGTTGGGGCTAAAGTTAGGGTTAGAGTTGGGATTAGGGTTAGGGTTTGGATTAGGGTTATGCTTGGGATTAGGGTTAGTTTTGGGATTAGGGTTAAGGTTAGGGTTGTGATTAGGGGTGTATTGCACATTTGCAGGATCCGTTTCTTGTCCAAAACGACGGATTGCGACGGATGCCAAACAACGCAAGTGTGAAAGTAGCCTTAGGGCTAGGGTTAGGGTTGGGTCTAAAGTTAGGGCTAGGGTTGGGGCTAAAGTTAGGGTTAGAGTTTGGATTAGGGTTAGGGTTTGGATTAGGGTTGGTATTAGGGTTAGGGTTGGCATTAGGGTTACGCTTGGGATTAGGGTTAGGTTTGGGATTAGGGTTAAGGTTAGGGTTGTGATTAGGGGTGTATTGGTATTAGGGTTAGGTTTGAGGTTAGGGTTGAGATTAGGATTAGGGGTGTGTTGGATTTAGGGTTTTGATTAGGGTTATGGTTAGGGTTGACATTAGGGTTGTTTTGGGGTAAGGGTTGTGATTATCGTTAAGGTTAGTGATTAGGATTATTGATCGGGTTGGGATTAGGGTTGGAGCTAGAATTGGGGGGTTTCCACTGTTTAGGTACATCAGGGGGTCTCCAAACACGACAGCCAATTTTGCGCTCAAAAAGTCAAATGGTGCTCCCTCCCTTCTGAGCTCTGCCGTGCGCCCAAACAGTGGGTTACCCCCACATATGGGGCATCAGCGTACTCGGGATAAATTGGACAACAACTTTAGTTGTCCAATTTCTCTTGTTACCCTTGTGAAAATAAAAACTTGGGGGCTACAAAATCTTTTTTGTGGAAAATAAAATATTTTTTTATTTTCACGACTCTGCATTCTAAACTTCTGTGAAGCACTTGGGCATTCAAAGTTCTCACCACACATCTAGATAAGTTCCATGGGGGGTCTAGTTTCCAAAATGGGGTCACTTGTGGGGGGTTTCTACTGTTTAGGCACATCAGGGGCTCTCCAAACGCGACATGGCATCCGATCTCAATTCCAGCCAATTCTACATTGAAAAAGTAAAACGGCACTCCTTCTCTTCCAAGCTCTGCGGTGCGCCCAAACAGTGGTTTACCCCCACATATGGGGTATTGACGTACTCAGGAGAAATTGCACAACAACTTTTGTGGTCTAATTTCTCCTGTTACCCTTGTGAAAATAAAAATTTGGGGGCAAAAAGATAATTTTTGTAGAAAAAACGCGATTTTTTATTTTCACGGCTCTACGTTATAAACTTCTGTGAAGCACCTGGGGGTTTAAAGTGCTCACCACACATCTAAATAAGTTCCTTTAGGGGTCTAGTTTCCAAAATGGGGTCACTTGTGGGGGGTTTCCACTGTTTAGGCACATAAGGGGCTCTCCAAACGCGACATGGCGTCCGATCTCAATTCCAGCCAATTCTGCATTGAAAAAGTCAAACGGCGCTCCTTCACTTCCAAGTTCTGCAGTGTGCCCAAAAAGTGGTTTACCCCCACATATGGGGTATTGGCGTATTCAGGAGAAATTGCCTAACAAAATTTATGGTTACATTTCTGTTTTTACACTTGTGAAAATAAAAAAAATGGTTCTGAATTAAAATGTTTGCAAAAAAAAGTTAAATGTTAATTTTTTCCTTCCACATTGTTTCAGTTCCTGTGAAGCACGTAAAGGGTTAATAAACTTCTTGAATGTGGTTTTGAGAACCTTGAGGGGTGCAGTTTTTAGAATGGTGTCACACTTCATTATTTTCTATCATATAGACCCCTCAAAATGACTTCAAATGTGATGTGGTCCCTAAAAAAAAATGGTGTTATAAAAATGAGAAATTGCTGGTCAACTTTTAACCCTTATGACTCCCTAACAAAAAAAAAATTTGTTTCCAAAATTGTGCTGATGTAAAGTAGACATGTGGGAAATGTTATTTATTAACTATTTTTCATGACATATCTCTCTGATTTAAGGGCATAAAAATACAAAGTTTGAAAATTGCAAAATTTAAAAAATTTTCACCATATTTCCGTTTTTTTCATAAATAATCGCAAGTAATATCGAAGAAATGTTACCACTAACATGAAGTACAATATGTCACGAAAAATCAGAATCTCAGAATCAGAGGGATCCATTGAAGCGTTCCAGAGTTATAACCTCATAAAGTGACAGTGGTCAGAATTGTAAAAATTGGCTCGGTCACTAAGGGGTTAAAGGATAAACCCACCACTTCAACCAACTCACATGCACCAGGGTCTGCTCGGAGGAGACTTCTGAAAGGCCGGAATACTCTATAGCCCTTCAGTTGCAGTAGCAAGCAACACTGACAGAGGTATTAAATTTACAGTTAGGTCCATATATATTTGGACAGAGATAACATTTTTCTAATTTTGGTTATAACTTATAGACATTACCACAGTGAATTTTAAACAAAATAATTCAGATGCAGTTGAAGTTCAGACTTTCAGCTTTCATTTGAGGGTATCCACATTAAAATTGGATGAAGGGTTGAGGAGTTTCAGCTCCTTAACATGTGCCACTCTTTTTTTAAAGGGACCAAAAGTAATTGGACAGATTAAATAATTTTAAATAAGATGTTCATTTTTAATACTTGGTTGAAAACTCTTTGTTGGCAATGACTGCCTGAAGTCTTGACCTCATGGACATCACCAGACGCTGTGTTTCCTCCTTTTTGAAGCTCTGCCAGGCCTTCACTGTGGTGGTTTTCAGTTGCTGTTTGTTTGTGGTTCTTTCTGTCTGAAGTTTAGTCTTTAACAAGTGAAATGCACGCTCAATTGGGTTGAGATCAGGTGACTGACTTGGCCCATTCAAGAATATTCAACTTCTTTGCTTTAATAAACTCCTGGGTTGCTTTGGCTTTATGTTTTGGGTCATTGTCCATCTGTAGTATGAAACGACGACCAATCGGTTTGGCTGCATTTGGCTGGATCTGAGCACACAGTATGGCGGCTCTGAATACCTCAGAATTCATGCGGCTGCTTCTGTCCTGTGTCACATCATCAATAAACACTAGTGACCCAGTGCCACTGGCAGCCATGCATGCCCAAGCCATCACACTGCCTCAGCCGTGTGTTACAGATGATGTGGTATGCTTTGGATCATGAGCTGTACCACGCCTTCGCCATACTTTTCTCTTTCCATCATTCTGGTAGAGGTTGATCTTGGTTTCATCTGTCCAAAGAATGTTCTTCCAGAACTGTGCGGCTTTTTTAGATGTTTTTTAGCCTTTTTATTCTTGATACTTATGAGTGGCTTGCACCGTGCAGTGAACCCTCTGTATTTACTTTCATGCAGTCTTCTCTTTATGGTAAATTTGGATATTGATACGCCGACCTCCTGGAGAGTGTTGTTCACTTGGTTGGCTGTTGTGAAGGGGTTTCTCTTCACCATGGAGATTATTCTGTGATCATCCACCACTGTTGTCTTCCATGGGCGCCCAGGTCTTTTTGCATTGATGAGTTCACCAGTGCTTTCTTTCTTTCTTTCTCAGGATGAACCAAACTGTAGATTTTGCCACTCCTAATATTGTAGCAATTTCTCAGATGGGATTTTTCTGTTTTCACAGCTTAAGGATGGCTTGTTTCACCTGCATGGAGAGCTCTTTTGACCGCATGTTTACTTCACAGCAAAACCTTCCAAATGCAAGCACCACACCTCAAATCAACTCCAGGCCTTTTATCTGCTTAATTGAGAATGACATAATGAAGGGATTGCCCACACCTGTCCATGCAATAGCCTTGGAGTCAATTGTCCAATTTCTTTTGGTTCCTTTAAAAACAGGGAGGCGCATGTTAAGGAGCTGAAACTCCTAAACCCTTCATCCAATTTTAATGGGGATACCCTCAAATGAAAGCTGAAAGTCTGAACTTCAACTGCATCTGAATTGTTTTGTTTAAAATTCATTGTGGTAATGTCTATAAGCAAAATTAGAAAAATGTTGTCTCTGTCCAAATATATATGGACCTAACTGTATACTACCTTGCCTTCTCCCTATGTGTCTCAATTTCCTTTGTGCTCCACCGGGGAACGCATGTTCTCCTGCAGGTCATGCACGCCTCTTCTGTAAACTGGGTGCGTGTACAAAGCCTCCACATTGCAGATCGCACACCTTCACTGTCATTGGAAGTGCGTGTCATGCCATAACACACACATGCTGCGTATGACCCGGAAGCTGAGCAGGGGAAAACTGTGCTGGAGCCAAGAGCCCCCCCAAGGAGGTAAGTAGTTTTAAGACCAGGAGCCTCATCCTGCTTGACTGGTTCAAGCTGAGGGTCCTACCTTCAAGAGGTGTTGGTGATGGACCACTTGACAGAACAAAGGAGAGGATGAAACCCCTGACCCTCCAGAGTCAGATCCTTAAGGTAACCTTCATGCCTAAGCATCGTTCTCACATGTTCACCCTCATAAGTACAGGAAAAACACTAAAAGGTGAGGGTTGGAAGGGCCTTTTAACCTCTCATGTGCTCCCCGTCCCTATGAAGGATAAGAAGACCAACCTCCAATGCGCTGCCAGGAGGGACGTCTTGAAAATCCCAATATCCACATATACAATATATATGTGGTGTAAAGCCAGGGGAAATTGAGAAAATACAGCAGAACATTACCACGAGAGAATGTCATGCTTGCATTTGTGTCGCAACAGATTTTGTTTCAGTGTGACAATACTCAATACAGAAATCTTATAAAATGCATCATAGGAAAACCATTGACCCCAGGTAAAGGAGATGGGCCCTTTATGTGGACTCCTTAATAATACAATAATACAATTACTAATATCTTCATCATAATCTGCTGTTATTTCTTCTTGTAAGCAGCGCTTTCTCCGCGCCTCCACGTTGCTCTTGTACATCTTAGCACATGACACGGCATGTTAACTGTTTTGGCCACACCTCTGCACACCCAAATGTGCATGCACCAGTTTCCTCCTTTTCCTTGATGCATGCATTTGAGGATGCACTCACACTGGGGCTAAGCCTTCTAATAGTAATAATGGCTTGTGCTAGTCCAGTAGGAGGAAATCAGCGCATGGACTTTCTACAAGTCCAGAGGTTCAGGCATGGACAAGACTGAAAGGGGCTGATCACCGCTATCACCGGACATGATTATGTGGCACTTACTATTATATACAAGTATGTCAGGTTCTCCTCCTGCACCTGTGAGCGCAGCTTTCCTCACAGCAGACCTGTCCATCAGCCTCTTTTATTACAAAACTCCTCAGATGCAAAAGCCATTTTGTTCAATGGGGTGAGATTATAGAATATAAATGATATATAACAAATATTGTAACCATAGGTCAAACCTGATCAATGACACCTTACCTGAAACACTGACCAGCATAACACTCCAGTCTGTAAATAGAGAGAGAAAAGTATACCATTATACAAGATTTACTAGCATTTTGCCACATATTCTTTCATAGCTTACACTTGGGTACTACAAGTTTTCGTAACTTTCTAGATAATTTCACTGACTCCGGCTGCCTCCTCCCTGCTCATTGCCTCCACACATGGATCCAGCGACTGCTTTACTACTCCATACTGGGATGTGATTGGCTGGCTTCCCGGTCCTGTCACTTGGTCATGTTCTTGCAGTCTCCGGCTCCGCTGGGGTGAGGACACATCTCTGCATCCTCCCACCATCAGCAGGCCGTACAATGCTGCACTATTTATCCTTCTGGATGGTATCAGCCTTCACTCCTTTTCCTGACAGTACACTCCAGAGCACAAATATTATCAGACACTGCATTATTACCTTGTAGGTTGGAAAAAACTTCTCCTTAAGGTTTTTAAAGATGTCATCCTCTCCATCCAGGAGACTTAAACCTAAAAAACAAACAGTGATTTACTATGGAGGCATAACATATGATCAAGAATGATTGCAACTATCGGGAGCATTTTGTGAGCTGTAGAGTGGAGTTTTCTGATCCCCTCATCACCCACAAGTATACGCAGACAACCTCCGGCTATTCTTCTGTAGTCACAACATCGCATCCTGTATTGGCACTTATACGATGAGGTAGGAACGGCCCTATTATAGCCCACATACTTGGAGAGCCAAGCCAAAGCATTGTCTGTCATACAGAATATACCATACTTAAGAAAAGAAGCTACAAATTGGCTAATTTATGTGTGCCCACCAGTCACATCAAGGCGACCTTTCCCTGATAGGACCCAGCCTTATCTATCAGGAATACTTATATCAAGTCAAAAGCCTGGCAGGTAGGATCCAACGCTAGCTAAAACCAGCCTTGCTCTTATGAGTGGAGGCAGTCACCATCTCCATATCTATGCTACAACCAAACACCTAACAATGAAGCAGTGTGAACAGGCGCAGGCTGCAGTGACTGCTATATACGAACCAAAGAATACTGGAGAATACAGCAGGGCTGTATACAATATAGAGGTCATCTAGAAACTAAACGGCTATGACCTATTCATGAAGCATTAGGCTAGGGTCACATTGCGTTATGTGACCGCGTTTAACGGACTACGTTACACCGCGGCATAACGTGGTGTAATGTAGTCAGTTAACGCCGCCATTGCCTGTAATGGCAAACGCATCGCTAGCGCACGCCCAATGTGGGCGTGCGCTAGCGATGTGCTGTCATTTGAGTGACGGATCGCGACGCTGCTTGCAGCGTTCGCGGTCCGTTCCTCGCTAGCGCAGATCGGGGATCTGCGCTAGCGGGATCGGCTAAAGCGATCCCTTTTGGGACATTGCGTTAGCGCAGTCCGTAGTGCTATGCGCTAAATGGACTGCGCTAACAC